>NC_052359.1:7163160-7275263 GCF_009727055.1 Benincasa hispida
CACCTGAGGTTGGAACACATCAATCTCAATAGGATTGAGAGGTTAATGAAGAATGGACTTCTAAGCGAGTTAGAAGAAAATTCTTTACATGTGTGTGAGTCATGCCTTGAAGGCAAAATGACTAAAAGTCCCTTTATTGGAAAAGGTCACAAGACCAATGAGCCTCCAGAGCTGATACATTCAGACCTTTGTGGTCCAATGAATGTAAAAGTTAGGGGAAGTTATATATATTTCATCACTTTTACTGATGATTATTCAAGATATAGGTATGTTTATTTAATGCAACATAAGTCTAAATCTTTTGAAAAGTTCAAAGAATTCAAGGCTGAAGTTGAAAATGTATTAAATAAAACAATAAAGATATTTTGATCTGATTGAGGTGGAGAGTTTATAGATCTGACATACCAAAACTATTTGATAGAACATGAAATTGTATTCCAACTCTCAGCACCTGGTACACCTCAAGAGAATGGTGTATCAGAAAGGAGAAATCGAACCCTATTGGACATTGTTCGGTCTATGATGAGTTACACTTCCTTACCTGACTCATTTTGGGGTTATATAGTGGAGACTGCAACGTATATTTTGAATTGTGTTCCATCCAAGAGTGTTACCAAAACACCTTTGGAGTTATGGAATGGTCTTAAAGCTAGTTTACGTCATTTTAGAATTTGAGGTTGCCCAGCATATGTGCTTGAGGCTAATCCTAAGAAACTGGATTCTCGTTCAAAATTGTGCCTATTTGTGGCTACTCTAAAGGAATGAGAGGTGGTTACTTCAAAGGAATGAGAGGTGGTTAATTCTGACCCAAAAGAAAACAAAGTGTTTGTATCGACAAACACTACTTTTTTGGAAGAAGGCCACATAAGGGAGCACAAGCCCCACAGTAAAATTGTGTTGAACGAACTTTCCAAAGAAACTACTGAACCTTTAACACGAGTTGTTGTAGAACCCAACACTTGAACAAGAGTTGTTAAAGTTGGATAATCTAGTAGGTAAAATTCACCTCAAGTGTTGAGGAAACCTCAACGCAGTGGGAGGGTTATGAACCCACCTCTCCGTTACATGGGTTTAACGAAAATCCTAGCTATGGTAGTTGACAGAGATGTTGAGGATCCACTGTCTTACAAGAAGGCTATGGAGGATGTTAACAAAGATGAGTGGATCAAAGCTATGGATCTTGAAATGGATTCGATGTACTTCAACTTGGTTTGGGAAATTATAGATCTACCTGATGGGAATAAACCTATAGGTTGCAAATGAATCTACAAGAGAAAAATGGGGTGCTGATGGGAAGGTGGAAACCTTCAAGGCTAGACTAGTGGAAAAGGGTTATACCCAAGTTGAGGGAGTTGACTATGAGAAGACTTTCTCACTTGTTGACATGCTGAAGTCTATCTGAAAATCCTCCTGTCCATTACCTCATATTGTGACTATATGATTTAGAAAATGGATGTCAAGGCTACCTTTCTGAATGAAAATCTTGAGGAAACCATTTATATGGAGCAACCTGGGGGATTTACAACCCAAGGTCAAGAGCAAAAGGTTTGCAGGCTTAAGTGGTCCATTTATGGATTGAAGCAGGCTCTCGATCTTGGAACATAAGGTTTGATACTGCGATAAAATCTTATGACTTTGATCAAAATGTTAATGAACCTTGTGTATACAAGAGGATCATCAATAGTTCAGTAGCTTTCCTAGTGTTATATGTAGACAATATCTTACTCATTGGGAATGATGTGACTGATGTTAAGAACTGACTAGCGACCTAATTCCAAATGAAAGATTTGGGAGAGACTCAATTTATTCTGAGAATTTAGATCTTTTGAGACCAAAAGAACAAAACACTAGCTCTGTCTCAAGCATCGTACATTGACAAAATGTTTATCAAGTATTCGATACAGAACTCCAAAAGAGGTTTACTACCTTTTAGGCATGGAGTTAACTTGTCTAAGGAATAGTGTTCTAAGACACCTTGAGAGGTTGAGGAAATGCGACAGATCCCCTATGCATCGACTGTTTATAGCCTGATGTATGTGATATTATGTACGAGACCTGATATCTACTATACAGTGGGGATAGTTAGTAGATATCAGTTTAATACAAGATTTCATCATTAGACTGCAGTTAAAAATATCCTCAAGTATCTACGGAGAACAAGGGACTACATGTTCGTGTATGGTTCTAAGGATCTGATCTTTACTGGATACACGGACTCTGATTTTCAGACTAATAAGGATTCTAGAAAATCCACATCAGGATCAGTGTTCACTCTTAATGGAGGGGCAGTAGTCTGAAGAAGCACCAAGCAAGGGTGCATTGCTGACTCTACTATGGAGACCGAGTATCTGGCGGCTTTTGAAACTGTTAAGGAATTTGTTTGGCTCGGGAAATTCTTGATGGATATGGAAATCGTTACAGACATGTCGAAGCCCATCACACTTTATTGTGATAATAATGGTGTTGTGGCTAATTCTTGAGAGCTTAAGAGTCACAAGCGCGGGAAACACATAGAGCGGAAGCATCATCTCATCTAAAAGATTATGCATCGAGGAGACGTGATTGTCACGCAGATAGTTTCGAAGCACAATGTTGTTGAATCGTTTACAAAGGCCCTCATGGCTAAGGTTTTTGAGGGTCAACTACAGAGTATGGGTTTATGGGACAGGCCATGTTTAGACTAGGGCAAGTGGGAGATTTTGTATTGGGTGGTTTGTGACCTAGTTTATTGCTTTATGTACTTAGTATTATAGTTTTAACTTTTTACACTATACACCCCACTAGCTTTAGGTTAAGTGGGAGATTGTTGAGGTTGATGCCTCTAAATCTTGTAGGGTCCTATAATTTATAATTATAATGTACAAACATTTTATTTATGTAATAAAATATGTGTTTTATTTCAAAATTAGTTGTATTAACCATAAACCAATAAACTAGCATCCAAGGTTGTTTTGTAGCTTAAACATATATGTAGAAACATTTGGGTGGATCATGTTTAAGTGATAACCTAAATGGTCTGTAGTAAAAGGATAAGGTTGGATACTTTTTCCTAGTAACACTACGAGTGTGGCTCGCTTTGTAGGTGTTACAATTATTGTAAAATGTTACAAATGATCTGATCTTGATCATTCATGTGTAGACATGTGAACAGGGATATTCTATACAAAGGAGTTTGTATAAGACCGAACCATGAAATGGTTAGTCTCATTATATAACGTCATTTATAATAGAGACTTACATTTCACTAAGATGACCATAAGTAACATGACATGAATCCTGAGTGAATTGTGAACTCCTGCCTATGAGGGCGGTCTTTTAATTTGTATGAGTGAGAGTGGCCAGATCGCCGATTCAACAAACCTACCATTTTGGGGATTCGTCTGATTGGGGAGTTGGGAACACACCTACACAAGAAGGAATTCACTCATTCCCCAATGTCAGGACAAGTAGATAAATTGCTCCCTTAGGGGCTGATTCCGGGGCTTGAATAATGTGGCATCACACCCTCTCCTAACCTGAGAGGGGTTTGATCATAGTTGGACTATGATTTATTGTTCATTAGAGGGATTAGTGATATTTAAGAAGTTAGATGTAACTATAGGGGAAAAACGGTATTTTTAGCCCAACTGTACTTACGAGCAATTTATGAAGGGTCATCGTACTATTGATTTCTTATATCTAATGGACACAAAAATATATCTATAGTGCGAAGAGTGCATTTGTCGGTCTTTAGTGGAGTGTCCAATAGTTAACGAATGATGAATAATTTAATTAAAGAGTTTAATTAATTATTTGCGTACTGTTGAAGCTTCAAGCTACAGGTCCATGAAGTCCCTTCGGTAGCTCAACGAGATTTAATGAGAATCAGTTTTTGGATTAATTTGAAAATTTCAAATTAATTGACAGAATTATTATATAATTAATTAAATATTAATTGTATTTGATATAATTAATATTACCTTTCTCGTCCCCTACCTTAGTCCTTTGCTGGCTTGAATGTATTTGACACATTATAATATTATGTATTTCTGAGAAGAAATAAATATTTGAATATGATTCAAATATTATTTATATGAATTGGATCTATATAATTAAATTTAATGTAAATTTGATTTATATTAAAAGCATTAGTGAGAGAAAATATAAAAACTATAGGTTATATGTTATATGTGATATAACATATAGTTATATATATATGTATAATAAATTAGTTATTATATATATCATATATATATATATATATATGTTATATTAATTAATTATTTAATTTAATTTTTTAAAATTATTATTATTTTTTAAATTTTTGGGAGGGAATTAACTTCCCTCCCATTTTTTCTCTCCACTCACGTAAGTGGACAATTCGTGGAGAGAGGTGTCTTCTTCTTGATTCTGAAAAACAAAGAAGGTAAGGTGGGACAGAACAATTCTGTTTTTTTTCTTTTTCCAGAAGAAGAAATCCCATCCCCTCTTTCTCTCTTCTCTTAATATTTTTCCCTTCCCTCACAAAATCAAAAATAGCAAGAGCCCACAACTTTTAGGTTCTCTACCTGAGAATACCAAGGTCTTTCTCATGGTCGTGCCCTATTGGCCATTTGGATTTCGTACGAGTTTTTCACAGAGAAGAAGAAATAGTCTTCATAGGTAAGGGTTTCTAATAACCCTAATTTTAATCCTCCTGTATCCTTATTAGCATGCTGTATTTTTTGTATGATTGATTGCATAATCTATCTTTCTGTATTACTGTAAATTTTTTTAATTTTGAAAAATTGGGTTTGAGATGATCCATTGCTTCTGCTCAAGGACCCTTCATTGGGAGGTGGGATGAGTTTAGTTATAATTGTTTTGGGGGAAGTTGGAGTTTTGTGTGTGTTTGTGGATGTTTATGAGTGTCGGGAATATTGTAGGGGATAGGTTGAGTTTAGTTATAATTGTTTTAGGAGGAAAGTTGGAGTTTTTTTTTTGTGTATTTGTGGATATTTATGAAGTATGAATGTTGTGAGGGGTGGGCTGAGTTTGGTTATAATTGTTTTGGGGGGAAGTTGGAGTTTTTTGTGTATTTGTGGATGTTTATGAAGTTTGAATGTTGTGGGGGGTGGGTTGAGATTGGTTATACTCATTTTGGAGTTGAACTTGGAGTTTTTTTTTGTTTGTTTCTGGAAGTTTATTCATATTTCAAATGTCATAACCCTTATTTCTTCATTTTAAATATGAAATTCATCAAAATCAAATTTAGAATGAAATTTTAAATATTAAAAAACTGAATTTTAGAAATTCAATTTTCATATAAAATTAATTTTTATAAACAATTTTATATAAAAATAATTTACCTTATTAATAAAACAATTTAATTAAATATAAAATATTAAATTAACTAAAACACTAATCCTGAACATGAATCCCATTCATGTAAACAATATTTAAATCATTTTTAAATATTTTATAACTCTCCAATTTGTTTAATTTGAAAATTAAACACCAATTATATCACATATAATAAACCCTAATCCGAATTAGAATGTTTCAAATTCGTTCAACATACTATTCCAAGGTTTAGTCCGATATGAGCTAGCAGGTGGACCTAATGGACATATAGATCATGAGCCCCAATGATTTGAGATTAACCTGCTAATCTCATTAACCTAATTAACTCACATTCATTAACTACTGGGACACTCCACTAGAGCCCAGTAGCTGCACTCTCCTCACTGTAGATATATTTCTGTCCACTTGATTTAACCATAATTAGTAAGTTGATCCTTTATAGGTTGTTCGTAATTACAGTTGGGTCCAAAGTACCATTTTCCTAATAATTACATCTTGCTCCTTAACTAAATACCGTTGATCCTCTAATGAATAATTGGTTTGTGGTTCAACCACTAAACCGAATCCCTCTCAAGCTTTAGAGAGGGTGGGATCCTTTGTTCAAGACCTGGAGTTAGCCCTAAAGAGAACACCTATCTACTAACCCTAGAATCATGTAGAAGTGAATTATGTCTTGCAGAACTATGTCACCAGCTATCTACTTAGTTAACGAATAACTGGTTTGTGGTCCAACCATGAAACCAAATCCTTTTTAGTCTTTAGAGAGGGTGGGGCCCCTTGTTCATGAAGGAGCCCTATGAAAGGTTCTTGAGTGGAAGTGAATCGTCCGAATTTCCCATTTTTCATAGAATAGAATTTTATAGAGAAAAAAACAAGAAGTATGCATTTAATTCTAAATATTCAACATGCTAAAAAACAAAACAGAAGCAGATGAAGGGCTTTGGAACCCTTACCTTTGAAGACGTTCTTCTTTGAATTCCCTCAAATGATAGGATCACCACCACAAAAGCTACCTTGGTATTCTCTGGGTGAGAACCTAAGAATTTGTGGGCTCTGGCTATTTTGGTGAGGGAATTAGAGAGGAGAAAGAAGAGAAGGAGGAGAATGAAGAAAACTCAGAACGTTTCTGTGTTTCTCTTGTATTCTGTAACTATTCTGTGTAAAACCAGAAAAAATGGGAAGAAGATAAAAACCCTCAACCCCATTAACACATATTGGAGAGAAAAGATGTGAGGGAGTTACAACTCCCTCCCAAAATTGATTTTAAAAATAAATAAATAAATTTATTTTTAATAAATATATCTATCTATCTATCTATCTATATATATATCAAATATAACATATAACTTATAGTTTCTATATTTCAAATACAATATAACCTATACTTTCAATTCTCTCTCACCAATTACTTTTAATATAATTCACATTTATATTAAATTTAATTATATGAATCCAAATTCGTATAATTAATATTCAAATCATATTCAAATATTTATTTCTTCTCAAATATACTTTATATTATAATGTATAAAATACATTATAGTAATTATATTATATATATTAAAATTAAATTAATTATATCATATATAATTAACTCCCTAAATTAATTTGAACAATTCAAACTAATCCAATAACTGATTCTCATTTATTCCCGTTGAGCTACCGAAGGGACCTCATGGATCTGTAGCTTGAAGCTCTAACAGTACGTGAATAATTAATTAAACTTCTTTAATCAAATTATCCACCATTCGTTAACTGTCGGGCATTTCACTAAAGACCGACAACTGCACTCTTCGTACTACAGATATATTTCTATGTCCATTGGATATAACCAATCAACAGTATTATGACCCATCACAAATTGCTCGTAAGTACATTTGGGCCAAAATTACCTTTTTGCCCCTATAGTTACATCTAGCTTCTTAAGTACCACTGATCCCTCTAATGAACATGTTGAAGAAAACCGAACGTGAGGATTTCCATGAGCAGCGGAGTGATTGTTCCAAATTTCAATAGTATTTGAACATAAACAATTACAATACACAAACGAAAACTAAGCGGTCATGCATAATAAGAAATTACAGCATGCTTAACAAAGATCAAGGGAAAGAATAAACATACCTTTGAAGACTCATCTTCAAACACCTTTGATCATGAACACTCCATCAATTAGCAAGATTGCAACACACGAATGCTCGTACACCATGACCGCAACACAGCACGATCACAGCGACCATGAACACAATGACCTTTACGACCACGAACACAGCAAACGACCTCTAAATACCTCGAACTATGTCGAGTTGAGTACGACACCACCACAATGGCGACCTTGGTTTCTTGGTGTAAGAATCCAGAAGTGTGGGCTCTATGTGGACTTGGTTTAAGGACGAGACTGGTGGAAGAACAATGGTGTAAATGATTGAGCAAGTGGGAGATGACAAGGTCTATCGCATAGACGATGCCCAATCGTTTAACAAATGCTTTGCGATCGTTTAGCAAAAGCTCCGTGATTGTTTAACTAAAGGCCAGCTGAGTGAACTATCGTGTAGTATCACTCCATGATCGTTTAGTCTCTCTTCAGCTGGCGTTTAGTAAATCTCATTCACTTGATAGCTACCGTGAGTCTTTCTGAGAATAGAAAATCTCAATCAACAACTACTAAGTTTAGGAAAACATTGTTCCTTTTATCTCACGGTTACCATGAAACTACCAATAACCTCCCACTTAATTGGTTATTAGAGAAAAAGAGATAATTATCCAACAATTAATATTATTATAAATATACATGATAACCAGCTTGCCATACTATATTTATAACCTATAGTTTTAATATTTCATCTCATGAAACATATAAACTATAGTTCTTTTTTTATTTCATGGTCCTTAATGTAAATCTTATTTACATTAATACTCCACTTGATGTATCTCATACCTCACACCGGTCATATCATATATAATTCAATTACCTCTTGTCAATTTGAACATTTCAAATCAACACCAAGAACTGATCCTTAACTTGAATCCATTGAGCTACCAAGGGAACCTTATGGACATGTAGCTCGAAGCTCCAACGGTACGTGAATAACTGAGTAAACTCTTTAGTTACGGAATCCACCATCTGTTAACTCCAGGCACTCCACTAAAACTGACAGATGAACTCTCCTTACCACAGATATATTATGTGTCCATATCAACCAATCAACAGTGCGATAATCCTTCACAGATCGCCCGTAAGTGTAGCTGGGCCAATAACCGTTATGCCCCTGTAGTTACATCTAACTCCTTAAGTACCACTGATCCCTCTAATGAACATAAGTCATAGTTCTACTATGATTGAGTCCTCTCTTCTAAAGAGAAGTTGTGGCCATTATGTTCAAGCCCCGGAATCAGCCCTTAAGGGAGCAATCTATCTACTTACCCCTGCATCGGGGAAGGAGTGAATTCCATCTTGTGTAACTGAGTTCTTAGCTCCCACATTAGACAAGTCCCCAAAAAGGTGGCATGTTGAGTTGACAATCTGACCACTCTCACCCATACTAATCAAAGGACCACCCTCAAAGGCAGAAGTTCCCAAAACACTCAGGATTGAGGTCATGTCACCTATGGTCGTTTAGGTGAGATGTAAGTCTCCAGTATCAACGACGCTATATATAGAGACGAATCATCTCGTGGTCCGATCTTATACAAACTCTTTATACAGGACACCCCCGCTTGCATGTCTCCACATGAATGGTTAGGATTTACCATTTGTAGTAGTTCACAACACTTGTAAACCCCTATAAAGCGGGTTGTATCCGTAGTATCACAAGGATCAGGTATCCCTCCTTAATCCTTATGCTACAAACCTAATCTGGTTATCACTTAGGGTATGATCCACTTGTATATCTCATATACATGCTTAAGTTTACATAAAATAACCATGGAGCTTTGTTTATTGGATATGGGTAAATGCCAGATAAAATAACTCTTATTTTATTCATACAATATGTATATATTACAAACTACGAGACTCTGGGAGAATTAGGACACCAATCCCAACACATGTATGTAGGCTTGTTGAGTCAGCAATCTAGCTACTCTCGCCCATACAAATCAAAGGACTGCCGTCATAGGTAGGATTTCACAACTCACTTAGTATTCATGTCATGTTACCTATGGTCATCCTGGTGAAATATAAGTTTTTATTATGAACGACGTTATATAATGAGACTAAACATTTCGTGGTTCGGTCTTATACAAATTCCTTCGTATAGAATATCCCCACTCACATGTCTCCATATGAATAATCTGGATCAGATCATTTGTAGCACTTTACAACAATTGTAACATCTACAAAGCAGGCCATACTCGTAGTGTCACCAGGATAAGGTATCCAGGCTTATATCCAGGCTTATCCATCTACTACAAACCATTTAGGTTATCACTTAAAATATGATCCACCCGTATGTCTCTACATACACGTTTAAGCTACAAGATAACCTTAGATGTTAGTTTATTGGTTTGTGGTTGATGCAACTCAAATTGAAATAAAACATCATATATTTTATTAAATAAATAAGATGTTTGTTTGATTCAATTACAAACTATAGGACCCTATGAGATTTAGGACATCAACCACAACAATCTTCCATTTGACCTAAAGCTAATGGACTATATAAAATATAAGTCAAACTAATATACAAAGTACACAAACAATAAACTAGGGCATAACACGCCCAGTACAAATCTCCCATTTGCCCTTGTCTAAATGTGGCTTGTCCCATAGACTCATACTCTACACGTGATCCTTAAACACCTTAGTTGTGAGAGCCTTTGTAAATGGATCAACAAACGTTGTACTCTGAAGCTATCTGTGTGATGATCATGTCCTCTCGATGCAAAATCTCTTAGATGAGATAATACTTCTGCTCTATATGCTTCTCGAGCTTGTAACTCCTAGGCTCTTGAAAATTAACCACAACACCACTATTATCACAATAAAGTGTGATGGGCTTTGACATGTTTGAAATGACTTCCAGATCATTTAAGAATTTCCTGAGCCAAACAGCTTCCTTAGCAGCTTCACAAGTCGTTACATACTCAGCCTCCATGGTGGAGTCAACAATGCACCCTTTCTTGGTTCTCCTCTAGACTACTGCCCCTTCGTTAAGAGTGAACATTGATCCTGATATGGATTTCCTAGAATCCTTATCAGTTTGGAAATTAGAGTTCGTGTATTCTATAAGGATTAGATCCTTAGAACCATACACGAGCATGTAGTCCCTCGTTCTCGAGGATATTCTTATCGGCGGTCTAGTGATCATATCCTAGATTAGACTAATATCTATTGACTATGCCCACCGTATAACAGATGTCAAGTCTAGTACACAACATCGCATACATCAGGTTTCCAACAACCGATGCATAGGGGATTCGTCTCATTTCTTCAACCTCTTGAGGTGCCTTAGGACACTATTCCGTAGACAATATAACTCCATGCCTGAAAGGTAGTAAACCTCTCTTGGAGTTCTACTTGAATATTTGACAAGCATTTTGTCAATGTACGATGCTTAAAACAGAGCTAAAGTTTTGTTCTTTTGATCTCTAAAGATCTGAATTCATAGAACAAATTAAGCCTCTCCCAAATCTTTCATTTGGAATTGTGTCTCTATACAGTTCTTAATTTCAGTCAGTAAATCTACATAATTCCTAATGAGTAGGATATCGTCTACACACTGTTGGGGTTGATGCCCTAAATCTCGTAGGGTCCTATAGTTTATAAACCTTGTATGAACAAACATTTATGTGATTAATAATATTTTATATTTTATTCACTTTGTCTATGAATATATATGATATTTTAGTTACATTAACCAAAAACCAATAAACTAACATCTAAGGTTATCGTTGTAACTTAAACATGTATGTGGAGACATACAAGTGGATCATATTTTAAGTGATAACCTAAATGGTTTGTAGTATATGGATAAGGCTGGGTTGTTGGGATTGGTGTCCTAATTCTCTCGGAGTCTCGTTGTTTTGTAAAGATACATATTGTTAAATGAATAAAATAAGTGTTATTTAATTTTGGCATTTACTCATATCCAATAAACAAAGCTCATTGGTTATCTTATGTGAACTTAAGCATGTATATGTGATATACAAGTGGATCATGCCTAAAGTGATAACCTAAATCGGTCTGTAGTATAAGGATTAAGGTGGGATACCTGATCCTGGTGACACTATGGATACGACCTGCTTTGTAGAGGATTGCAAAAGTGTTGTAAACTACTACAGATGTGTAGATCCTGACCATTCATGTGGAGACGTGGAGCGAGGGTGTCCTATACAAAGACTTTGTATAAGACTTGGACCACGAGATGACTAGACCTCTGTATATAACGCTGTTGATACTAGAGACTTGCATCTCACCTAAACAACCATAGGTGACACGACCTCAATCCTGAGTGTTTTGGGAACTCTTGCCTTTGAGGGCGGTCCTTTGATTAGTATGGGTGAGAGTGGCCAGATTGTCAACTCAACATGCCTACCTTTTTGGGGACTTGTCTAATCTGGGAGCTGGGAACTCAATCTAGAAGATGAAATTCACTCCTTTCCGAAGCACGGATAAGTAGAGAGATTGCTCCCTTAAGAGCTGATTTTGGGGCTTGAACATAGTGGCCACAGCTTCTCTTTGGAAGAAAAGACTCAGTCATAGTGGGACTACGACTTATGTTCACTAAAGGGATCAGTGGTACTTAAGGAGACAGATGTAACTACAGGGACATAACGGTTATTGGCCCAGTTGTACTAGCGATCTGTGAAGTGTTGTTGCACTACTAATTGGTTAAGATGAACACATAATATATCTGTAGTAAGGAGAATTCAGCTGTCGGTCTTTAGTGGAGTGCCTGATAGTTAATGGATGGTGGATCCTGTGACTAAAGAATTTAGTTAATTATTCACGTATCGTTGGAGCTTCGAAGCTATAGGTCCATGAGGTCCGCTTAGTAGCTTGGATTCTATTGAGGATCAGTTCTTGGTGTTGATTTAAAATGTTCAAATTGACAAGAGGTATTTTGATTATATGTGATATAATCGATATGATGTATAAGATACATTTAGTGGAGGATTGATGTAAATGAGATTTACATTAAGTATCATGGAATAGAAAAAGAACTATGGTTTATATGTTTCATGAGATGAAATATCAAAACTATAGGTTATAAATATAGTATGATAAGTTGGTTATCATTTATGTTTATAATAATATTAATTATTGGATAATTAATACTTTTTCTTTTAAATAACCAAAGTAGTGGGTGGTTATTGGATCATCGTAACCGTGAGTTTAAAAGGAAAGTGGTTTCCTATTTTGAAATGAAGTTTTTACAAACATTTGAAAAGGATTTTGAGTTTTCTCTTGGCGTATAGAAACTCACGGTGGTCGTCAAGTAAATACAGATTTACTAAACGATGGCTGGGTGAGCTAAACGATCGTGCAGGTGCAAGCTAAACAATCGTGTAGTATTTACTAAATGATAGCTTTGCTAGACGATCGCTGGCCCAAGGTAAATGATCGTGTAGAGTCTGTAGGCGACAGACCGAGCTAAACGATAGAGCTTAACGATTGCATAGCTTTTGCTAGACGATCATATAGCTTTATCTAAACGATTGGGCATCAACCTATACGAGACATCTCCCACTTGCCCAGTTGTGTATGCGATCGTTGTTTCCTCCATTCGTCTGCCTCATACCAAGTCCGAACAGAGCCCACTCTCTGGATTCTCACATCGAGAATACCAAGGTCACCTTGTTGGTGGTGTCAGACTCAACTCGACATCATCGAGGTTTTATGGAGGCCGTTCGTGGTGCTGTGGAGGCCGTTCATGTCGCTGAGGACGAGCGCGGTGTTCGTTCATGTTGTGGAAGAGTTTGTGATCGAGGAGATCGTTGAGGACAAGCGTTAAGTGTTCGTGTTGTGTTCATGCGGTGTTGTTGTCATGTAGATCGGGTGTTCGAGCGACCGTGCGCATCAGAGCATGGAGACGCTTCTGCCTATGTGTGTAGAGTTTGATCTTTGTTCATTTGTATTGTTCATGCTGTAATTTCTGGAAATATTTGTATAACCGTTTGCTTTGAAGTCGACTGTAAATATATGTTCGTTCATGATTGTAATTTGGAATAGTCTTGTTCCGCTGCTGATGGAAATCTCGTTTCCAATTTCCTTCATGGGTAGCATATCCCGGTGACACTACAAGTATGGCCTACTTTGTTGGTGTTACAAATATTATAAAGTGCTACAAATGATCTGATCCTGATCATTCATGTATTAGACATGCGAGTGGGGATATTCTATACAAAGGAATTTATATAAGACCAGACCACGAAATGTTTGGTCTCATTATATAACGTCGTTCATAATAGAGACTTTCATTTCACTAGGATAACCATAGGTAACATGAAATTAATCCTGAGTGAGTTGTGAACTCTTGTCTATGAGGACGGTCCTTTGATTTGTATGAGCGAGAGTGGTCAGATTACCTACTCAACAAGCCTAGCATTTTGGGGATTAGTCTAATTGAGGAGCTGGGAACTCAGCTACACAAGATGGAATTCACCCCTTCCCCGAGGTAGGGGTAAGTAGATAAATTGCTCCCATAGGGGCTGTTTCCAGGTTGATTTCGGATATAACAAATCAAAAAGGGGTTTAGTCATAGTGGGACTATGATCTATTGTTCATTAGAGGGATTAGTGGTACTTAAGAAGTTAGATGTAACTACAGGGGCAAAACGATAATTTGGCCCAGCTGTACTTACGAGCAATTTGTGAAGGGTCATCGTACTATTGATTGGTTATATCCAATGGACTTAGAAATATATGAAGAGTGCAGCTGTCGGTTTTTAGTGGAGTGCCCAACAGTTAACAGACGGTGGATAGTGTAATTAAAGAGTTTAATTAATTATTCACGTACCATTGGGGCTTCAAGCTACAGGTCCATAAGGTCCCCTTGGTAACTCAAAAGGATTTAGTTGAGAAACAGTTTTTAGGTTAATTCGAAATGTTCAAATTAATAAGAGGGAATTTAATTATATATGATTCAATTATGTATGATATAATTGACATAATGTATTTGATACATTATTGTTTAATTAGAGGAATAAATATTTGAATACGATTCAAATATATTTTCTATGAATGAGATTCATAATGGTTAAATTTAATATTAATATCATTTATATTAAATGTAATAAAATAGAGAAAAAGAACTATAGTTTATATTGTATATAATGCAATATTAAAACTATAGGTTATAAATATAATATGATAAGCTGGTTATCATATTTTTTTTTATAATTATTAATTATTTGATAATTATCCCTTTTTCTCTCTAACCACCTTAATGGGAAGTTAAGTAGTTTTTATGGAAAAATGAATAAAAACAAATTTGATTTTATTATTCCATAATCGACTAGGTGCTACACGATTTCAAAAGAGTCTATGTGATAAACTTTTCTATCTATACGATTAAATCATTTGCTATGCGATAGCTCCTTTTTCCTTCAATCGTCTTCCTCCTCCAAACCAAAATAGCCAGAGCCCACCACTCCTGGGTTCTCACCCCAAGAATACCAAGGTCACCAAGTGGTTATGTCCTCTTTTGGTTCGAGAGTTTCATTTCTGTTTTGCTGCTGTTTGGAGTGTTCGTGTTGTTTAAAGTTTTTGAGTTAGTTTGAGGGATTAACTTGAAGAAGAGTTCTTCAAAAGTTTAATCTCTTGAACCTTGTTTCTTATTTCAAAAGCATGTTGTAATTTATGTTTTGATGCATAATTTGTTTTGTTGACTTTAAATGTTTGTTTCAATCAAAATGGGATTTGGACGATCCGCTTTTGCTCAAAGGTTCTCTTTAAAATGAGTTCCTTCACACACAATACTAAGAAAGCTACTAAGCTGTTGATGATCCTTTTATATACACAGGGCTCATCAACATTATGATCAAAGCCATTATATTTAATCGTCGTATCAAATCATATATTCCAATACCGAAAAGCTTGCTTTAGTCCATAAGTAGACCGATTAAGCCTACAAAACTTTTGCTCTTGACCTTGGTTATGAATCCCTCAAGCTGCTCCATATAAATGGTTTCCTCAAGATTGTCATTTAGAAAGATAGTCTTGACGTCTATTTTCCAAATCTCATGGTCATAATATGAGGCAATGGATAGGAGGATTCAGATAGACTTCAGCATGGCAACAAGTGAAAAAGTCTCCTCATAGTCGACTCCCTCAACTTGGGTATAACCCTTTTCCACTAGTCTAGCCTTGAAGGTTTGTAGCTTCCCATCAACACCCCGTTTTCTCTTGTAGATTCATTTGCAACCTATAGGTTTATTCCCATCAGGTAGATCTATAAGATCCCAAACCAAATTGAAGTACATCAACTCCATTTCAAGATTCATCGCTTTGATCCACTCATCTTTGTCAACATCCTCCATTGCCTTCTTGTAAGACAATGGATCTTTAACATCTCCATTATCTACCATAGCTAGGATTTCTGTTAAACTCATGTAGCGAACATGTGGGTTCACAACCCTCCCACTACGTCGAGGCTCCCTCAACACTTGAGGTGGATTTGACCTACTAGATGATCCAACTTTAACAACTTTTGTTGAGGTGTTAGTTCTTCAACAACTCTCGTTCAAGGTTCAATAGATTCCTTGGAAACATTCAACACAATTTTATTGCAGGGCTTGTGCTCCCTTATGTGGTCTTGTTCTAGAAAAGTAGAATTTGTCGACAAAAACACCTTATTTTCTTTAGGATCGAAGAAGTAGGCACCTCTCATTCCTTTGGGGTAGCCTACAAATAGACATAGTTTTGAACAATGTTCCAGTTTCTTAGGATTTTCCTCAAACCCATTGCTGGGAATCGTAGATTATAAAATGACGTAAACTAGCTTTACGACCATTCCATAACTCCAAAGGTGTTCTTATAACACTTTTAGATGGAACATTGTTCAAAATATAAGTTGCAGTATGTACTACAAAACCCCAAAACCAATCAAGAGGAAGCGTAACTCATCATACATCAAATTATGTCCAACAGGGTTCAATTTCTCCTTTCTGATACACCATTCTACTGAGGTGTACCAGGTGCTGAGAGTTGGGATACAATTCCATGCTCTATCAAATAGTTCTAGAATGTTAGATCAAAAAATTCTCCACCTTGGTTAGATCGAAAATGTCTTAATTGTTCTATTTAATGAATTTTCAACTTCTACCTTGAACTCTTTGAACTTTTCAAAAGATTCAAAATTATGTTGCATTAAATAAACATACCCATATCTGGAATAATCATCAATAAAGGTGATGAAATATTCAAATCCTCTTTTTGCTTTTACATTCATCGGACCATAAAGGTCTAAATGTACTAGCTCTAAGGGTTCTTTGGCCCTGTGACCTTTTCCAGTAAAAGATTAATTAGTCATTTTGCCAACAAGGCATGACTCACACATGTGTAAAGAATTTTCTTCTAACTCGTTTAGAAGCCCGTTCTTCACCAAACCTTTCAATCCTATTAAGATTGATGTGTCCTAATCTCAGGTGTAAAAGTTGGGCATTTTTTTTAGGAGAAATTCTAAGTCTTTTATGTTGAGTTATCGCAGTTTTAAAAATTTCAGTAATATGTAAAGCTTTAGTTTCTAACGGTCTTAGCACATGAAGATTTTTTTCCAGTTTAGCAGAACAAATACTGACACCATTCTTCAAAATAAACACTTTATTTACAGAGAAATACATACAATAACATTGTTCTAATAAACACTTTATAGAAATTAAGTTCCTCTTCAAACCAAAAACTATATAACACCGTTCATGACAGAGACTTAACTTCACTAGGATGACCGTAGGTAACATGACCTCAATCCTGAGTGAGTTGGGAACTCCTGCCATTGAGGGTGGTCCTTTGATTTGTATGGGTGCGAGTGGCCAGGTTGCCGATTCAAACCTACCATTTTAGGGATTCGTCTAATTTGGGAGCTGGGAACTCAGCTACACAAGATGGAATTCACTCCTTCCCCGAGGCAAGGGTAAGTAGATAGATAACTCCCTTAAGAACTGATTCTGGGGCTTGAACGATGTGGCGCCATACACCTTCTCTTGGCCCGAGAGGTGTTTACATATAGTTGGACTATGTTGTATTGTTCATTAGAGAAATCAGTAGTCCTTAAGGAGTGAGATGTAACTATAGAGGCAAAAGGGTAAATTGGCCTAGTTGCACTTACGAGCATCTGTGAAGGGTCAATATACTCATGATTGGATATATTCGATTGACATAGAAATATATCTATGGTAAGAAGAGTTCAGCTGTTGATCTTTAGTGCAATCATTGACAGTTAACGACTGGTGGATCTCGTGGCTAAAGAGTTTAGTCAGCTATTCATGTACCGTTGGAGCTTCGAGCCACAGGTCCATTAGGTCCCTTGGGTAGCTTGAATAAAGTCGAGAACCAGTATTTAGGTTAATTTGAAATGTTCAAATTGACGAGAGGAAGTTCAATTATATATGATATAATTGGACTGGTTAATTATATATGATATAATTGAACTGGTTAATTATATATGATATAATTGGCTAAATGTATGAGATTTTTTTGGAGGAAATCAGATATAAATATGATTTATATCAAGTAGAGGAGAAAATACTATAGTAGATATGTGATATCAAACTATAGGATATAAATATAATATGATTATATTTATTTATTAATTAATTGATTAGTTATATGATAATTAATCCATTTTTCCATGATTGGAGGTGAGTAGTGGGCAGTGTTGGTTATGGTAACTGATGGGTTAAAAATGAAAAGAGTTCATTTATTTATTTATTTTGGAGAGTGCATTCAATATTTCTTCGACCGCCCAAAAGAATTCGTGAAATGATCGCCCGAGAGCTTATACGATAGTTGCTTCTCCATCTAAACAATCGTCTACCTTACAATTTATCTAAACAATTGTATATGTTTTTCCTAAACGATCGTTCAGCTTTTCCTACACGATCGTGTAGCTTCTCTATGCGATAAGCACTTCTGCTATACGATAGCATCGTTTGATCTCCCACTTGCTTATCGTCTACACAACTTGTTGTCCTCCGTCCTCTACCAAATTCACCAAAGCACACCCTTTGGGGTTTCACTCCGAGAATACCTGGAGTTCATTAGTGGTGGTATCGTCCTCGCTGCAGTGTTCATGTTCGCGTTGATCGTGCTGTTGCAGTCGATGTTCCCACCAGGTGTTGGTAGATCTATTGGTAGGATCCGCTGCGTTAGGGTTCTAAAGTTCGTAGACAGTCTTCAACTGGTGTGGAATCCTTTCCCTGTTATTTATTTTGTTCTGAGCATGCAAATAATTAGATTTATGTGAATAACTGTATGTGTTGAATGTATATCATTTGTATTTCGGTCAAGGTGAGATCGGAGCGATCTAAACACACTCATGAAACTTTCGGTATGAGATCCTTCAAATTCCTCTTCCAATATCCGTCCTAGTTGCAATGGAAATAGATTCCCTTTGCAACCTTGGCTTTCTTGCTCTTTTGGGTAGCAGTTGGAAGGTTAGATTTCCCTTTTCCACATTTTTTCTTCTTCCACTTTTTGGTGTCGGAAGAAAAAGGCACAAATTTGTCCCAGAGGTCGAACCTTTATGGAACTTCTTAGAGGATGAAGCAATATTTGCTTCACCTTCTGTTCCTTGGTTTTCATTAGGAATTGGAAGGTCTGTACCTCGTTGAGCAAAGTGGTCAGGTGTTGGGGATGATGCCCTAAACTCTCGTGTCTTGTAGTTTGTAAACATAGTTTTGAACAAACACTTGTGATGTATAATATATGATATTTTCTTCACTTATTGTCTATGAACATTAGATGATTAATTTGCTTTACCACAACCCAATAACTAAAATCCCTGGTTGTCATTTGTAACTTAAGCATGTATGTGGATACATACAAGTAGATCATGTCTTAAGTGATAACCAAAATGATTTGTAGTATATGGATATAAGAGGGAAACCTTATCCTGGTAACGCTATGGATGCAGCCCGCTTTGTAGAATAGTTACTAGTGTTGTAACTTGCTACAAATGGTCTGATCTTAATCATTCATATAAGGACATGGGAATAGGGTCGTCCTATACAAAGAGTTTGTATAAGACCGGACCATGAAGTGTTATAGTCTCGTTATATAACGTTGTTTATGACAGGGACTTCACTTCACTAGGATGACCATAGGTAACATGACCTCAATCTTGCGTGAGTTGGGAACTCCTGCCTTTGAGGGCAGTCCTTTAATTTGCATGGGTGCGAGTGGCCAGATCGCTGACTCAAACATACCACTTTGGGGTTTCGTTTGATTTGGGAGCTGGGAACTCAGCTACACAAGATGTAATTCACTCATTCCCCCAAGTAGGGGTAAGTAGATAGATTGCTCCCTTAAGGGCTGATCCCGGGGCTTGAACGATGTGGTGTCACACATCTTCTCATGGCCCAAGAGGTGTCCACACATTGTAGGACTATGTTGTATTGTTCATTAGAGGGATCAGTGGTACTTAAGGAGTTAGATGTAATTACAGGGGCAAAACGGTAAATTGGCCCATCTGTACTTATGAGCATCTATGAAGGGTTAATGTACTGTTGATTGGTTATATCCGATGGGCACAGAAATTTATCTGTGATGAGAAGAGTGCGGTTGTTAGTCTTTAGTCGAATGTCTGGCAGTTAACGGATGGTGGATCTCGTGGCTAAAGAGTTTAGTCAGCTATTCACGTACCGTTGGAGCTTCGAGCCATAAGTCTATAAGGTCCCCTTGGTAGCTCAATAGATTCAAGTTGAGAATCAGTTTTTGGGTCAGTTTGAAATGTTCAAATTGACAAGAGCGAGTTCGATTATATATGATATGATTAAACTAGTTAATTATATATGATATGATATGATTGACTTTATGTATGAGATACATTATTTGGAGGAAAATTATATAAATATGATTTATATCTAGTGGAGGAGAAAAGACTATGGTTTATATGTGATTTTAAACCATAGGTTAGTGAATATAGTATGATTATATTTATTATTTTTAATTGGTCCATTATAGGATAATTGTGCCGATGTTTTCTCCATAACCGTGTGATAGTGGAAGCTTTCATTTAGTTTTCGTAATTGAAGAATAAAATAAAAATCGTTTTCATTTTTGCAAGACATCAGAGAATTCGCTCACGAAGTGTATATTACCTATCGCATAGCAAATCGAGAGCCTACACGATAGTTCAAAGTTTCTACACGATCGTATACACACACGTCTCTTTCTAAATGATCACATAGGATTTGTTAAACGATCGTCTAACTTTTTCCTAAATGATCGCGCGTTCGAGCGTTTACTAAACGATCATCTATACGATTGTAGCCTATTTACTAAACGATTATGTACCTTCTTCTAAACGATCAAGCATTGTCTATATGATAAACCCGTTATTCTCCCATTTGGTTGGTTGTGGTATACGATCTTCGTTTCCTCCTTCCCTCAACCAAATCCAACAGAGCCCACCTCCTGGATTCTCACATCGAGAATACCGAGGGTTATAAGTGGTGGTGTCATCCCCATTGTTGCTGTGTTTTTGTGGAGGCCGTTCGTGGGTAGATGACCGGTGATTTGGTGAACGATTGCTTGGACGTGCTTAGCGAGAGTGAGAGGAGTAGTCCTTGTAAGAATGAGGTTGTCTGTGAAGAAGAGTTCTTCAACTGGTATGTTTTTTGTTCTCTTATTGTTTAATTGTTTCAAGCATGCCGATAATTTGTTGTTAAATGCATATTTGTTATGTTAGAATGTAGATACGGTAATTCTGTCACAATGAGTTTTGAACGATCCGTTTCCGCTTAGAAGTACTCTTGTATGAGAGTTCCTTCAATTGGTATCAGAGCCAGGTTCTGATATTCCAAATTCATTGATGCAAAGAATTGCATTTACTTTCTCGGTGGGTAAAAACATGTTTTCTCTCTGTTTAAGCGTTAAATAGTATGTGGATGTGGGATTAATGGAGTTTCTAGGGTGAAGCCTCTGGTTCTTTAAAATTCTTTTACATTTGAAGTTAATTGTAAGGGCCCTTGCATTTTTGGGCATATTAATTGCTATCGAGTCTATAATTTCAAAGTTATTTTAAGTTTCCGGGTCATTCTTAAAGAAGCTTCATAGCAAGGGTTGCTGTTCTTTAAGGATAAAGACGACCAAGCATTGGTCGGGTCGTGTAAATGATGGGGTAGACGATCGTAGAGTATCGGATACTCGGGAGCAGGTTNCCAAGCATTGGTCGGGTCGTGTAAATGATGGGGTAGACGATCGTAGAGTATCGGATACTCGGGAGCAGGTTGACGCGCGCACTCTACAATCATGTAGCTCAGCAAGCTTCATCGCTTAGTTCTTGACACACGATTACGGAGTAAATCGTTTACTTAATCGCTTGTTAAGTGATCGTCTAGACGATCGGGCTTCGCAGCTATGTTGTCGTCTAAACGATCATTTAGAACTCGCGTGTTTTGTCTTATGTGCTAAACGATCGGGTACCTCATGCTTCTTCGCACAGTTATTGGTACTCGATCGTAGCAAACGATCGTATACCTAGCCGCATTTACTAAATGATGGGAGCTTCGCCCGTTTGCTCGATGGAAAATGCAATAGATAGAGTTTTTACTTCCAATTTTAGAGGCGGTTCATGCAGGTCCATTAATCCTTTGTGAATGTACATGAGATGTATGTTTTATTTATATGTTATATGGTATGCCATATAGAAGAAATCCCACCTTAGGTTATGCATTGGTCATGCATCATCTCTTTATTATAAGTGTTATGATTTAGAGAAGCATGATTTATATTACGTAAGAGCATGCTCATGCATCATATAATATAAGAGTTATATTTATTCATGCATAAAGCATTGACATGCATCATCTTATATTATAAGTGTTATAGTATAAGGGTGTATGGAGCATGTATGCTCGGTTGGTTACATGTATATAAAAGTTATGTATAGTAATGAACAGACATTGTATGAAGCATAACACATAGACTGAATTTATAATTGTTATAAATACCTAGTTGTGTGGCAATGTGGTTTTAGTTGTTTCTTTTATATGGTTATAAGGAAATTAGAACTAAAATCTATAAGAAAGATATGCATGCGAACTTAGGTTCTGTCTAGGCTGGGGTATTTAAGGTGATGGAAACGGAACACCCCTACCTGGGAACCTACCTGAAAAGGTGAATTAGATAGATTTAATGCATGCATGCAAGGTTGATGACAGTTCATTAAAGAGTTTAATGTGACTATTTGAACTTGTTTAATTTCAAAGACAAATGTTTTTTAGCGAATTATACTCACTTAGATTAAAACCAGTAGCCGGATGTCTAAATTAATGAACCCCTAGGTAGAACATTCAGTGGGAGGTACTTGATGCATCTGATGCTTCATTTAAACCTCTCATATTTCTCCATTTATTGTCCACAACGTGAGATCTATCCTCGGCCTCGTGGCACCCTGGGAGTGTCCCCCTTAAAGATGGTGTTTGGGTAGGTCAATATCAAGGTGGATGGAGAGAATGTTCATAGTAAGTGGGAGCGAGACGTGCGATAGTGAAGGGGAGTGCCCCCTATAGGATGGCAGTTTTGCACATTTCTTTATTTGATCTTCTGTATTGGATAAGGTTACTTAGTCTCTTGTCCTAATCTGCTTTCTATGGTGGGCGCATTAGGGAAGACTCTGGGTCGAAAACGAGGGTCACTTACCGGCAATTTGTTAATGGGTTAATAGTTCTGGAACCGAATGAATGGTGGCTGTTAGGTTCATTCTAATTGGTTCTGCCAATGCCTTGAAAGTGTCCATGCCAATCGAAAGGAGCATCTATCACCCCACCGGCTGACGTTTGACTTGCCACGTGGGGCATCATTGCGAAATAGAAGTCTTATCACTTAGGGTACTTGGTAACTATTTTGCAAAAATTAATTAGTGTTAAAATATGGTTTAGCAAAGACTTATAAAAGTTTGTTCATTTTCAGCAACCAATTTTAAAATGGCTACAGCCATAATTACTTTGCTTAGCGTCGATAAGCTAACTGGTAAAAACTACGCTAGTTGGAACATATGATCACGACAATACTAATCATCGAGATTTCATTTCGTCCTTACGGAGGAGCGTCCTCCTATTCCAGCTTCTAACGCCGCTTGAAATTTTTGGGAGGCGTACGAGATATGGACATGGACGAATGAGAAGGCCAAGAAGCATGAGCCCATGGTCTCAGCGCATGAGATCATGAAGTCCCTATGGGGGATGTTTGGACAACCTTCTGGACAGCTCAAGCATGAGGCTCTGAAATACATCTTCAACTCCAAAATGGAGGAAGACACCTTTGTTCGTGAACACGTGCTTAACATGATGGTCCACTTTAATGTAGCACAGATGAATGAGTCTAGGATCGATGAGAGCAGTCAGGTTAGCATTATCCTGCATTCATTGTCGGAAAGCTTTCTTCACTTTGTTAGCAATGCAATTCTTAACAAAGTGAACTATACCCTTACAACTCTCCTCAACGAGTTGCAGACATACCAATCATGGCTGAAAAGTAAGGAGAGGAAGGAAGGTGAGGCAAATGTTGCCTCGTCTTCAAAGCAGTTCCATCGAGGTTCGGCCTCGGGAATGAAGTTCGCACCTTCTACTTTTAACACTGGAAAGTGGATGAAGAAGAAGGGTGGTAAGAGGAATGGGAAGGCGTCTGCTAACCAACCACCTGTCGCCTAGCGAAATAGGCGTCCGACACCAGTTGACAAGGGAAAGTGTTTCCACTGCAACCAAGACAGACACTAGAAGAGGAATTTTCCTTGCTGGCTTAAGAAGAAGAAGGCAGCCAAGGCTAAGTCCAAAGCTAAGGCCAAAGCTAAATCAAAACAAGGTCAATGTGATTTACTAGTTTTGGAGACTTGCTTAATGGAGAATGATGATTCTGCCTGGATTATTGATTCGGGCGTCGCTAATCCTGTTTGTTCTTCGTTTTATGAGATTAGATCCTGGTGGTAGCTGGAGGCTGGTGAGATGAAGATGCAAGTAGGCACTGGGTATGTCGTCTCAGTTGTGGCAATGGAAGGGATATAGTTGACTTTATAGAACAAATTTCTTATTTTACAAGATGTATTTGTAGTTCCTGAGTTGAAAAGGAACTTAATTTTTGTAAAGTGCTTGTTACAATGTAAATATACTCTTTAATTTAATGTGAATAAAGTGTTTTATTCATAAAGATGGAGTAGAAATTTGTACAGCAAAACTGAAAAATAACTTGATGTGCTAAGACCGTTAGCATTAAGTTCCCTCCATAACATAGAGATGTTTAAAACTATCGCAACTCAAAATAAACATCAATGGGTTTCTCCAAAAGAAAATACCCAACTTTGGCACTTTCGATTAGGGCACATCAATCTCAATAGGATTAAGAGGTTGGTGAAGAATGGACTTCTAAGTGAGTTAGAGGAAAATTCTTTACCGGTGTGCGAATCTTGCCTTGAGGGTAAGATGACTAAAAGACTTTTACTGGAAAAGATCATCAAGCCAAAGAGCCTCTAGAGTTAGTGCATTCTGACCTCTGTGGTCCTATGAATGTGTGAGTCAGGGGAGGTTATGAGTATTTTATCAGTTTTACTAATGATTACTCTAGGTATGGGTATGTTTATTTGATGCAATAGAAGTTTGAATCCTTTGAAAAGTTCAGAGAGTTCAAGGCTGAAGTTGAAAATGCATTGAATAAACAGATTAAGACACTTCGATCGGATCGAGGTGGAGAGTTTTTGGATTCATGGTTCCAAGACTATTTGATAGAACATGGAATCGTTTCCCAACTCTCAGCGTCAGGTACACCTCAGTAGAATGATGTAGCTGAGAGGAGAAACAAAATCATGTTGAAAATGGTTCGTTCGATGATGAGTTACACTTTCTTATCAGACTCGTTTTGGGGTTTTGTAGTGGAGACTACAGTGTATATACTAAACTGTGTTCCTTCCAAGAGTGTTGTGAGAACACCTCTGGAGTTGTGGAACGAGCATAAAGCTAGTTTATGTCACTTCCGCATATGGGGTTGCCCAGCACATGTGCTTGAGGCTAATCCAAAGAAATTGGAACCACGGTTGAGGTTGTGCCTCTTTGTAGGCTACCTCAAAGGTACCGAGGGGGTTACTTTTATGGTCCATCGGAAAACAGAGTGTTTGTTTCTACTAACACTACTTTCTTGGAGGAGGATCATATTAGGGAGCAAATCCACGTAGTAAAGTCGTGTTACATGAGCTTTCCAACGAAACCACTGAAACTTCAACAATAGTTGTTGAAGGGTCTGCTTCATTAGAAAGAGTTGTTGATGATAATTTATCTAGTAGGTCGGTTTCACCTCAAGAGTTGAGGGAACCTTGATGCAGTGGGAGGCTTACGAACCCACCCATTCGCTATCTGGGTTTCACAGAAATCCTGGCTATGGTAGTCGATGACGACGTTGAGGATCTATTGTCTTATCAGAAGGAAATGGAGGATGTTGACTGAGATAAATTAGTCAAAGCCATGGATCTCGAGATGGAGTCGATGTACTTCAATTCAGTATGGTATCTTGTAGATCAGTATGATGGGGTAAGACCTATAGGTTGCAAATGGATCTACAAGAGGAAACGGGGTGCCAATGGGAAGGTGCAAACCTTCAAGGCTCGACTTGTGGCAAAGGGTTATACCTAGGTTGAGGAAGTCGACTATGAGGAAACTTTCTCGCCTGTTGCCATGTTAAAGTTGATCCGCATCCTCCTGCCCATTGCCACTTATTATGATTATGAGATTTGGCAAATGGACGTCAAGATGGGCTTTCTGAATAGCAACCTTGAGGAAACCATTTATATGGTGCAGCCCGAGGGATTGATTGCCCAAGGTTAAGATAAAAAAGTTTGCAAACTGAATCGATCCATTTATGGGCTAAAACAGGCGTCTCTATATTGGAATATTCATTTGATACTGCGATCAAATCGTATGGCTTTGACCAAAATGTTGATGAGCCTTGTGTTTACAAGGAGATCGTCAACGGTTTAGTAGTTTTCTTAGTGTTGTATGTAGACAGTATCCTACTCATTGGAAAGATGTAAGTCTACTGACCACAGTTAAGAATTGGCTAGCAACCCAATTCCAAATGAAAGATTTGGGAGAGGCTCAGTTTTTTTCTAGGTATACAGATCTTCTGAGATCGTAAGAACAAAGTGTTAGCACTATCTCAGGCATCGTACATTGCAAAATGTTGCTCAAGTACTCGATGTAGAACTCCAAAAGGGTCTACTACCATTCAAACATGGAGTTACACTGTCTAAGGAAATGTGTCCTAAGACACCTTAAGAGTTTGAGGAGACGAGATGGGTCCCATATACATCTGCCGTTGGAAGTTTGATGATGTGATGCTCTATACTAAACCAAAAATCTGCTATGCTGTGGGAATAGTTAGTAGGTATCAGTCTAACCCAGGCTAGGGTTACTAGACCGTAGTTAAGAACATCCTTAAGTATCTTCGGAGAACAAGGGACTACAAGCTCGTGTTTGGGACTAGGGATTTGATCCTTATTGGATACACAGATTCTGACTTTTAGACTAATAAGGACTCTTGGAAGTCCACTTCAGGATTAGTTTTTACTCTTAACGGAGGTGCAGTAGTGTGGCGAAGCACTAAACAGGGGTGCATAGCTAACTCCACGATGAAGGCCAAGTACGTAGCACTTGTGAAGTTGCTAAAGAGGACTTTTAACTCAAGAAGTTCCCGACAGATCTGGAAGTGGTTCCAAACATGTTTAGGCCCATCACCCTCTATTGTGACAATAGTGGTGCTGTGGCGAACTCTAAGAAGCCTAGGAGTCACAGGCACGGTAAACACATATAGTGGAAGTATCACCTCATCTACGAGATAGTGTATCGAGGGGATGTGATAGTCACAAAGATCGCTTCAGAGCACAACGTTGCTAACCCATTTATGAAGGCTCTCATGACTACAGTGTTTGAGGGTTACCTTCAGAGCATGGGTCTATGGGAACGCCCATGGCTGGACTAGGGCAAGTGGGTGATATTTTTATACTGGCCTTAGTGCCCTAGTTTATTGTTTTGTACTAGTTGTTTGTACACTATAACGCTAAAAATGGAATGCTATGCTTCTATGTGATACTATGTCTAAGTATATGCATTGTTAATGATATGTTCATAGTATGTGATGGAGTAGTGCGTGTCACAAGTTTCCTTGCGCTGAAACCAAGTATAGTTCCAACGCAAGTTTCTTAGAATAATCCGAGGTCGAACACAGGGATTGTTTTCGTTAATGCACTACTATTGTGATACATGCGACTAGTTTTTAACAATGAATAAAGAATGGTGATTTATACAGAAATGTAAATTGCGATGAAATAAAATTGCGTTAATAAAAATCCTAAACTAATATGATACAAGATACAAGATACATGATACATGATACTGAGGTTAAGAACTGACTGTGAAGTTGTATAAAGAATCGATGTATGCGATGACAAGTCTTTATGAATGAAGCAGAAATAGAAAGAGTAAATAGTAAAAACAACGCAAGTTTGTCAATTGTGTTAAAGATACAACTAAGGTTCCGCTTTCCCTGGCGTACACCTCTCGTTGATCGGTCGCGTTCCCATATCTCTATGGTGAAACAGAGATGAACGTGATGAACGCAAGGTTGATTCCATCTCTGGAAATATTTCTTGCTTTAGTTAACGCATTCTTCCAACCTTCTCTCGATAGGCGGAATAACATCTACACTTCTGCTCTTACAAGTAAAGATGCCATCGAGCATGCTTTAGCTAAACTTAATTATTTCCTTAACACCAATTAACTTACTCGCTGAATTCTTGCCATTTACCCAAGGGATTAAGAACACATCATGGAGAAAATGGATTATGGATGTACGAAAAGAGACAGAGAAATGACAATGGAAATTATCATAACATTTAATTCTAAGATTAAGTGTTTGATACATGTTGTGAATGAAAGAGTAAAGAAGATGAATACATATGATGAAATAGAGATTAGAAACAAATACAGAAAGAGTGTCAATGTCTTGACATAGATCCTAAATGGAGGTTGTGCTTGCCACGTGTGGAAGTAATGGAGAGGAAAGCTTCCCTCTCAGGCTTGCTTTCCCGGTAAAATTGACCTTTGCACAGAGCTTCAGCTATGGGGATCGGAATAATTCTCTACTCGGAGACTCACCTCTTGGCCTTGTCTCGTGGTTCTCTCGAATCTACTATGGACAGTCGCTTCAGACCAGTCTCTCTCTCAAAATCAATATATGCACGTCTCTATGTATTCATGTATATCTTTCAGTGAATTTACAGAAGTTATTTATAAGCGAAGCTTGGCTCTTTGACTTTGTAGTCCCTACTGTATGGTTATGGTAGTTTCTGAAATGGCAGAGTGAATATTCCTTTTGTTACGCAATCAACCCGTCAGAACTGAAAGTTGTACACTTGTCAAAATTTTCCGCAAATGTGTTGCTCTTTACATCTTCAATCTATTGCCGCATGCAGTGTTATTTTTTATTACCACATGCGGTTGAAATTGCGTTGATCGCTAGAGCTCTTGATCGATTGTCGCATGCGCCGTCATTGCGTTGATCATTTCTTCGTTCTTGATTGATGGGCGCAATGCGACGATGTGCGTTATTTATTTTATCTTTGAGCCATAAACGCATGCGGTGACAATTTCCTGCAAACAGAAACTGAAACATTCTATTCTACCATCGAAATGGTGTTAGTGGGTGTATTGACGACATTTTATAATTTTCACATTTCTTAGCCAATTTCTATACTATCGACGCAACTTTTCTTTCATTTAGCCGCAATATCTAAATAAAACAATATAAATAACTTGTATTTCTATAAGTTATCACACCCCCAAATTGAGATATATACTTGTCCTCAAGCATATCTTTAACTAAGGCAATATAGTTCAATTGTTATCCTTATTTTGCGTCGATTGGTTGCTCCGAATGCTCCACCTAGACAATATTCTTCACAACGCAATTTCCGTCCATCCTTTAATAATTCATAAACATGTCCTACTTTATTCTTTTATACAACAAATCTCTATTAAAAAATTCCCTTCTTGTTTTGAAAAGAATGTTTACCTCTTCATGCAAAAAACAACTGGTGCGTCTGTATGCAGTGGTCTAGTTTGCGTCATTCTATTAGAGATTGTTGATCATTGTTACACCCTTCGTTTTGGCTTGTTCCCACGGGTGTCATGCGAACATCCAACTATGGTTGTGTGCCAATCTCAACTTCAACTCTTGATTTTCAACTAAGTTTAAATTTTGCTGGTCAGAGGAGTTGTCCCTTATATTCTTATTTTTTTCTTCTCATTTTTTTTCTTTCATATTGCGTTGATCTTGGAAACTCACCTTCGTTTTGGCTTGCTCCCACGGGTGTTATGCGAACATCCAACTACGAGCAGGTTCCTTTCATGACTTAACTCTTATCAAGTTGGGATTTTGATTTTTCCTTGTGCTGACATTGGAGTTTGTGTGAAAAAAATATTATTTATTTATTTTTTGACAATGGACACATTTTTCTAATGACCGCATCCACTTGGTCGCATCTGCTCAGACCTTCCCCACCCCCAAATTTAGAGATGCGCAAGGTCCTCATTGCGTTGTTTTGGACAGAATAGACAAAACACTTAGTCAAAATTTTGAAAGGAAGGTTTGAGCAGAGTCTTGAAGGATAAAAGGTAAAGCAATGCTATTGCTACGAATGATCTAAGTGTTAGTCAGAAAATACAAAGTGTGGGAAATGTTGCTAAGGGTATGCATATAACTCATCATGGCAGCGTAATGAATAATGCAAAATAGAAGATAAAGAACATCGCAATAATTGACAAAGGATGATAAATAAGAGGCTAACGCATACGTAAAGAATTGTTACTTAGTTGTATTAAAAATTAACCAAGTATACAAAGAATTACAAATAGTGCAATACAAAATTTGAGCATGTACAAAGAATCAAGAAATAGCTTCTATACATAGAAATAATGAAGTGAATTTATCCTTTGTATTTGATTCAGATGAGTGCACGGTTAATGATTAAAGCTATGCATCCATTAACGCAAATGCATCTTTGCAGAGGACGGGCAATAATGCATGTATCAATGCAACACACCCCTCAACTCAACACATTTCTAGAGGACGAGCGCACTGTATTTCTACTGGTGCAACACTACCTCATGGCCTGAGAGTGGGACAAGTGGGAGATTATTGGGATGATGCCCTAAACTCTCGTGTCCTGTAGTTTGTAAACACAGTTTTGAACAAACACTTGTGATGTATAATATATGATATTTTCTTCAAGTATTGTCTATGAACATTGGATATTTTATTTGCTTTACCATCAACCAATAAACTAAAATCCCTGGTTATCATTTGTAACTTAAGCATGTATGTGGATACATACAAGTGGATCATGTCTTAAGTAATAACCAAAATGGTTTGTAGTATATGGATATAGGAAGGAAACCTTATCCCGGTAACGCTATGGATGTGGCCCACTTTGTAGAATAGTTACTAGTATGGTGACTTGCTTCAGATGGTTTGATCTTGATAATTCTTGTGAGGACATACAAACAGGGTCGTCCTATACAAAGACTTTGTATAAGACCGGACAACAAAGTGTTCTAGTCTCGTTATATAATGTTGTTCATGATCACTTCATTAGAATGACCATAGGTAACATGACCTCAATCCTGCGTGAGTTGGGAACTCCTGCCTTTGAGGGCAGTCCTTTGATTTGTATGGGTGCGAGTGGCCAGATCGCCGACTCAAACCTACCACTTTAGAGATTCATTTGATTTGGGAGCTGGGAAGTTAGCTACACAAGATGTAATTCACTCCTTCCCTGAAGCAGGGGTAAGTAGATAGATTGCTCCCTTAAGGACTGATCCCAGGGCTTGAACGATGTGGCACCACACACCTTCTCATGGCCTGAGAGGTGTCCACACATAGTAGGACTATATTGTATTGTTCATTAGAGGGATTAGTGGTAACTACAGGGGCAAAATGGTTAATTGGCTCAACTGTACTTGTGAGCATCTGTGAAGGGTTATCGTACTGTTGATTGGTTATATCCGATGGACACAGAAATATATCTTTGGTGAGAAGAGTACAGCTGTCGCAATTTAGTGGAATGCCTGGTAGTTAACGAATGGTGGATCTCGTGGCTAAAGAATTTAGCCAGCTATTCACGTACCATTGGAGCTTTGAGCCATAGGTCCATAAGGTCTCCTTGGTAGCTCAATGGATTCAAGTTGAGAATCAGTTTTTGGGTCAGTTTGAAATGTTCAAATTGACAAAAGGGAGTTCGATTATATATGATATGATTGAATTAGTTAATTATATATGATATGATTGACTTTATGTATGAGATATATTATTTGGAGGAAAATGATATAAATATGATTTATATCTAGTGGAGGAGAAAATACAATGGTTTATATGTGATGTTAAACCATAGGTTAGTGAATATAATATGATTATATTTATTATTTTTCATTGATCAATTATAGGATAATTGTGTTGGCGTTTTCTTCGTAACTGTGTGATAGTGGGAGGTTTCATTCAGTTTTCGTAACTGAAGAATAAAATGACAATCGTTTTCATTTTTGCAAGACATCAGAGAATTCGCTCACGAAGTGTATATTGCCTATCGCATAGCAAACCGAGAGCCTACACGATAGCTCAAAGTTTCTACACGATCATATACACGTGCACCTCTTTTTAAACGATCGCATAGGATTTGCTAAACAATTGTCTAGCTTTTTCCTAAACGAGCGCGCGCTCGAGCGTTTACTAAACGATTGTCTATACAAACACAGCCTATTTACTATTCTAAATGATCAAGCATTGTCTATATGATAGTTCCGATATTCTCCCACTTGCTTGGTCGTGGTATACGATCTTCATTTCATCCTTCGCTCTACCAAATCCAATAGAGCCCACACCTCCTGGATTCTCACATCGAGAATACAGAGGGTTCTAAGTGGTGGTGTCATCCTCATTGTTGTTGTGTTCGTGTGGAGGCCATTCATGGGTAGACGACCGGTAATTTTGTGAACGATTGCTTGGATGTGCTTAGCGAGAGAGAGAGGAGCAGTCCTTGGTGAGAACGAGATTGTCTATGAAGAAGAGTTCTTCAACTAGTACGTTTCTTGTTCTCTTATTCTTTAATTGTTTCAAGCATGCTGGTAATTTTTTGTTAAATACATATATGTTCTGTTAGAATGTAAATGCGGTAATTCTTTCACAATGAGTTTGGATCGATTCGCTTCCACTCAGAGGTACTCTTGTATAAGAGTTCCTTCATCAGGTTGTAGTCAATCCTATTCAAAACAACATTGCTACACAATTGAAGGAAACTTTCAGGTAAAGATTCTAGAATGAAGCTAACTTGACTGGCTTCATCGATGATAGACTCATTCATTTCCACCACGTTAAAGTGGACCATCATGTGAGAACATGTTCTTGAATAGATGCTCCTTCTTACATACGGCCATTGAAGATGTGTTTGAGAGTGTTGTTTCTGAGTTGAGCGGACGGTTGTTTGAACATTCCTCTCAGGGACATCATAATCTCACGGGCCGTGAGTATAGGCTCATGTTTCTTGGCCAAGACTTCAGAAAGACTTGCCAAGATGTATGCTCGGGCCTTCTCGTTTGCCCATGTCCATCGCTTGTATGCTTCTTGAACATTTAAGCAGCATTTAGAGCTGGAATGGAAGACAGTCCTCTATTAGGACAAAACAGAGGTTATCAATGATTAGGATTGTGTTCATCGTATTTTTCCAAGATGTGCAATTTTCGCCCATTAATTTGTCAGCGACGAGTAAATTAAGCGTTGTGGAAGTCATTTTGAATAAGTTTGCTGAAACCATACAAATTATTTATATTAGTCTATTTGCATCAAACCATTTAGAAAAATCAATCAATTTTAGCAAAATAATTTAATGTACCCTAAGTTACATCTATTTTGCAATGATGTTTCAATGTGGCAAAACAAAAGCTACCGTAGGGGGATCAGGTGCCTTTTCACTAAAATGAGACAATTTCAACCAATAGACAGAATAACTCCTTGTTATTGTAACTACAAGTCACCATTGTTCGGTCTAGAAACTATTAAACTTGTTTAACAATTCTTGCAAGCGTAACCCCTCATTTTAGGTTCTAGAGTTTCGCCCTAATGAGCCAACCATAAGGATAACTCGACTGGGACATGAAACTAAAGTAACCCTATCCATTGATGGATTTTGAATAAAGTGTCATGCAAAAATTCCATCTATAGGGGGACACTTAAGGTGCTACGAGGCCGTGCATGAAACTTTACTTCAAACTAATGAGAGAGACCAAGGGATGTGTTGTCACATGTCCCGTTCGACTTACTATAAACACTCTCTTCATTCACCTTGATATTGATCTATATAAACACCATCTATAAGGGGACACTCAAGTTGCCTCGAGGCCGTGTATAGATCTCACGGTGTAAACTTTTTGGGAGAAATGGGAAGAGGATAAAATGAAGTATCATATACCCATTTTTCTCTCATTGAGCGTTTTACTTAGGGTTAATTAACTTAGAAAATCCAGCTACTAATTTTAACTAAGTGATTATTTAATTTGGCCAAAAACAACACTTTCTTTTGGATAGTTAAACAATTTTTATTAAGGTTTATTAAACACTTTAAAAAACTTTAATCAAACATTGCATGCTTGTAACAAATCTATCTAATTCACCTTTCTAGGTAAGTTCTCAGGTAGGGGTGTTATGTTTCTGTCAACTTGTATACCCTATCCTAGATAGAACTAGTCTTAGAAAAAAGGTCTCTTATAGATACATTTGTTACAATGTTAATCTTTTAATTAAGAATCAATTTAATCCTATTAAAATGATTAAAAGATTAAACTTAAATTTCTAATCTCATTAGAAAAATGATCTTAAGTCAATATGAATCATATTTTAAAACAATTTTAAAAGATGATTTTAACCTAAGATTTGCATACAATTCTAAATTATCAATTTTAATTTCTTCATTTAGTTATAACCATTATAAACAAATGAAACAAATTAAAAACGTACATTGCATGCTTTGATATACTTTAGTAAATTATAACATTTATAAATTATCTAAGATAGTGTCATGCTTCATACAATTTCATTTCATTACTAACATATATAACATTTATATAATTAGGTAATGAAACATACTATAGCATACATCCATACATACATTGAATTATATTTTAGAACAATTATAATATAAATGATGTATGGATATGCTATTAATGCATGCATGCATATACTATAACATTTATATTATATGATGCATGAGCATGCTATAAAATTAAATCATACATCTAAAATTATAACATTTATAGTATGATGCATGCAATTAAATGCATAACCTATGGGGAGATTTTATACTATATGACATACACCATGGCATATAATAATACAATTAAATCATACATCACATGCATAATATAAAAGAAATTAATGGACCGGGATTGGACACCTATTAAAAAAATACTAACTATTACAAGATAAAAGTTGAAAATAAAAGAACTGACCTTTGAACCGCTTGAACCAGACCACAAAATGCTTGAACTGGTCTAGAGGAACCTAACCAACTCGAACCAGAGAACCCACGAATCGAACTAGACCAACAGACCATGAACCTGAGCGAACTGGAACTGAACTGCATGAAATCTTCGTCTCCGAGCATTGTGACACGGTGTGATGACGGGCAGAAATGTACGTTATTTATTTAGAATTATGAGGGTTTTTATGTAGAATATGTGGCGATTATACTAAGGATTCACGAGAAAATGAGCTTGCATCGATCGACATTAAGAATCTCAGCTAACCCACTTTTATGCGTTATTATGCGTTCAATTGTTTATTTTTGTAGCAAACGTAGAAATCGAGATTGCATGTATGGAAGCCAGGCAAAAATCGATTGCATGCGTGGAAGCCAGGCTATCGCAAAGACGATTGCATGCAGTGATCGCATACGTCCGTCATATGGGTGTTGCGGCGATCAAGCGAATGCGATCATCGTAGGGAGATTATGGCTACAGAATAACTATAATAGAAGGGCAATCGAAAGGTTGGTGGCAGCATGAACGCATACACTGGGATCATAAAAAAGATGATGTTAACATTTCACCTACCACGTCGCGAGTAGCAGAGATTCAGAAAAGGACCATCGTGCCGCGAGTGTTAGATTCAGAGCAGGTCCATAAATGCTATCGACAATTAAGATCTATAAATAGAAGCCTTAGAGCATAGCTTCAAATCATCCAAGGTCCTCTGCCTGAAGGGCGTCCAAGTTTCTGCCTTAGGGCAGATCCTTGTGATCCAGACCAAAGCGTGAGAAGATAGTCTTGAGAGTTCTTCATCCCTTCAACCATTCCGAGTGACGACCGGAGCCTTCACCGGAGCTAGATCTCGAGAGAGTCTACTCCACCGCCCATCCATGGCACCACCGGAACCCTTGACACACATCTGATGGAAGCACGACAATGCTTCAATCTGGCCTTCTATTTATTTTCTATCCTTGTATTGTATTACATTATGGCTTAAGAGATTAATACATTTTGTGATCAATGCATTTCTATATTTTCCTACGATTCCATCTCCATCTTCATTTACTTATAATCCTTTACTTTCATTGCACTATTAAGTAAGACTGCTAGAGTATCGCATACTTAATCATGCGGCATAGACATATGAAGCATGTAGCAAACCACCGAGAGGTTGCATTGCGTGAGTGTTGTGAGAAAATCCTATTTGCTTAGTGTGAAGCAGTAGCAATGCTTGTCTATAAGTGGATGTAATGCTTGTCTATTAGTAGAATCAGCAACAACCAACTGCTCGGGAGGGTAAGTAGTTGACCGCATTAAGCAAATTAAGCAAGTGTTCACTAGAGATAGGAATAATCTTACGTCAACCATGTTTTATGTTATTACCTTGTCTTATGAACGCATCATTCATCATTTAGGCATACTTGAGAGAGTAGTCTAAAAACCAAATTTAGACTCGGGAGAGCAGAATGGGGACTTAGGAATAAGCTTTGTTTGCTACTACACAGCGTATGCACCCTTTAAGTAGGATATGGTGGTATGCGGTCATCTTGCTTATGTGTGAGAGCAAGTGAGCGGGAATAGAGACTTAGAAATAAGGCCCCTCGACATTATCGCATAGACATCGCATGCGTTGTCGTCAAGTGTGTATAGCATGATCGCATAGATTGCGCTGGCTGGGGTTACCCTTATGGTCAAGCTTCGTGTTGCAGTGAAGACATCTTCACCATTTTATCTATTTTTCCATGCATTTTACTACGCATTAACAGTTTTCGTTTCTCCATCTCTCACAGTCATACCTCCACTGCTTAATCTGTTAGTTAGGAGTAGGAGTAGTGCATAGCCCATAACCCTCAACATTCTTTTATTCTTCACTGCAAACACATTACTTCATGACATTTAGCTACAAGTCCCTGAGTTCAACCTCGGATCACCCGAGAAACTTGCGATCTTATTATACTTGGCGAGAGAGCAAGAAAACTTGTGATAGAAAGGCATGGTCATTGCATACAAGCTTAACGCATACTTTCCATTCCAACGCATGACCACCGACGCATGAGAACAAACGCATAGCCTAAGACATGCATCATATATGCTTTCCAAATTTTCATCGCCAAGTTTTTGGTGCCGTTGTTGTGGACTTGACAGCTAATAGTTTATTGAGTTTTGTGTTTTCGCAGGCAACCTTTTTACACTGGGAGTATTGTAGCTTGTGCGACCAGGCTGCAAACAATATTCGAAGTGTAGGTGATGCGCCGAAAGCAGTATTGACCCCAAGATAGAAGGGCAATCAGTCGCATGAGCTGAAAGTAGTTATAAGCGCATGACGGTCGGCATGCGCCCACCAATTGCCTGAAGTTCCAATGGTCAGGGCGAGCCTCTTGACCTAAGCAGTTGAGAACAATCTCCTACATGGAAGACTCCTTGTGGTGACCTCACTCCAATTTCTCCAGGGACGTCTTCTACTCTCTTTTTACCTTGCTTTTCTAGCTTAGTTTATTTTTATTATTATTTTGGATAAGCGGCTACGTTCTTGGGTGCAGTGCATTTGCTCCTTGTAATGCGACAATAATTATCCTCGGTGCGCAGCTACAACAGAAGAATCCTCTTTATCATTCAACGCATGGTTTCCACCGCATGAATTCTAAGACATGGTCGCAAGTGTCATTCTTCTCAAAGGTTCTTTTCTTGTTATCTTGTACGCATTATCCTTTTGAAATTCTCTTTTGCCCACTTGCCTACCTTTGCGATGCATCTATGATGGTATGTATAATTCACTACATCCGCTAACTAAGTATCACAAAGCTCACCTCTCTTTTAATAGCTTTTTCAAAGTTTGACAGTCTACGTTTTATTAGGTATAAACCTTTGCTCAAACATTTGATACCACATTCCTGTTGAGTTTGTCTTTAGCTTTTCGGTGAGAGTGCTACCAATCTCTAAGTTTAGGGGTGGCAGCAGTCCTGGAGAAATGCGTTCACTACTTGTGATGCACTCCTTAAAATAAAAAAAATAGTGGGAATAAAAACTTCACTGTCAGTGCAAAGAGGAAACTCAAGCTGATAAGAGTTAAGTTGTGAAAGGTACTTACCCGTAGTTGGATACTTCGCATGACACATGTGCAGGTAAGCCACAATGAAAGTAAGTGGCCAGGATCAACGCATAAGAGAAACTCCTCTGTTTGCGTAAATTAAAGCCAAACAAGAGTTGGGTTGAATATTGCACGCAACCAAGGTTAGCTGTCTGCATGACACACGTGGGGCAAGCCAAAATGAAGAACGTAACCAGGTTCAATGCCGCATTCTAATAATAAATCACAAAGCTTTGAATTGTCTCAATGGATGCATTGTGAAAAGCTAAATGCAAAGTTGCGAGGAATGAGTAAAAAGTTTTTTAGCAGAGGCTTGCCGGATTTAAGCTTAGAAAAGATCTCTTTGAAGGTAGCCAAAGTTGAGGAGAGTGTTGCTTCCAAGGTTAGAGGGATGAGTAAATTATATTCTGAGAGGGTTGGTTCATCGCAAAGGAAAGCCAGAAGGGCGAATTATGAATTTTCTAAGTTTAAAGCATGCTTGAGGCAAAGCATGATTCTAAGTTGTGGGTGTGATGACGGGGAGAATGTACGTCATTATAAGCATTTTATTTAGAATTATGAGGGCTGTTAAGTTGAATATGCGGCGATTATACTAAGGATTCATGAGAAAACGAGCTTGTGTCGATCGGCATTAAGAATCTCGATTAACCCACTTTTATGCGTTATTATGCGTTTAATTATTTATTTTTGTAGCAAACACAAGAAATCGATCGCATGCATAGAAGCAGGCAGAAAACGATCGCATGCGCGGAGCCAGGCTATCGCAAAGATGATCGCATACGTCCATCGTATGGGTGTTGCGGTGATCAAGCGAATGCGGTCATCGCAGGGAGATTGCAGCTACAAATAACCATAATAGAAGGGCGATCACAAGGTTGGTGGAATGCAGCATGAACGTATACACTAGGATCATAAAAAAGATGATGTTGAAATTTCACCTACCACGTCGCGATTAGCAGAGATTCAGAAAAGGACCATCGTGTCGTGAGTGTCAGGTTTCAGAGCAGATCCATAAATGTTGTTGGCGATCAAGCTTTATAAATAGAAGCCTTAGAGCATAATTTCAAATCATCTAAGGTTCTCTACTTGAAGGGCGTCCAGGTTTCTGCCTTAGAGCAGATCCTTGTGATTCAGACCAAAGCATGAAAAGATAGTCTTGAGAGTTCTTCATCCCCTCAACCATTCTGAGTGACGACCGGAGCCTTTTCCGAAGCTAGATCTCGAGAGAATCTACTTTACTGCCCATCCATGGCACCACCGACAGCCTTGACACACATCTGATGGAAACAAGACATTGCTTTCATCTGGCTCTCAATTTCTCTTCTATCCTTGTATTGTATTACATTGTGGCTTAAGAGATTAATACATTTTGTGATCAATGCATTTCTATATTTTCCTTCTATTCCATCTCCATCTTTATTTACTTAGCATCCTTTACTTTCATTGCACTACTAAGTAAGACTGCTAGAGTATCACATACTTAATCATGCGACATAGACATATGAAGCATGTAGCAAACCATCGAGAGGTTCGCGTTGCGTGAGTGTTGTGAGATAATCTTATTTGCTTAGTTGAAGCTGTAGCAACTCTTATCTATAAGCGGACGTAATGCTTGTCTATGAGTAGAATCAGCAGCAACCAACTGCTCGGGAAGGTAAGTAGTTGATCACATTAAGCAACGTAAGTTGTTCACTAGAGACAGGAATAATCTTACGTCAACTATGTTTTATGTGATTACCTTGTCTTATGAACGCATCATTCATCATTTAGGCATACTTGGGAGAGTAGTCTAACAACCAAATCTAAACTCGGGAGAGCAGATTGGATCGTATAAGCAAGAATGGGGACTTAGGAATAAGCTTCATTTGTTACTACACAGCATATGCACCCTTTAAGTAGGATATGGTGGTATGCGGTCATCTTGCTTATGTGTGAAAGAAATTGAGCGGGAATAGAGACTTAGAAATAAGGCCTCTCGACACTATCGCATAGACATCGAATGCATCGTCGTCAAGTGTGTATAGCATGATCGCATAGATTGCGCTGGCTGGGGTTACCCTTATGGTCAAGCTCCGTGTTGCAGTGAAGACATCTTTGCCATTTTATCTATTTTTCCATGCATTTTACTACGCATTAACAGTTTTCGTTTCTCCATCTCTTACAGTCATACCTCCACTGCTTAATCTGTTAGTTAGGAGTAGGAGTAGTGCATAGCCCATAACCCTCAACATTATTTTATTCTTCACTGCAAACACATTACTTCATGACATTTAGCTACAAGTACCTAAGTTTGACCTCGGATCACCTGAGAAACTTGCGATCTCGTTATACTTGGCGAGAGAGCAAGAAAACTTGTGATAGGAACGCATGGTCATTACATATAAGCTTAACACATACTTTCCATTCCAATGCATGACCACCGATGCATTAGAACAAACGCATAGCCTAAGACATGCATCATATATGCTTTCAAAATTTTCATCGCCCTAGCATCGTGACGCTTGATGACGGGCAGAAATGCACGTCATTATAGGCCTTTTATTTAGAATTATGAGGGCTATTAAGTAGAAGATGCGGCGATTATACTTAGAATTCATGAGAAAATGAGTTTTCATCTATCGACATTAAGAATCTCGGCTAACCCACTATTATGTATTATTATGCGCTCAGTTGTTTATTTTGTAGCAACCACAGAAATCGATCACATATGCGGGAGCCAGACTATCGCGGAGATGACCGCATACGAGGAATCTCTCCATCATAGAGGCGAATGCATACGTTCGACGCATGGATATTGCGGCCATTAACTGCATGCGTCCATTGCATAGAAGTTGCGGTCGTCAAGCGAATGCGGTCGTTCGGCATAGAGATTGCAGCTACTGAATTAATAACCATAATAGAGGGATGACCGCAAGGGTGGGTGGAATGTGTTGATACTCTAGAACAAGCACATGAACGCATACCTGGAGTATCAAAAGTTGATGTTGACATTTCACCTACCACGCTGTTAGCAGCAGATTCAGAAAAGGACAATCGCGTCGCGTGTCAGATTAGAGTAGGTCCATAAATGCTGTCGGTGATCAACTCTTTAATATAAGCCAATAGAGTAGAATTTCAAATCATACAAGTTCTACCTTCGGGTGGATCCTTTGACTCTCGACCAAGCGTGAGAAGATAGTCGTGAGAGATTCTTCATCCCTTCAATCATTCCGAGTGATAACCAGAGGCTTCACCGGATCTAGAGCTTGAGAGAGTAGACTCCACCACCTCCATGGCACCCGACACCTTGACAACATCTGTTGGAAGTAAGACATGCTTTCCAGCTGGCCTCCATTTCTCTTCTTTCTTTGTAATGTACTTACATTATGCTTTAAGAGATTAATACATTTTGTGATCATGAACATTTCTATATTTTCCTTCGATTCATCTCCATCTTCATTTACTTAGCATCCTTTACTTTCATTGCATCACAAGGTAAGATTGTTAGAGTATCGCATACTTAATCATGCGACTGAATATGAAGCTGTAGCAAGCCACCGGACGGTGTGCATTGCGCGAGTGTTGTAAGAAACCTTATTTTTTTTCTTAGTTTGTGAAGCTGTAGCAAACTTGTCTATAAGCGGACGCAATGCTTTTCTATGAGTAGTAATCAATAGAAAATTACTGCCCGGAAGGGTAAAGTGGTTGGTCGCATTAAGCAATGTAAGCAAGTGTTGAACTAGAGATAGGAATATCTTACTCAAAACCAGGTTTTAATGCGATTATCTTGTCCTCATGAGCGCATCATTCATCATTTAATGCATACTTGGGATTAGTAGTCTAAAACCAAATCTAAGACTCGGGGATGGCGGAATTGGGAATCGCATAATGAAGAAAGGGGAACTAGATAAAGCATTCGTTTAATCTCCATAGTGTATGCACCCTTTAGTGAGGATATGGTGGTATAATGGTTCTCTCGCTTATCGTGTGAGAGCACGGTGAGTGAGCATTAATGGAGGCTTAGAAATAAGGCTTCTCGACACTATCGCAATATACATCACTGATGGATTTAGGGACAGAAAATGCACGTCATCTTAGGCCTTTTATTTAGAATTAATGAGGATTGTTAAGTATGCAATATCGGCGAATATGTTAGAATTCATGAGAAAAAATGAGTTAGAATTCACCATAATTTTAAGTCCATCAAGTCTTTGAACGGGCTAATTCATGCCACATCAAGTTTTCTGGCGCCGTCGTCAGGGACTTGGCAACTCAATTTGTTTGTTGAATTTTAGGATTTTTGCAGAGCAACCTTTTTACCCTTGGGAGTATTGTACTTGTTCGACAAGTTCAACCAATATGTGATGTAGGCGAATGCGCCGAAAGCCAATATTGACCCCAAGATAGAAGGAGAAATCAGTCACAATGAGCTGAAGGCAGTCTCTAGCACATGTGGCACAACATGTGCCAACAATTGCTGGAAGTTCCAATGGTCAGGGTAAGCCCCTTGACCTAAGCATTGAGAGCAATCTCCTGCATGGGAGACTCTTTGTGGTGACAACACTCCAATTTCTCTAGGGACGTCTTCTACTCTATCTTTACCTTGCTTTCTTAGTTTAGTTCATTTTTATTTTTATTATTCTTTTGGATACGTGGTTGCTTCCTTGGCTGTGGTGCGTTTGCTCCTTGTAGGTGCGACAATAATTCTCCTCGGTGTGTAGTTACAACGGAAGAATGCCCTCTATCTTTTAACGCATGGCTTCGATCGCATGAACTCCAAAGCATGGTCGCATGCATTATTCTGCTTAAGGTTCTTTTCTTGTTATCTTTTATGCATTATCCTTTTGAAATTCTTCTTGCCTGATTGCGTTTTTTTGTGATGCATCTATAGTGGTACGTATAGTTCACCACATCTGCTAACTAAGCACCGCAAGGCTCTCCTTACTTTTAATAGCTTCTTCAAATTTTGAAAGTCCTAAGTTTATTATGTGCAAACGTTTGCTCAAACATTTATTACCGCATTCCTATTGAGTTTGTTTTTAGCTTTGCGGTGAGAGCGTTGCCAACCTCAAAGTTTAGGGGTGGCAGCGATCCCAGAGAATTGCGTTCATTACATTGCGATCATTCTATAAAAAAATAATAAATAAATAAATTTTGAGAATAACAACTCCAATGTCAATGAAATTGGGAAACCCATGTTGATAAGAGTTAAGTTGTGAAAGGCACTTACCCATAGTTAGATGTCCGCATGACACATGTGAAAGCAAGCCAAAACAAAGGTAAGTCGCCAGAATCAATGCATAAGCGCAACTCCTTTGTCAGGCGCAAGCCAAATCAAGCAAGACAAGAGTTGAGTTGAATATCGAACGCAACCGAAGTTAGATGCCCACATGACACACGTGGGGTTAAGCCAAAACGAAGAGCGTAACTAGGTTCAACACCGCATTCGAATAAGTAATCGCAAAGTCTTGAATTGTTTTGAATGAACACATTCTCAAAAGCTAAACGCAAAGTCGCGGGGAATGAATAAAATTTTTTTGAGCAAAGGCTTGTCGGATCTAAACTTAGAAAAGATCTTTTGGAAGAAGCAGCTGAAGTAGAGGAGAGCGTTGCGGCCATGGTTAGAGGAATGAGTAAATTATATTCTGAGAAGCTGGTCATCGCAAAGGAAAGCCAGAAGGTGAGTTAAGAATTTCTTGAGTACAACTCATGCTTGAGGACAAGCATGATTCTATGTTTGGGGGTGTGATGACGGGTAGAAATGCACGTCATCTTAGGCATTTTTATTTAGAATTATGAGGATTGTTAAGTGCAATATATTGGAAATATGTTAGGAATTCATGAGAAAATGATTTTACGTCATTCAGCATTAAGGATCTCGGCTAACCCACTATTATGTGTTATTATGCATTCAATTGTCTATCTTTGTAGCTAACGCAGGAAGCGGATGCATACGCGGAAGCCGGGCTATCACAGAGACGATCGTATGCGGAGAATTTCTCCATCGCAGAGGCGAACGCATACGTTTAACGCATAGGTGTTGCGGTAATCAACCGCATGCATCCATCGCATAGAAGTTATGATCGTCAAGCAATTGCGGTCATCGCGTAGAAGTTGTGGCTACACGATGATAACCATAATAGCAGGATGAACGCAAGGTTGGAGGAATGGAAACATTAACGCATATCTTGGGAGAATCAAAAGATGATGTTGACATTTCACCTACCACGCCGTTAGCAGCAGAGATTCAGAAAAGGACCATCGCGCCGTGAATGTCAGAATCAGAGCAGGTTCATTAATGTTGTCGGCGATCAACCTCTATAAATAGAAGCCGATGAGTAGAATTCCATTTTATCCAAGGTTTTTTGCCTGAGGGCGGATCCTTGTGATCCAGACCAAAGCATTAGAAAAAAGCTTGAGAGTTCTTCATCTCCTTCATCCATTCCGAGTGACGACCGGAACCTTCACTGGAGTTAGAGCTCGAGAGAGTCAGCTCCATTGCCCTTCCATGGCACCACCGGCAGCCTTGACACACATCTGCTGGAAGCAAGACATTGCTTCCAGCTAGCTTTTCCATTTCTCCTCTTTTCTTATATTGTATTGTATTACATTTTGGCTTAAGGAATTAATACATTTTGTGATCAATGCATTTCTATGTTTCCTTCAATTTCATATCCATCCTCCTTTACTTAGCATCTTTAACATTCATTGCATCACTCAGTGAGATTGCTAGAGTATCGCATACTTAATCATGCGACATAGGAATATGAAGCATGTAACAAACCACCGGGAGGTGTGCATTGCGTAAGTGTTGTGAGAAAAGCTTATTTGCTTAGTGTGAAGCTGTAGCAATGCCTTTCTATAGGCAGACGCAATGCTTGTTTATGAGTAATTTCAGCAACAACTAACTGCCTGGGAGGGTAAGTAGTTGGTCGCATTAAGCAATGTAAGCAAGTGTTCATTAGAGATAAGAATAATCTTACATCAGCCAAGTTTATGTGGTTACCTTATCTTATGAGCGCATCATTCATCATTTAGGCATACTTGGGAGAGTAGTCTAAAAACCAAATCTAAGACTCTTGAGAACGGATTGGAACGCATAAGAAAGAATGGGGAACTTAGAGATAAGCTCTATTTGCAATTACACAACGTATGCACCCTACGGAGAGGATATCCAAGAAGTAGGATACGGTGGTATGCGGTCATCTTGTTTATGTGTGGAAGCACATGAGCAGGAATAGAGACTTAGAAATAAGGCCTCTTGACATGTCGCATATACATCACATGCGTCAAATAATTAGGCTCAAGTGTGTGTAGCATGAGCGCATAGCTTGCGTTGGCTGAGGTTGCCCTTGTGGTCAAGCTTAGGGTTGCGATGAAGACATCCTCACATTTTATCTATTTTCCATGCATTTTACTACGCCTCAACAGTTGTCGTGTCTCTACTCTCATTCATACTTCCAATGCTTTGTCTGTTAGTTAGGAGTAGTTATTAGCTTATACCCTCCATCTTTCTTTTATTCATCTGCCGCAAACACATCACCGCATACATTTAGTTACAAGTCCTTGAGTTCGACCTCGAATCACCAGAGAAACTTGCGTTCGTGTTATACTTGGCGTGAGCGCAAGAAAACTTGTGACAGGAACGCATGGTCATCGCACACATTCATAATCATTTATTTTCTTTCCAATGCATGACCACCGATGCATGAGTATAAACGCATAACCTAAGACATGCATCGCATATTGCGTTCACCATAATTTTAGTCATCGTCTTTGACGGCTAATTTCACGCCACATCAAGTTTTTGACGCCGTTGTCGGGGACTTGAAAACTAATTGTTTATTGAGTTTTGTGTTTTTGCAAGCAACCTTTTTACCTTGGGAGTATTGTAGCTTGTGCGACCAAGCTGCAACCAATATTGAAGTGTAGGTGATGTGCCGAAAGCCAATATTGACCCCAAGATAGAAGGGCAATCAGTCGCAGAGCTGAAGGCAGTTCTAAGCACATGGTGGCCAACATACGCCTAACAATTGTCGGAAGTTCTATTGGTCAAGGAACGCCCCTTGACCTAAGCAGTTGAGAGCAATCTCCTGCATGGGAGACTCATTGCGGTGACAACACTCCTATTTCTCCAGGGACGTCTTCTACTCTATCTTTACCTTGCGTTCTTAGTTTAGTTTAGTTTATTTTTATTATTATTTTGGATATGCGGTTTCTTCCTTGGCTTTGGTGCATTTACTCCTCATAGGTACGACAATAATTCTCCTCGGTGCGCAGTTACAACGGAAGAATTCCCTCCATCTTTTAACGCATGGCTTCGATCGCATGAACTCCAAAGCATGGTCGCATGTGTTATTCTGCTTAAGGTTCTTTTCTTGTTATCTTTTATGCATTATCCTTTTGAAATTATCCTTGTCTAATTGCATTATTTTGCGATGCATCTATAATGGTACGTATAATTCATCGCCTCCGCTAACTAAGCATTGCAAGGCTCTCCTTACTTTTAATAGCTTCTTCAAATTTTGAAAGTCAAGTTTTATTATGTGCAAATGTTTGCTCAAACATTTATTACCGCATTTCTGTTGAGTTTGTTTTTAGCTTTGTGGTGAGAGCGCTGCCAACCTCAAAGTTTGGGGGTGGCAGCGATCCCGGAGAATTGCGTACATTACATTGCGATCATTCTATAAAAAAAATAATAAAAAAAATGAGAATAACAACTTCAATGTCAACGCAATGGGGAAACCCATGTTGATAAGAGTTAAGTTGTGAACGCAACTTACCCGTAGTTGGATGTCCGCATGACACACGTGAGGGCAAGCCAAAACGAAGGTAAGTCGCCAGGATCTATGCATAAGCGCAACTCCTTTGTCGGGTGCAAGCCAAATCAAGCAACACAAAAGTTGAGTTGAATATGGAATGCAACCGAAGTTGGATGTTCGCATGACACACGTGGGGGTAAGCCAAAACGAAGAGTGTAACAAGGTTCAACACCGCATTCGAATAAGTAATCACAAAGTCTTAAATTGTTTTGAACGAACACATTCTCAAAAGCTAAATGCAAAGTTGTGGGGAATGAATAAAAAGTTTTTGAGCAAAGGCTTGCAGAATCTAAACTTAGAAAAGATCTTTTGGAAGAAGCAACCGAAGTGGAGGAGAGTGTTGCGGCCATGGTTAGAGGAATGAGTAAATTATATTCTGAGAAGCTGGTCATCATAAAGGAAAGCCAGAAGGTGAGTTAAGAATTTCTTGAGTATAACGCATACTTGAGGACAAGCATGATTCTAAGTTTGGGGGTGTGATGATGGGCAGAAATGCACATCATTTTAGGCCTTTTATTTAGAATTATGAGGATTGTTAAGTGCAATATGCGGCGAATATGTTAGAAATTCATGAGAAAATGAGTTTGCGTCGTTCAACATTAAGAATCTCGGCTAACCCACTATTATGTGTTATTATGCGTTCAATTTTCTATCTTTGTAGCTAATGCAGGAAGCGGACGCATACGCGGAAGCCAGGCTATTGCAAAGACGATCGCATGCGGAGAATTTCTTCATCGCAAAGGCGAACACATACATTCAATGCATGGGTGTTGCAGTAATCAACCGCATGCATCCATCGCATAAAAGTTGCGATCGCCAAGCGATTGTGGTCATCGCGTAGAAGTTGTGGCTACACGATGATAACCATAATAGCGGGATGAACGCAAGGTTAGTGGAATGAAAACATTAACGCATATTTCAGGAGAATCAAAAGATGATGTTGACATTTCACCTACCACGCCGTTAGTAGTAGAGATTCAGAAAAGGACCATCGCGCCGCGAATGTCAGAATTAGAGCAGGTCTATTAATGCTATCGACGATCAACCTCTATATATAGAAGCCGATGAGCAGAATTTCATTTTATCCAAGGTTTTCTGCCTGAGGGCAGCTCCTTGTGATCCAAACCAAAGCGTTAGAAGAAAGCTTGAGAGTACTTCATCTTCTTCATCCATTCCAAGTGACGACTGGAGCCTTCGCCGAAGTTAGAGCTCGAGAGAGTCAACTCCACTGCCCTTCCATGGCACCACCGGTAGCCTTAACATACATCTGCTGGAAGCAAGACATTGCTTCCAGCTAGCCTTTCCATTTCTCCTCTTTTCTTATATTGTATTGTATTACATTTTGTCTTAAGGAATTAATACATTTTGTGATCAATGCATTTCTATGTTTCCTTCGATTTCATCTCCATCCTCCTTTACTTAGCATCTTTAACATTCATTGCATCACTTAGTGAGATTGCTAGATTATCGCATACTTAATCATGCGGCATAGAAATATGAAGCATGTAGCAAACCATCGGAAGGTGTGCATTGCGTGAGTGTTGTGAGAAAAGCTTATTTGCTTAGTGTTAAGTTGTAGCAATGCCTGTCTATAGGCGGATGCAATGCTTGTCTAGGAGTAAAGCCAGCAACAAGTAACTGCTTGGGAGGGTAAGTAGTTGGTCGCATTAAGCAATGTAAGCAATTGTTCACTAGAGGTAGGAATAATCTTACGTCAGCTAAGTTTATGCTGTTACCTTGTCTTATGAGCGCATCATTCATAATTTAGGCATACTTGGGAGAGTAGTCTAAAAACCAAATCTAAGACTCGAGAAAGCGGATTGGAATGCATAAGCAAGAATGGGGAACTTAGAGATAAGCTCCGTTTGTTATTACACAGTGTATGCACCCTACGGAGAGGATATTGCATGCGTCCAAGAAGTAGGATACGGTGGTATACGGTCATCTTGTTTAGGATACGGTGGTATGCGGTCTTCTTGTTTATGTATGAAGGCACATGAGCAGGAATAGAGACTTAGAAATAAGGCCTATCGACACGTCACATATACATCGCATGCATCCTATAATTAAGCTCAAGTGTGTGTAGCATGAGTGCATAGCTTGCGTGGCTGAGGTTGCCCTTGTGGTCAAGCTTAGGGTTGCGATGAAGACATCCTCACATTTTATCTATTTTCCATGCATTTTACTACGCGTCAATAGTTGTCGTGTCTCTACCTCTCATTCATACTTTCAATGCTTTGTCTGTTAGTTAGAAGTAGTTATTAGCTTTTACCCTCCATCATTTTTTTATTCAACCGCCGCAAGCACATCACCGCATACATTTAATTACAAGTCCTTGAGTTCGACCTCGGATCACTCGAGAAACTTGCGTTCGTGTTATACTTGTCGTGAGCGCAAGAGAACTTGTGACAGGAATGCATACATTCGTAATCGCATATTTTCTTTCCAACGCATGACCACCGACGCATGAGTATAAACGCATAACCTAAGACATGCACCGCATATTGCATTCACCATAATTTTAGTCATCAAGTCTTTGACGGCTAATTTCACGTCATCAATCACATACGTCTACGTCAAGTGTGTATACCATGATCGTATAGCTTGCGTTGGCTGGGGTTACCCTTGCGGTTAAGCTTAGTGTTGCACTAAAGTCATCCTCGCCTTTTCATTTATTTTACCATGCATGTTACTATGCATTAACAGTTGTCGTGTTTCTACCTATCAGTTATACTTCCATCGCTTAATCTGTTAGTTAGAAGTAGGAGTAGTGCTTAGTCCATAACCCTCATCATTCTTTTATTTCTTTTCCGCATAACATTTAGCTACAAGTCCCTGAGTTCGACCTTGGATCACCCAAGAAACTTGCAATCTCGTTATACTTGGCGAGAGCACAAGAAAACTTATGACAGAAACGCATGGTCATTGCATATAAGATTAGCACATACTTGCCATTCCAATGCATGACCACCGACGCATGAGAACAAACGCATAACCTAAGACATGCATCGCATAATTGCGTTACCAAATTTACGTCACAATGCTACAAAATATTTTCTTCATCTGCCGCATTCATAGTGTCACGACGCTACTGTACAGTTGCCCACTGTACAGTTTTGAACTCCTTTGAAACTCTTCCGATGTTTTCCTCATTTTCTCTAGAAACTGGCTAGGAACTTCACGAACGACTCAACAACAAAAATAGAAACTCGATCACATAATAATGTCCCAAACACATGGTCCCTTACAAAACCAATTTTGTAAATAAACAAGGAACCTATGACATCAATCCCAAAACCATCCGTTAATTGCAAACCACATTCAACACAAAACATCATATGGACTTACAAAATGCAGTAACCCACCAACACTGTAAAAAATTATTCTAAAAATTAGGAAAAATTGGGATCAAAGTCTGGCTCTGATACCAATTGAAGGAGCCCTATGAAAGGTTCTTGAGCTGAAACGGATCATTCGAATTTCCCATTTTTCATAGAATAGAATTTTACAGAGAAAGAATGGTTTTGGAACCCTTACCTTTGGAGACGTTCTTCAATTGAATTCTCTTGAATGATAAGATCACCACCACGAAAGCTACCTCAGTAATCTCTGCGTGAGCCCAAAAGTTTATGGGCTCTTACTATTTTGGTGAGGAAATTAGAGAGGAGAAAGGAGAGAAGGAGAAGAAGGAAGAAAATTCATAACGTTTCTGTGTTTCTCTTGTGTTTTGTAACTATTCTATGTAAAACTAGAAAAAATGGGAAGAAGATCAAAAACCTCAAGCCCACTAACACGTATTGGAGAGAAAAGAGGGGAGGGAGTTACAGCTCTCTCCAAAATTGATTTTTAAAATAAATAAATAAAATTATTTTTAATAAATCAATTAATATATATATATATATATATATTTATAATAACTATATGTTATATCAAATATAGCATATAACCTATGGTTTCTACATTGTATCAAATACAATATAATCTATAGTTTCAATTCTCTCTTACCAATGACTTTTAATATAAATCACATTTATATTAAATTTAATTATATGAATCCAAAATTGATATAATCAATATTCGAATCATATTCAAATATTTATTTCCTCTCAAATATACTTTATATTATAATGTATCAAATACATTATAGTAATTATATTATATATAATTAAAATTAATAAATTATATCATATATTATTAACTCCCTCAATTAATTTAAACAATTCAAATTAATCCAAAAACTGATTCGCATTTATTCCCATTGAGCAACAGAGGGGACCTCATGAACTTGTAGCTTGAAGCTCCAACGGTATGTGAATAATTAATTAAACTCCTTTAATCAAATTATCCACAATTTGTTAACTGTCGGGCACTCCACTAAAGACCAACAGTTGCACTCTTCGAACTACAGTATATATATATATATTTGTGTCCATTGGATATAACCAGTCAACAGTACTATGACCCTTCACAAATTGCTCGTAAGTACATCTGGGACAAAATTACCGTTTAGCCCCTATAGTTACATTTAACTCTTTAAGTACTATTGATCCCTCTAATGAACAATAAATCATAGTCCAACTCCTCTCGGACCAGGAGAGGGTGTGGTATTACATTGTTTAAGCCCCAGAATCTGTCTTTAAGAGAGCAATTTATCTACTTACCCCAGTGTTAAGAAATGAGTGAATTCCTTCTTGTCTAACTGTGTTCCATGCTCCTAATCAGACGAATCCTCAAAATGGTAGGCTTATTGAGTCGGTGATTTGTCCACTTTCACCCATACAAATCAAAGGAACTCCTTCATAGGTAGGAATTCACAACTCACTCAGGATTCAGGTCATGTTACGTATGGTCATCTTGGTGAAATGTAAGTCTCTACTATGAATGGCGTTATATAATGAGACTAAACATTTTGTGGTCCGGATTTATACAAACTCCTTTGTATAGAATATCCTCGCTCACATGTCTCCACATGAATGATCAGAATTAATTCATTTGTAGCACTTTACAACAATTGTAACATTTACAAAGCAGGTCATACTCGTACTATCACAAGGATAAGGTATCTAGACTTATCCATCTACTACAGATCATTTAGGTTATAACTTTAAACATAATCTATCCGTATATCTCTACATACATGTTTAAGTTACAAGATAACCTTGGATGTTAGTTTAATGGTTTGTGGTTAATGCAACTCAAGTTGAAATAAAACATCATATATTTTATTAAATAAATAAGATGTTTGTACAATACAATTACAAACTATAGGACCTTATGAGATTTAGGATATCAACCTCAACAGTTCAAGACCTAGAGTCAACCCTTAAGAGAACAACCTATCTAATAACCCTAGAATCGGGTAGGAGTGAGTTTCTTCTTATAGGACTATGTCTCTTGCTATCTACCTGGTCAATTAACAATTAGTTTGAGGTCCAGCCACGAAATCGAGTCCCTCTCAAGCTTTAGAGAGGGCGGGGCCCATTGTTCAAGACTTGGAGACCCTTAAGAGAACAACCTATCTACTAATCCTAAAATCAAGTAGAAGTGAGTTTTGTCTAACAGGATTATTCCGTCTTGCCGGACTATGTCCCCAACTATCTACCCAATCTTACCTCTAAAATGGGAGGCTTATTGAGTTGGCGATGTTGAGCTACCCTCACCCATACAGATTAAAGGATAATCCTAAATAAACAAAAATTCATAGTTAGCTCAGGATTAAGATCGAGTTACCTAGGTCATCGAATTTAAATAGTCAGTCTTAACAGTAAACGGTGTTATAAAGTAAAAGTGACTATTTCGTGGTCCGATCTTATGCAAAACATCTTTTGCATAGGATGCCCCCACTCGCATCTCTCCACATGAACGATTTAGTATCACATTGTTTGTAACACTTTATAATTATTGTAATAATTACAAAGTGGGCCGCATCCATTGTGTTCCCATGATAAGGTACCAAACCTAATCCCTATACTGTAGACCATTTTGGTTATTACTCGAACGTGATCCACTTTTATGTCTCAGCATAAAGTTCAAGTATTCATGCTATAGCCAGAGATTCTTAGTTTGTTGGATTTAGATTTAAAAGGTGCAATTCACATATTCAATAACATCTTTACTGAATAGACCTCAATAACATCTTTACTGAATAGACCTCAATAACATCTTTATTGAATAATAGAATATGTTCAATATTTACAAACGACGAGTTTCAGGACATATAACTCAACAAACTCCCACTTGGACTGAAACTACAGTAGATTATATATACAATGTTGAGTGTGTGAGAGAAAAAAAACATAAATACAATAAACTAGGGCATTACATACCCATGATTTCTCCCACTTTCTCTAGATTTATAAAACCTGTAATCCTAGACCTAGTAGGTGACCCTTAAACACTTTAGCTGTGAGGGTCTTTGTAAACGGATCAGCTAAATTGTCTTCTGCGGCTATCTGTGTGACGATCACGTCTCCTCGATGTACTATTTCCCTGATGAGATGGTATTTGCACTCAATTTGCTTTCCATGCTTATGGCTTCTAGATTCTTTGGAATTAGCAACTACTCCACTGTTATCACAATAGAGATTGATGGGTAGATGCATATTTGGAAGCTCTTCAAATTTTTCAAGAACTTTTTACGACATATTGCCTCATTCGCTGCTTCATATGCAGCTATGTACTCTACTTCCATGGTGAAGTCAATAATACAACTTTTCTTTATACTCCTTCAAACCATAGCTCCTCCGTTTATAGTGAACACTAATCTCGAAGTTGATTTTCTTGAATCTACATCGGTTTGAAAATCAGAGTCTGTGTATCCTATAAGGATTAGATCTTTATTCGTAATGACAGTCCAATGATCATATCTAAGAATGGATTGAAATCTACTGATGATTCCTATGGCATAGCATATGTTAGGCCGTGTACACAACGTGGCATACTTCAGACTACCAACTACGGATGCATAAGGAATATGTTTCATAACCTCAACCTCTTGAGGTGTCTTAAGACACTGTTCCTTAGACAGATGAATTGCATGCCTAAAAGGTAGCAAACCCCTTTTGGAATTCAACATTTTATGATGGGATCTGAATCTCGAGCAGAAGCGCGTGAACACCTTGCATCCTATAAATTGATTTTTACATAAACAAAATCAATGTAGTAAAATAGAATATGTGTAGAATAAATATGTGAAAAACATACTTTAGAGAAAGGAAAGAACCATTCTCACCTTTGTAGATTCCCAAGCTCCTAGAACGATCCTCTTGATATTCTAACGAACTACTCCTCCAATGATCTTGAACATGAACGTCTCCTCGAACAATCTTGAACACGGCCATGAGAATAACCTTGTAATTCTCAAGGATTCCAAGAGAAGAATGGGTGCTATCCGACTATTGGAAGAAGGTGAGGAGGAAAAATCTTCCGAGGAGTAAAAAGGATTTCTTTTTGTGGCTTATGGAAATTTTTTCACGATGAATGCTTTTTTTTTACCAAAGGGGCCACAAGAAAAACCTTATATAGAAAAGGGTTAACCCCCTTCTCTAAGTCTTTTTCTAATTTTCCCTTGTGCACACTTAATTAAATAACTCTTATTTAATTAATTAGCACATTAATTAAATAAATATTTATACATTAAATCCAATTTAGAATATATATATATATATACATATATTTAATTATCATAAACATCGTATGTCTATGTGCAACACCTCTCTATTTATTAATTAATTCTTTTTTAATTTAATTCACTTGAATTAATTGTTTGAATCTCTTTAAAATGTTTCTTTCATACTTAATTCGAATTATATATCACATCCATAATCAATTACATATTAATTATATTAATATACAATTTCCTCAAATTAATTTGAACAGTTCAAATCATTCCTCTTTAATATTCTTTAGTGAGCTAACAAGGGAATTTGGTGGACCTGTAGATCAGAAGCTCCAATGATATGCTAAACTCATTAACCAAGTTAATCAATATTTGTTAATTGTGGGTGCATTCCACTAAATACTCACAACTGCACTTTTCTCAATACAAATATATTTTTGTGTCTGCAGATGTAGATGTAGACTAATAACAGCAAGTTAGTCCTTCAAGAGTGTTTGTAACTCCAACTATGTCAAATTACCATTTTACCCTTTGGTTACCTCTGACTACTTAAGTACTAGTGCTCCTCTAATGAATAACTTGTTTATGGTCCAACCAATAAACAGAAACCCTCTCAAGCCAATGAGATGGCAGGGCCCTTTGTTCAAGTCTCAGAGACACCACTTAAGGGAACACTTATCTACTTACCCTGAGGGCTGGAAGAAGTGAATTCCATCTTGTATTATTATGTTCTCAGCTTCTTACTCAGTCTTGTCCCTAAAATGGTAGGCTTATTGAGTCAGTAAACTGGCCACTCTTATCCATACAAATCAAAGGAAAATCCCTAGTGAACAGAAGTTCATAATATACTCAGGATTAAAACTATATTGCCTAGGTTATCCTAGTGAAATAGAAACCTAGCTAGTCAATGGTGTTGTATCTAGTAGTTACTATTTCGCGGTTCGGTCTTATGAAACTCATTGCATAAGATTCCTACACTCGTATGTCAACTACACGAATGCATTGGATCATTTTGTGATAAGGTACCCAACCTTATCCCTATACTATAGACCCTTTAGGTTGTATCTTGAACATTGATCCCTGTATGTCTTCACATACAGTTCAAGACTCATAAGGCAACCTTGGATGTTAGTTTGTTGGATTTAAGGTTATTAAGACAAAATAAAAAACAACACAATAACATTTATTGAATTAACATCTATAACTCTTTATTGATCATGATTAATTAATAACACTTACTATCTACGAGTTTCATGACATAAAACCTAACATTTTATATCTAGGCAACATCTTGTCTATATAAGATGCTGGAGATAGTGCCAATGTTCTGTTTTGTGATTCTAAACAACTTAGATTCCAAGAATATACTAAGCATCTCCCAAAATTTTCATTTGGAGTTGAGTTGCTAGCCATCTCTTAACGTCAATAAGGAATCCTACATCATTTCCAACTAGTAGGACTGATAGCACAAAAAATGTGATATTTTCCTCTTCTTAATCTACATCGTTACTAAATTTAATGTCTTTATATAATGATTTTACAGGTATTGAGCATCTTGAAGATAAAATCAGTTGTTATGAGCTGTTTGGGGTTAATTTGGAGCAATTAGAAGCTAATTTGAGAAAGCGGACGTCAAAAGGACGTAAAGGGACAAAAGTGCCCTTAAACGAATCGTTGGAACGCTAAAATACAGAAGCTGCCTATTTCGTGAAGAAACAGGGTAGCGTTACAATGCTACGAACTTGAGACAGATGCGTGTGTGAGGCAAGGCAGTGTTGCAACACTGCTTTGCAGTATAAATAAGTTTCTTCGATGTAGTGCAGAACAAACATATACATTTGGGCTTCCAGTCGATTTTTCCCTTCTCTTCTCTCTTCCACTTTCTTTATTAGATGCTTCTTTAGTAGTTAATCAAGTAGGTGCCAGATTGTAGCTTTTCATCCTCCATAGGAAGGTAAGATTTTGGTCTCTTAGCTTAGGTATTTAGAGGAACTCAATGTTATTTTGAAAGATTCTGATTTTATGATGTATACGAACTTGTTTATAGGTTTCAATTCGAGTTTTACATTTATGAATTGCATGATTTTCTTGTTGACTGACGACTAATGATTTTGTTGTGCAATTTGAATGCTTGGAGATAACTTGTAATATATGGCATTTAATTATAGGTTATCTCAAAGGAAGCAATAGGTTAGTTAGGCTTGTAATTTGTTGTCTATAATGAATAGTAGTTTTTCCTATCGACCTAGAGAGAAACCAAATTGAATGTTTAATTAGACGTTGGAAGTTAAGCACTCATCTTAGCATCATCCCTAAAACTTAATGCAATTTATCAATTTGTATGGAGTGGATTTGTTTTCTGTGCATTTTGATTAATTAGATAATTAAGACCATTGGTTGAGATTCAAATCAATTGAGCTAAGCATTTATAAGGAGTATAGTTCATATGTTGGTTCAATGATCTTAATTACATTGGGTGAATCCATTCATCTGAGCTAAGACATCTTGATTAATTGCATTTCTATCTTTACTTTTCTTGCACTTTATTTCTTTTGTACACTTTTCTATTTCATCCACACCAACTCCCCCTCCCCTCTTCCCCCTCTCAATTTACCTCTTTAATTGAAAATAAGCTTCGATAAACTAATATTCCACGCTTTCTTGTGAGGTTCGATCCCAGACTTGTTGTACTATCAGTTAGTATAAGTAGTTCGTTTGGTGATTATTTCCATCCCAGACGGTACTCGAGGCTTACCAAATTGGCGTCGTCATCGAGGAAGCCAATTAGTTCTTCATAGTTAGTTTTTAGTTAAAGCTTCTTTTGCTTTGATTTGTCTTTTTTTTGTGTCGGTTAAGCGTGACAGGATTTTCGAATCAATCTTGGATGTCCAAAAGTCAAGTTGCATATTTTAACGACGAGGTAGGTGGCCTTCGATGCCACATTGTCGAGTTAACTTCCTTAGTTGGTCACTTGATGGAAAAGAGTTCACAGCAAATAAAGGTGTGCGAGAGTTGCCTACTCAAGGGACATTTCATGCAAGCATGCTCGAGGTTGCAGCAGATGCCAGCACCATGTGGATTCGCCGAGGAGGGTTATTATGTTCATATGGACTATAAGTCTCATCATCCTAGATTGGAAGAGTCTTTTGACCATATATACTCAGGATAGCAGCAGAGCTTTGGCGACCAATATTTCACAACACCACACCAGTCGACTATACTCAGTCTTCAGGGTCAGGTAAGTCTTTAGAGGCTTTGGTTATGGAGCTTGCTGATAGTGCTTTTAAGTTTTAGCAGGACAACCTTCGTAGGGAGCAAGAGTTTGAACGCTTCCAACAGGAGAGTCTTTGCCCCAATGTAGAGGCTAAAACTGACTTGTAAATTCTGAGTGACCTTGTTGCTCAACTTGCATCTTCAGTTGAGAGGTCGGACAAGCCATTGCCAGACCATTCCCTTGACTTTTCAGAGGCTCAGAGGTATGAGGTAGTCCATGTCGACATAGTGGAGGACCAGGAACCACTTTCTAGAGATTCGTGTCCAAGTATGACTTTGGAGTTCCTAATTTCTAAACTTGCTAATAGCACATTTAAGTTTCAGCGGGATGTTCAAGCTCAACTGCAAAGCATGATCGCCCATGTTGCCCAACTGACAGAAGCCATGCAGAGACTTAAGAGCGTGCCAGAGCAGTCTATCATCTGTGCCTCGGAGGAGGAGTTTCTTTTAGAGTGCTACTACTCTAGTGATGATGAGGACATTGCTTCATGCTTGCCAGTTTGTGAGGTTAAAGAGGATTTCGAGCCTAAATCCAACAAGATCTAGGTGATAGAGTTAGAAGTCAAAAGACCTTTCCCTGTTCTAACTCTTGGTATTTCGCATGTATTCAAATTTTGTTCCTCTAGTCCTCATGAGTTTGTTGAGTCTTTTCTTTCTTTCGACTCTTTAGAGTCATTTAAGACTTTCGATTCTTTCTTTTTCCCTTTTTCGCCTAATTCCAAAAAACCAAAATTCGACCTGTCTAGTTCTCTTTAAAAGATGACGAGCCTTATAGCCTTACCAGGCTATATTAACTCATCCAAGAAGGGACTAGAGAAATACGAGATTTTCTTTATACCTTGATAGAGGACAGGTCATGTCGAGCAATCGACGTTAAAAATTTTCCCTTTCTGGAGGGAGCCAAGTGAAAACTTCACTATTTTCTAGTTTAACTTCTTATTTTTCTTTTGTAGGCTCTTTCCCTTTGTCCTAAAGAAGAAGAAGATCATTTTCGAGGCGGCCCTCTTACCACCATTCGTGTGTGGAAATGTTGTCAGAGGAGGTTTTCTATTCCCTCAACTCTTTTATTCTATTGGGCTTAGATTAGAGATACATTGAGGACAATGTATCATTTTAAGTTTCGGGTGGGGTATGTTGTGATTGTTGGGGTCCTTGAGCACTGCGCTCAAATGATGTTTGTGTGCTTGAATTTCTTGCTTGCTCTCTTGCTTGGTTTGTTATGATGAGTAGTTGATGACATAGCCTTTTTGTGATTAGGTTTGCATGAAACTATGTTTGAAGAGCATGATCATGATTTTTAGCCTGTTTTAAAAAAAAAATAAAAAATTTTCATACATTTTTAAGTCTCGTATCCAACGAAATTAGGTATTTCGTGCTTAGAGTTGTATTATTGGGCTTATATTTTTGTTGTCACCCCGAAAGGCCTAGCTGCTACGTGTTAAGTGACTGAAAGCTCAACCTAGTAATGCATGCCTAAGTTTTTGCCAAACTCTTGTTTTATATTGTAAAAGCCAAGTGTAGAGTAAATAAAAATAAAGTTTGTAAAAGGTGAAGCATGTTGTAAAGTAAAAGTAAGTTCGTGTTACTTTTGAAGGGTATTACTTCTCTTTCTTTGGGTTATGATTAACGTGGGGCGGCTATGACATCCGTAGTTTTCCTCTGAGCTAAAGTATCTCGAGGAATGAGTAATTTTTGACACCTTGTTAGGAGACATTGCTCGTAGTTGGATGTTTTTCACGTAACTCGTGTGGGCAAGCCAAAACGAAAGTGATGTGTCTAGATAAGGTTTCCTCTTTTGTGTAAAATAAAAAAAAATGAAAAAAAAAAAAGAATAAAAGTTTGGTTTCCTTAAGTATGTTATTGCAAAGTTGAGTCTAGGAAGCTTAGCTCTTAAACCTTTGAGCCAGTATAGGGGGAAAACAAATTAGGGGTCCTATAAAATCATTCTGGGTTTTGTGAGCTTAATTAGTAAGGCTTTTGACTCACTCATGCATCAATAAGTTTAGAATCATTTTTAAAATACACTTCATTGATTGATTGTAATTGGGTTTTATTTTTTATTGCAAAATGTATCCTTAGATATTGTTGAAACTAAAATAACGACCCTTGTGATTGAGCAAGCATAATTTTCTAGGTGAATGTGTGATTCTACCTTGCTCGAGGATGATCAAGAATTAAGTTGGGGGTGTTTGATAGCATAAAAAATGTGTTATTTTCCCCTTCTTAATTCTAGGTTGATTACTAAGTTTAATGTGTTTATTTAGTGGTTTTATAGGTATTGAGAATCTTGGAGGTAGAATCAGTCATTGCAAGCTATTTGAGGTTAATTTGGAGCAATTAGAAGCTAATTTGAGCAACCGGACTTCAAAAAGACATGAAGGCACAAAAATGGCCTTGGATGAAGCGTTACGCAAAGGACAAAGTTGCCTATTTCGTGAAGAAATAGGGCAACGTTGTAATGTATGAACTTAAGACGAACGCACATGCAAGGCAAAGCAGTAATGCAGTTGCAACGTCGCAATACTGCGACTGCAGTATAAATAAGTTTCTTCGATTTAGGGTAGAATGAACACCCACATTCGAGCTTCCAGCTGATTTTCCCTTCTCTCCTCTCTTCCACTTTCTTCTTTGGGTGCTTCTTTAGTAGTTAATCGAGTAGATGCCAGATTGTAGCTTATCATCCTCCATGAGAAGATAAGATTTTGGTTTCTTAGCTTAGGGATTTGGAGGAACTCAGTGTTATTTTGGGAGAATCTGATTTCATGATGTATATGAACTTGTTTATGGGTTTCAATCCGATATGAATTGTATGATTTTATTGTTGACTGATGACCAATGAGTTTGTTGTGTAATTTGAATGCTTGAAGATAACTTGTAATATGTGGCATTTAATTATAGGTTAATCTCAAATAAAGCAATAGGTTAGTTAGGCTTCCAATTCGTTGTCTATAATGACTAGTAGTTTTTCCTATCGACCTAGAGAAAAACCAAATTGAATGTTTAATTAGACGTTGGAAGTTAAACACTCATCTTAGCGTCATCCCTAGAACTTAATACAATTTATCAATTTGTATGGAGTGGATTCATTTTCTGTGCATTTCTATTAATTAGATAATTAGGATCATTAGTTGGGATTCCAATCAATTAGGCTAAGCATAAATAAGGAGTATAATTCATATGTTGGTTCAATGATCTTAATTACATTGGGTGAATGCATCCCTTTGAGCTAAAACATCTTGATTAATTGCATTTCTATCTTTACTTTTCTTGCACTTTATTTCTTTTATGCACTTTTCTATTTCATCCACACCCCCCCCCCCTTCCCCCTCTCTCAATTTTACCTCTTTAACTGAAAACAAGCTTCGAAGAACTAATCTTTTGTGCTTCCCTGAGGTTCGACCCGGAACTTGCCACTTGTACTACTAGTTAGTATAAGTAGTTTGTTCAGTGATTTATAAATTTTATTTGTGTAGCAAGGGTTTAGGGCGATGGTAAAGTTGGGGCTTACCAAGGATATCGTCAATGTACAATACTAAGAAAGCTACAATTTTGTTGGCAATTTTCTTGTAAACACAAGGTCCTTCAATGTTCAGTTCAAAGCCATAAGAATTGATCGCAGTGTCAAATCTTATATTCCAGGATCTAGACGTTTGTTTCAATCATAAATGGATCTTTTTAGCTTGCAAACTTTTTGCTTTTGACCCGGTTCAATGAACCTCTCTGGTTGAGCCATATAGATACCTTCCTTAAGATGGCCATTCAAAAAGACTATCTTGACATCCGTTTGCTAGATCTCATATCGTAAAAGGCGGCTATGGATAAAAGTATCCTTATCAACTTAAGCATGGAATAGGAGAGAAGATTTCTTCATAGTCCACCCCCTCTCTTTGGGTAATTCTTTTTTCCATAAGTCAAGCCTTAAAGGTCCGACCTTACCAGCTTGGTCTCATTTTTTTCTGTAGACCCATTTACAACCAATAGGTTTAACCCTATTCAATTGGTTTACAAGTTTTCTGATTGAATTGAAGTATATAGACTCCATTTCGAGGTCCATGGCTTTTGTCCACTATTCTTGGTCTACATCTTCCATTGCTTATTTGAAGATCAATGGATCCTTTAAGCCATCATCAGGTATGTAACATCCCACATTTTTATTTAATAATAATGTAATTTTCAGTAACTTTATTAGTTAGAAATTCAGTAATTGTCCTTAGTTGGAGGGCATGTTTGAAATTTTGGATTTAAAGTGTAAGTGTGAGAATTTAAGTGTTGGTGTGAAAATTATTCAAAATTATTCAATTTTGAAATTCAAGTTGAAAATTAATGGCAGGAATCAATTTTCTTTGGAAAAGGAAAGGAATTAAAGAGTATAAAGTGGAATAAGGAAACGATTTAATTATAATTATACTATTTTCCTTATTATTATTATCATTTTAAAATAAAAAGGAACACCCACCCCATCTCCCTCACGCAACCCCTCTCGCATGCCGCCTCCCTCACTGCCACATCAGACTGTCGCTGCACCTTCCCTTCACAGCCACCCGACCGCTGCCAAGCCCTCCTCACAACCAAGACACACCTCCTTCACCAGATCCGGCAGACACGTCTGCCTCACCAGATCCGGTAAACGCGTCTCCGCCCACTACACGAGCCACACCCGCTACGCCTCCCTCACTGCCTCCTTTCGCTGCCCATCGTGCCGATCTCGCCCAGCCGGTCTGAATCGCCGCCGTTGCTCCAGCCTCTCACCGCCGCACTCCGTCTCTGTCTCCCAGCAGCTTGAGCCGCTGCCGCCTCCAGCCGGTTTCTCCGTCGTCCATCACCGCGCTGCCTATCTTCTGTTGCGTGGGTCTTCGTCGGACTCTTAGATTTTGGTAAGATCTATTTTGTGGTTGGGTTTCTTGAAAGATTTTGGATGCCCACTAAGTTGGATTAAAGATTAAATTAGTCCCATTATTTTGATTTTAGATTTGAGCTTGGAAATTACAGCAGCGACTGTCTAGCGGATTCAAGATCATTCGACGAGAGTTTTGGTAAGAGTTATGGTTCTTATTGTTGGTTTTGGGCACGCTTTGATTACTGAATTAAGTTTGACTTAACCCTTGTATCTTCAAGGTTCCAAGCTGTTGTCCATTGGGATTTAGAATCTGTTAGAAGGAGATTTTGGAGTGGTTGTTGATCAAGTTCTTTGGGTAAGCTTTTAGGTATTATGGTTTTGAATTTGAGATGTCGCAATTATTATTGGACTGAAATTTAGTGGTTATATTCGTATGTTAGGGTCGTTACTTCAAACCACGGTCATCGTTTGGTTGTCTGAGTTTATTTGTGGAATTTCGATTAAGGTAAGTAATCTTACTACTGGAACTGCCCACGGACCAGGCTTTAGTTGTATGCTAGCATGATGAGTGTACGTTATGGTAAATGTTAGCATGATGAATGATAGTATGATCTGAATCAAAGTATGTTCTGGCACGAGATCTGAATTGTTTAAATATACACGTAGATACATGAACGTTAGTATGAGGTGGTATGTGTTTCCATATAATTGTATCTGATCTGATGGTGTTGAAGCATATATGTATGTGTAGAACTATGTTGTTAATGTATGCTTAAATGTTGTAGAACATGATGTTGAGGTATATGTGCATGTGGTAGAACCATGGTATCGAGGATTATATGTGTGTCATAGATTCGTACAGTGGTGATTTTGATGTTGAGATCGTGTGACTGTCCTTACTGATTAGTTAGATGCCCCTTTAGATTTTGTGTTTCCTTCGAGATCTGTCTCTTATACACATCTAGATGTGTATAAGAGACAGTGCCGATCTCGCCCAGCCGGTCTGAATCGCCGCCGTTGCTCCAGCCTCTCACCGCCGCACTCCGTCTCTGTCTCCCAGCAGCTTGAGCCGCTGCCGCCTCCAGCCGGTTTCTCCGTCGTCCATCACCGCGCTGCCTATCTGCCTGTCTCTTATACACATCTAGATGTGTATAAGAGACAGGATTAATTGCGTTTCTATCTTTACTTTTACTTTATTTCTTTTATGCACTTTTCTATTTCATCCACACCAACCCCCTCCCCCATTTACCTCTTTAACTGAAAACAAACTTGATGAACTAATCTTTTGTGCTTCCCTGAGGTTCGACCCGGAACTTGCCACTTGTACTACTAGTTAGTATAAGTAGTTTGTTCAGTGATTTATAAATTTNCCCCTTTAGATTTTGTGTTTCCTTCGGGATTCACCAGTTTGTGTCTCCTTCAGGATTCACCAGTTTATGTCTCCTTCGGGATTCACCAGTTTGTATCTCCTTCGGGATTTACCAGTTTGTGTCTCCTTCAGGATTCACCAGAGGTAGGGGGCATGCTTAACTACAGTAGGATAGGACTCTGTCTCCTTCTTGTTTTATGTGTATATGAGCTATAAGCGGGTATCTAGAGGACATAGATGCCCAGCCCGACCCCAGTAGTGGGGTTACTTACTGAGTATTTTATACTCATTCTTTCTCATGTTGTTGTTTCAGATAAGGGTAGAGATGCACCAGCAATGGACAAATGGAATCTGTGATCGAGCCACTGGACTAGTTTTTTTACGCTTCCGCATAAAGAGAATTAAAGTTCTTTTCATATTTCCCTTAATTTTAGTTTTGTTAGTTTTGATGTTCGAACTTGTTAGTGAGAATTTTTTTTATATATATTTATTTATTAACCTTTATGATTTATGGGTACCCTAATTTTGTTTTCGACGTTACATTTAATAAAGGGCTTTTAAACTTCCTTATCTATTTAGCATTTATTTCAACATAAAGAAGTGTCGTTTTAAGTGTCATGGATGTATGTATTTTAGTAACGGCCTAACTTAAGTCCTAGGGGGTCGGGTCATTACAAGGTATGACGACCCGAGTTTCTGTTAAACCCACGTAATGGTCAGGCTGTTGAACAATCCTCCCACTACATTGAGTCTCTCTCAACTCTTGGGAAGGATGTGACTGACCAAATGTACCAGCTTCATTAACAACTCTTGTTGAAGGACTGACCTGATCAACAACTCTTATTGGTCAATCTGTAGCTTCTTTGGAAATTTCATTCAATACTAGCTTACTATGAGGTTGATGATTTCTTATGTGGTCTTCCTCTAAAAATGTAGCATTTGTCGATACAAACACTTTGTCATCCTGAGGATCATAACACAGACCACCTTTCACTTCCTTGGGGTAATCTACGAATATGCATAGTTTTAAACGATGTTCTAATTTCTTTGGGTTTTTTTACCAAAAGGTGTGTCGGGCATCCCCAAATTCTGAAGTGATGTAAACTACCTTTACACCCTCTCCATAATTCATATGGTGTTTCTGAAAACACTTTTTTAAAGAACCAAAATAGATACTGTAGTTTGTACTGCGTATCCTCAAAACGAATTAGGTAATTAAGCATAACTCATCATTGAACGAACCATGTGTAACAGGGTTCTATTTCTCCTCTCCAATATACCATTCTATCGAGGTGTACTGGGTGTTGTGAGTTGAGACTGGATTCCATGTTCTATCATATAATCCTTAAAATTCAAGTCCATGTACTCACCACCTCGATCTGATTGAAGTGTTTTAATATTTTACCCAATAGGTTCTCAATCTTTGCCTTGTGTTCTTTGAATTTTTCAAGGGTTTTAGACTTATGTTGCATTGGGTAAATATAGTCATACCTTGAATAATCATCAACAAAACTGATGAAATATTCATACCCTCCTCGTGCTTTGATATTCATTGGACATAGAGGTCTAAATGCACAAGCTCTAAGGGTTCTTTGGCTCTAAGACCTTTTTTCGTAAAAGACCTTTTTGTCATCTTACCCTCAAGACATAACTCACACGAAGGTAAAGAGTTGTCTTCTAACTGATTTAGGTGTCCACTCCTGACCAATCTCCCAATCTTATTAAGAATAATGTGCAAAAATCTTAACTGCCAAAGATAGGAGGTATTAGGAGAAACTTTTTGCCTTTTATTTTGAGTTTTAGTTGTTTTAAACATCTCTATATTTTAAATAGCCTTTTCCCCAATTGGTTTTAATGCATATAAGTTGTTTTCTATTTTGAAGAACATATTTTAACACCTTTTGAAACAATGAACACTTCATTAATTTCAAAAGAAACTTTATACTTTTATTCTAGCAAATAGAAGATAGATATTAAATTATTTCTCATAGCACAAACATAAAATACATTTTCAATTAAAATGAAACTATCTCCAAGAAACAACTTCATACCTCCTATTGTTTTAGCTGAGACAATCTCTCCGGTTCCAACCTCGAAAGTTGTCTCGCCTACTGTAAGCTGCCTCTAGGAACTAGTTTCCTGAGTGAAAGCACAAATATGATTAGCGGCCCATGAATCTAGTATCTAGGTTAATTTATTCTTTTTTCACTAAACATGTTTCAACAACGAGTAAATCATATTTACTTTGTTTTGCTTTCTCAGTTTTCTCATCCATGATAGCGCCATTGATTTCCTTTAACATATCCAGAACATGTTCTCTAATAGAGGTTCTTTCCTTTATGCAATAGTTGTAAACATCCTTAAGAGTATCATGTTTGACAAGTAAGAACGATTGTCCAAACGTTGCCTACAATGAATCCATGATCCCCTTAGCGGAGACCATGCTCTTGTATTTCCTAGCTAAAATATCTTATATACTTGTTAAGATATAGACTCGGGCCTTTTCATTTTCCCTAATCCATTTTTCATATGTATCCCGAACATTTCAATTTGCAGATGAGTTAGGAGTTAGGGAACATTCCTCTGTTAAAACGAACCTAAGATCATCAGTTGCTAGTATTGCATTTATATTCGATTTCCATGTTGAATAATTATCACTGTTAAACTTATCAGAAGCGAGTAGTTGTACAATAGAGTTCAATATGCTGAAAATATAAACAAATTCTATTAGTGAAAAAGCTACTAAAATTAATCAATTTTAGAAAAAGTAATAATGTACCTATATCTCATTATTAATTGCAACGATACTTCAGTGAGTCAGAATAACTGCTATCGAGATGTAGTCAATTGCTCCCTCACTGAATTAAGATGTTATTGACTAAATACTAATATTGGAATAACTCTTTATTCCTTTAGTTATTTAGTTATTGCTTTTTGGTCAAGAACATACTAACACTTAGTAACTCTTGTAAGTGTGACCCTCCATTTTCATATTTCAGAGAACGATATCAACAAGCTCCCGAATTGGAAAACAATGTGAAGATGGAACTAAGAAACCCTATTCATAAACTGAAGTTTGCGGTTTTCCGATCCCCAAGCCACAACCCTTCGAATGGGTGGTCGCCTAAAAACGATATGTAGGTGGGAAATGGGAATCTCACGGTGCAACCTAATGGAGGAGACTGCAGGATATGTTGACATATTTCCTTCTCCCACTTACTATGAACAACTTTCCCTATTCATCTTGCTATTGACTCATGAAAACACTTTCTAAATGGAGCATTCGTGATAAAAACGACACGACGTTGAGCATGAATCTCATGATGTGAACTCTTAGGGACGTGAGAACTAAAAATAATATATCCTATATATTATTAATCTCCCATTGAAGTGTTCTAAATAGTTTTGGTATATTTCATCTAAATATACAACCTAAGTCTAGGTATTTATCCAAGTATAACATTTATAATTAGATTTAAAATATGATGTCTAAGTGATAAACCATTTTATTTCCTCATATCACTAATGCATGCTCATAAAATTAGGTTAATAACACTCAATAACCAGCTAAATCCCTAGGTAGTAGGTGTTCTGTAAAACGTCAACTTAAATACCTCTAAACTTAGACAGAATTAGCCCGGGTGAGTTTGTAACCAAATTTTTACAAGATAACGACCTATTTTAACTACTAAAACAAGTTGTTATTTGTCAACCCTAGGAGAGCATACATCTTATCTTTGTTAAATGTCTAATTGATTTTATAACAATTATAACGTAGACATTCATCCATAACATTCATCATGCATTTCATAATATAATATAACAATTTATATTAAAGTTTTTGAAACCATACACATGCATACTATACATTATAACATTTATAACATACTTTCAATGCATGCAACATATTTTCCTATGGTGAGGTTTTAAATATATATGACATACATTATCCACATCCAAGATTTAATTTATTTAAAACATACATTCATAATGCATAATTAATTAAACATATTGAAATAGACTGGTTTTAGCATCCTAAGAAAGCAAATAGCTAAATTATTACCATAATAAATCAGCTTCAGCTCCGAATGGCCCCCAAATGCTCGAACCGGCCCGAACCAATTGGAAACCCTTGAACTGGAACTCCAATGAACCAAAAGGTGTTGAACCTAACCATTTTAGTTGAATCAGACCAAAACTGATCCAACTAAACCGCTGGCTAGCATGCGCTGCATTCTGGGCTGGAGAAAGAATGGCGCTGCGATGTTGCTTGACAGTAGCAATCTACTGCTGAAAACTACTGTTGCTTTCTTCGTATTTCCTCAAATTACAACCTAATTTCAACTCTATTGACTCCAACAAATTTACAAATTGTTCTTCACATATTAAGGCCCATAAATAAGGAGCCAATTATAACCATTGCAACATACTTGAAGGTAAATCTAGATGCTAAAAACCATAATATATCCATATTAGCACCCATTTCATATATCTCATGAAAAACACTCACCAAGCTAAATTTAACAAAAATTAAGTGCTTAAATCATGTTTTGATACCAACTAAAGGAGTTAACAATGAACAAGCAGAAGCAGTTAGGATCTTAAGCACTCTAACTACATTAATTTTAGAGATTAAGCATGCATGTTCAAGGATAGAACTTAGGATTTCAGAAAACTACTTTTGTAGAATCACCTCAATTTAGCAACTCCTTGGCACAAATCTAATCACGAACTTAACATGGACTACTGTAAGAGTCTTCTCCACTATTCTTTGGTCTTGGAATAGGTTGTGAGACCCAATTTGAGAAGAAATTGAAGGTAATTTTTCGGGTCTACAAGAATTTTAGGCTTTAATGTCGGTTGAAAAAAGTGAAACTAGATGTATAATGTCGTTAAAAAAAAAAAAGCAGATCTTTAAAGATTAAAATCAACATTAAAGATCCCCATTTATTTTTTTTAACTTTAGTGAAAAATCTCTCTCTTTCATTTCATTACCTTCCTTCTCTCTCTTTTCTCACTTCCAAACCCTCTCTTCCCCTTAAGCGTATCAATCATATTCAGCATTCGTGGGTTGTCTTTGTGTTGTTCGTGTACAGATCCGACGTTTGCGGGTTGTCATCATGTTGTTCGTGTGCAGATCAGGCTGTGCAGATCGTGTTTTGGCAGATTCGGCCGTGCAGATCACGTTTCACCTGCAGATCCAACGTTTACGTGCAAATCTGACGGTCCAAATCGTGTTTCACGTGCAGATCCGACCATGCAAATCCAGCGTTCGCGGTTCTTCTTCCTCGTGAAAACGTCACTCCATTTCCTCTGGAACCAGATGCGACCAATCGGAGTCCAATGACAACCGCACCAGTAGTCAGACGCCATGCCGCCATCAAGAGCACTCACGATCAGGCTCGTCCACGTCAGATGCATGCCCAGCTTTGGGTTCGCATTGCTGTGGGTTTTTGCTTGGGTTTAACGTGCGTTCTGGGTGCAAGTAGTCCTCCTCCATCGCCGTTTCGTGAGGTCGCCACCGGTGGATCATCAACTGTGCCAACTGGTGAGTTGTAACATAATCAATGAGCTGTTTTATATGCTTGTTCGGGTGATTTTAATTTCATGTTATGGGTTGGCCTCATGTGATTCATTTTTGTAATGTTTCAAGTTAGGATCAGAGGTTTCAACCAATTTTCGGCCACTATCCAGCAGTTAATAATCGTGTGGGAGAATTTTTAATAAGGGAAAAAATGGTTTTGTCTTGCTAAGCATTGTGTGTTTCTTGGGATGTTTTGTCTCTGATATGGTTATGTATTTGTGCTTAGGTGTGGGCGGTTTTGGTGAAGTTGAAGATCAGAATTAAGACTAGGGGCAACGGTTTCCAAGTGTACTGAGGTGAGCATTCATATTGATTTGGAACTACGTCTGAGGTTGGAGGTGGTTGGTTGGGTTCTAAAATAAAAATCTTGCATTTAAATAATATAGTTCAAAATGGTATTCTAGGCTAACTTTATAGGTTAGAACTGGAATATAAAGTTAAAGAAAAAGAAGAAAACAAAGAAGAGCTCTCCACCTTTTGTTTTAGCCCTCTTTAAATTATAATAATAGGCAATAGATGTGGAACTTCAGTGCAATGACAAAAACATTATAGTATTTCTTAAGAAAGAATTACTATGAACATTAAAAACATTCCATCGTCCTACTACAGTATTTTATCAGCTTTGATAGTGCCACACCTCTCTCTATTTATCCTAATTTTACCTACTTTGAACTTCTTATATCGCAATATATTTACAATAAAACAATTCAACTCCATCTTGTCTGTTCTTTTCATTATTGTTCTTCAGCTAATGAAACAAAGACAAAGTGGAGAGGGAAAGTAACATTGGCGAGGAAGTTGGGTGGTCAAAAAATGTAGAAGTGGCAAAAGTGAATCCAAAACTTCCAGCAATGAACAAGAAATTCGAGATGATTCATGGCTTGTCATCTCTTGCTAATATTATGGCATTTGGTAGTCTTGCAATGCTCTCCTGGTATTTGGCAGGTAAAATTAATCTGTAATTGAAAAATTGTCCTTCCCTTTTTAAGTGTATTACTGTAATTTTACATCCATTAAGCAATTGCCTAGGGTGAATTTTGCTTATTTCAAATATTGGAATTTGAAAGTGTTTTAAATTTAAGTTGGTTCATAATTAGTTGTTTGAGTTGAGAACTTATAATAGGTCTTTGTTTAGTTTATTTGAGTTGTCATTGAATACAGTTGATTAGTTTTTAACAAGTTTTATTGGATTTGTTTTATAAAGTGTTGAATATTCGTTTTTTGAGAATTTTGGTAGTTATGTTGAGAAGGTTGTGAAATATTATTGGGAGTGTGTTTCTTTAAATAGGTTCAAGGTAAATTTTTGGTTTTGTTGTGGTAGCATTATTATGCTGTTGAAAATTTTCAAAATATAAGAGTAATAAACTTGGTTTCTTAATTGTTTGAGAAGCACTTTTAAAACGCTTAAGTAAATAGAATTCTACCTGTTTGGGTATGTTTTCTTGCGTGCTAACATGATCCTTAATTTACTTATTTGTTCAAAGTGTTGTTTGTTTTACTTATTTGTTCAATTTGTTGTTTTATCTACTTCGTAGGTGGGAGAATAGTCCCTAGCTCCAGAAATTGACATTAGAAAACTTTGGAAGGCATCGTTGAACACTATTCATTTATCTTCAGCTTATTTTTAATCATTTTAACCATTTTGTAATTCATGTATTTTGAATGTTATTCTTGTGTACAAGTTAGCATGTATACTCTACTTGTTCAATGTAAATTATATATGTATACTTCATAGTTGATAAGTTAGAATTTGCCATCTAAACCATATGAAGTTAATTTGGATACAAAATATATTTTATCTTGGTTTTGGAGGTAAATTATTATCTAATTCCTCTTTTGTGAATTATTGGAGATTTGTGAAAGCAATTAAGATTTTATTTTGTGCATGTACAAGTAAAAAAGAAATATTACTTATTTGGATGTGCGTAAGCAAAAAATAATAATAATAATATATATGTGCTTTTTTTTAATGACAAAACGATGACAAACATTTAATATCGGATAATTATTGGCAAAAAGTAGGTTTTAAATCGACAATGAAGATGGTGTACAATGTCAGTTTTAAACTAACATTGAAGATAATTGATACTGAAATTTTGGTCAGCTATAATATCGGTTTCAAGCATTAAAGACAACAGATATTAAAGACTTTTTATAACACGATCTTCAATGTAGGTTGTCAACCGACATTAAAGCCCAAAATTCTTGTAGTGGATTTTGAGAGCTTTTTGGTGTAGGTACATAAGAAGAACAATTATTCTTCAATCCACAAATTTGCATGGTCAACTAAATAACTAATTATTCTTCTATATATATAGAAGAACTACATGCAAATAAGTAGGGGTGTTCATAGGTTGGGTTGGGTTAGATCTAGGGATATTTTAGGCCCAACCCTACTTTTCGGTTTGTGTATTTTTCGAACCAAACTAACCCTTGTTAAATCATGAACCCAAACCAAACTAACACGTAAAAAATGGGTTGGGTTGGTTCAATTCTATCGGTTCTCTTAAAAAAAAAAAAAAAGCTTGAGAGGATCTTAGTTCTTTACTCATGATCTCATATAGAAAATATTAAGTACCCTATTAATGTTCAAAGATATGAATCAACTATATAATATTCATTGACGTAAAAGAAACATATATGGAATCAAATTAAAATACTATTCACCAATAAAAATGCTAACATATAAGATTCCACAATAACAATATCCAAAATCTATAATAACAAAACAAGTCTCGAAAATTCACAAGAAAGACCATAATATCTACAAAATTCAAAATAAAGGCAACAATGTTTTTAAATATCTACAAAATCCATAAGTAAGACTATAACGTCTACAAAAGTCTTCAAAATCCATAAATACATAGTATCCACAAAATCCACTAAAAAGAGCAATCCATTGAATTTTTTAATAACAACCAATAGACTTGAACGATCCATTCATGATCCTGACAAAACTTGCTCCTTGAACCCTAAACAATAAATTATATAAGAATATTATCATAATTTCAATATATTAATATAGATTATAGAGTAAATATATAAAAGATAACACTACTTGATAAAACTTGATTATAAGTTTCAAATTCTTTAGTTTGTGGACTAATATCTAATAACATCGACTTCACACATAGCCAATTTTGTGTACATATTAAAGCCTCCACCATCTTAGGACTTAAAGCTTCTAAAAGAGTCAAGTATAGAGTCAAGTATTCTACCTCATGTACTAAATCTCGAGCAACTTGTGATAAGAATTGGTATTTGGGAGCATTTAATTTCCATCAATTCAAAATATCAAAATTTTTGGTCAGATCCTTGTTAGGTTCTAACAAATATCTCTCCACATCATTTCTTATTTTATTCAAAATTTTCTCTTTTCTTCTTCGTTTGTATTCCAACTGTAAATACATTTCCATTTCATCACAATCCTCACTTATTTCAACTATGTTACATGACTGTTCAAAAGCATGACCACTTGAATCACTTGTCTTATAAAACTCATGTAATTGCATCAAACTAACATTCACCTCATCAGTCATTGTTCTAGCAACTCCATCCCCATAGATACTTATGAAACAAAAGGACACATAATCCCACTTATATCGTGGATCAAGCACAATAGCTAGAAATAACACTTTGTTCATCTTGTCAAGAGATCCCCAATACTTATCAAATTTCATTCTCATATTGGAAGCCATAGTATATATCACACTATTTACATTTTCGCTCCAACCTATTAAACGTCGTTGAATCCCATCAAGTTCATGAAAAAAATGTATTAAAAGTGATATAAGTTGAACCACTAACCTTCAATGTAAGATCATAAAACATCTTAAAAAATTTAACAAATGTTCTAACATGGTTCCAATCGGCTAAGGTCGGTGGTCTCTTTTTTTTCTTTCCATTCTCATCTTCAGTAAAGTGATGTACAAAATCTTCATCCTCTTCTTCTAAGCATTGAAAAGCCTTTTCAAATTTTAAATCATTATCAAGCATCAAATATGTTGAACTCCATCTTGTAGACACATCCAGACAAACAAGGACTTTAGATTCAATCTTTTAATGTCCAACATACTTTAAAAAAATTTTAACATATCTTACAACATTTCGTACATTAGCTATCGAATCAAGCAATTCTTTCAATCCATCATTGACAATCAAGTTCATAGTATGAGTACAACATCTCATATGCAATAATTCACCATCCAAAATAAGAGACTTCCAAATCTTTAGTTTTCTCTTTATATATGAGATTATCGAATCATTTGAAGTTGCATTATCAACAATAATTAAAAAAAACTTTATCAATACCCCAATCCAAGCATTCAATTACTTTACCAATTGTCTCTCCTTTATGATTAGACACTTGACAAAATTCAATATTCTTTTATGTGAATTCCAATCAGAATCAACAAAATATGTTGTAAGAACCATGTAATTTAGAACATGCATTGAGAATATTTATAGGTGGTGATTCATTGTTGATCAACTCATTGTTTTCCATCTACAATATTAACAAATAAAGAAAAACAAAAAAAAATTGTCAACGTAGGTGAACGGTGAACCATCAATCAGTGAGAAATAAATATACATAAAAAAAAAAAAAAAAGAGGAAAAGAGAGTTTAGAGGATAACCAGTAACCAAAGGACAATGACTGTGACTGTGAGGTTTCAACATGAAGATGACGACTGACAGGGGAGAAAGAACGAATAGATGGCGAAGAAATGACCGTGAAGAAACACGATGACGATGGAAAATCAAGAAACGTAAAAGAAAGAGACGTGAGAGAAGAAGACATGAAGAGATGGAGATGGAAATATGAAATGATTGAACTTTGAACTTTGAAGCGTGAGAAATTGGATGGGATTCAGGATTAAGGAATATGAAACACAAACCTATAGAGATGAGAAATCGAGAAGACGGACGAACACGAAACGGCTGAGAACTTTGAAGCGTGAAGAACCGAAGATGAAAGGAATCCCAATGGCTGAACTTTCATCCACGTTCGACATTCCTCACGAACTCTAACAGCAACGTGTCGAGCACTCAATGGGCGTCTCTGATGCTGAAAGGAAAAACGGAGACGTGAAGGGTGAACTTAAGGTGAAATGAAAAATCTGAAATGGTGAAACCCAATGGCCGACCTATAGGCTATAAAAATGGGCTGGGCCTTGGGGTATTTGGGTCGGTCCAGTTCGACCCGACTTTCTACCCTATAAATCCATGAACCGAACCGACTACTTAGGTTTATTAAAAAAAATCCAAACCAAACCAATTTTTTTAACCAACCGAGACCAGTGGATTGGATTGGGTTGCTTGATTTTTTTGGGTCTTCGGTTTTTTTTTAACACCCCTACAAATAAGCAACAAAAAATTGACACCAAATCATAGTTAAATTAGTGGGATTATGTGTTCATATTAGTGGTAAAATATGAATTTTCCCACTAACCCTTATTTCTTCATTTTAAATATGAAATTCAAAAAATCAAATTTAGAATGAAATTTGACATATTAAAAACTGAATTTTACAAATTCAATTTTCATATAAAATTAAGTTTAATAAACAATTTAATTAATAAATTAATTTAATATCAAATATTAAATTAACTAAAATACTTATCCCGAACATGAATCCTCATTTGTGTAAACAATATTTAAATCAATTTTAAATATTTTATAACTCCTCAGATTGTTTAATTCGATAATTAAACACCAATTATATCATATATAATAAACCCTAATCCAATTTTGAGTGTTTCAAATTCTTTCCACATACTATTCCAAGGTTTAGTTCGAAATGAGCTAGTAGGAGGACTTAATGGACCTACAGATCATGAACTCCAACGATCTGAGATTAATCGACTAATCACATTAACCCAATTAACCAACATTCATTAACTATCAGGACACTCCACTAAATCCTAGTAGTTGCACTTTCCTCACTGTATATATTTCTGTTCACTTGATTTAACCATAATTAGTAAGATGATCCTTCACAGGTTGTTTTTAATTAATTGGGTCAAAAGTACCATTTTACCCCTATAATTATATCTTGCTTCTTATGTCCCACTGATTCTCTAATAAACAATTGGTTTGTGGTTCAACCATTAACTCAAGTCCATCTCAAGCTTTAGAGAGGGTGGGGCCCCTTGTGCAAGACCAGGAGTCAGTCCTTAAGAGAACAACATATCTACTAACCTAGGGTTGATAAAAAAAACCCGCAGGGGCGGGTCCCCGCCTCGTTCAGGTCGGGGATTCCCCAGTTTGACTGAGGATAGTGTCAAACTGGAAAATTTATTCGGGGCCCCGTCCAGACGAGGACAGTATCCCCGTCCAACCCCGACCCCGACCCCGATTAATCCCCGACCCCAAATTTATATATATATTTAGAAATTCTATAAACTTATTAATTTGTATATATGTAATATGTTTATAAAAAGGCCCAAAATGAAAAAGTAAAAAGCCCAAAAGCCCAAAATTTAAAAAATCCTAAAATCTTCTCCTCTCCTCCTTCCTTTCTGCCAAAAATACTAAATCCCTAAAACGATCGTAGCCTACTGCCTATCCGTCGAACCGAATCCAGCTCCCTTCATCGCTCCAGGTGAAGTCGTGAAGAGTCTTTAGCCATTGAAGACAGTGAAGACAGTCATTGAACACAATCAGAGTCTCTTACCTCTGCGTCCGTCCAGTCCGTGTCGACAGTCGGAGTCTCCAGCCTCTGTGTCTGCTCAGTCTGTATCCGTGTCTGCCCGCATCCATCCACGTCTAGCCTCTACGTCCGTTCGTCCGGCGCCATTGAGGGAAAGGTGACAGATCCGCTCTACGTCCATCTGCCACTTTCAGGTGAAGAGACTTCCGACTTGAACTTTGTTTAGATCATGAGTCTTTGATTTTTTATATATTTTGACTGTTCTGTGTTGTTTTTCTTTTGAAAAAACAGACTCTATTCCGAGAGGCGAGATCTATCCGTTCAACTTTCAAAACTTCAAAGTTCAAGCCGGTACTGGTAAAAATTTCCTTTCGTTCTCCTATTTGGCCGTTTGATATTTTTGAAAAGTATGCTTGAAATTAGTAAATAATATGTTTGTGTATGTTTGATATTTGAATGTTTTGAATTTTAGGCTTGAATATGTTTGAAAAATATGTTTGTGTATGTTTGATATTTGAATGTTTTGAATTTTAGGCTTGAATATGTTTGAAAAATATGTTCGTGTATGTTTGATATTTGAATGTTTTGAATTTTAAGCTTGAATATGTTTGGAAAATATGTTTGTGTATGTTTGAAATTTGAATGCTTTCAATTTTGGGGTTGAATACTTTGAATATGTTCGAATGCTTTGAAAATGAAGTCCAAGTCTAAAAGGGTTTTTAAATTAAATTTTTAGTAGGTTGAAAATAATGTCTTAATCACCTTCTACAAATAAAGATTCTCCAAATTCAATTCCAAGTCCAATCCCAAATCTAACCCCAGATTCAACCCCAAATTTAACTTCATGCTCATCGAATGATGATAATTTGAATGTTGATAATTGTGTTATTCTTGATGAGGATATTGAGAAGGGATCTTTAAAGAGGAAATTGACATCGGTTGTTTGGAACCATTTTAAGAAACAAAAAATAGATGGAGTAGTCAAGGCGGTTTGTAATTATTTCAAATGAAAATTAGGGGTGAAAGTAAAAATGGAACCAAACATTTGCATGATCATATTAAGATATGCCCATATAAAGGATAAAAAGACATATGACAATCCCTATTGAATCCTAATAGAGAGAAGAACAATACATTGACTTTATATAACTTCGATTAGAAAGCTGCAAAAAAAGCATTAGCTAGGATGATAATAAGACATGAATATCCTCTCTCAATAGTTGAGCATGAAGGTTTTAGGGAATTTTGTAATGTCATCCAACCATTATTTAAGATGGTGTCAAGAAACACAATAAAGAATGAGATTTTGAAAATTTATGAGACTGAAAAGTTGAAAACCATGACATTGTTGAATGAGATCAAAGGAAAGATTGCCCTTACAATGGACATGTAGACTTCCAACTACCAAACAAAAGGTTATATGTCCGTCACTGCTCATTTTGTTGATGATAGTTGGGTTTTGCAAAACAAAATAATCAGGTCTATATATGTCCCTTCTCCACATACTTCTAAGATGCTTCATGAAGAAATAATGGAATGTTTGTTAGATTGAAATATTGATCGAAAATTGTCATCAGTGACTATAGATAATTGTAGTACCAATGACTCTATGGTTAATATGCTTGTTGATAGTTTGTGTGGAAACTTAATATTGGATGAGAGTTTATTTCATATGCAGTGTTGTGCTCATATTCTGAACTTGATTGTGAAAGATGGGTTGGCAGTGATAGGAGATGGGATCGAAAGAGTACGTAGTAGTGTGTCTTTTTGGGTGCATACACAAAAAAAGGAGAAATTTGAGGAAACTGCTCGACAATTGAATGTTTATGATGGTCAGATGTTGAGTCTTGATTGTTGTACTAGGTGGAATTTTACCTATTTTATGTTAGCCACTGCATTAAAGTACAAAGCTGTTTTTTATCGATTAAAACAATGAGAACCAAAGTATAAGTGTTTTCCTTTGGATCAAGATTGGGTATTAGCAAAAGAGATATGTGAGAAACTGAAAATATTTCATCATGTGACTGAAATATTTTATGAATCCAAATATCCTACTACTAATCTTTTTTTCCCAAAATTTGTAAATTGAAATTGGTTATTTCTGAGTGGACTAATTCTGGAATTCAAGAGATCAGAGACATGACTTCAAATATGATGTCAAAGTTTGATAAGTATTGGAAGACAATTCATGGGGTAATGGCCATAGCTGCAGTTTTAGATCCACGTTACAAATTAAAGTTGATTGAGTTTTACTTCCCTAGAATTTATGGAGATAGTTTTTTTCTTGAAGTGGAAAGGATTAAAAAAACTTGTTCAGATTTGGAAATAGAATATTAGCTGAAGCATGAAGGTGAAGGTGATGATTATCAAGCTAGAAATTTAGATGGAACCTCACAGAAATATCGAATTTGATGATTTTAATGATTATGACTTGTTTGTATCAAATTCCAATAATATGAATCAGAAGCAACAGTTTGATGCATATTTGGATGAAAATGTCTTACCTCGAACATCCGATTTTGACATTTTGAGTTGGTGGAAATTGAATGGTGTCAAGTATCCAATTTTACAAGAAATTGCAAGAGACATATTAGCCATCCGTTATCTAGTGTTGCATCAGAGTCTACTTTTAGCACCTGTGGTAGGATTGTAAGCTTACATCGTAACAAACTTCATCCAAAGACGATAGAGACTTTGATGTGTGTTCAAAATTGGATTGCAACTGAAGTTTTGACAGGTTAGTTTGTTTATTTTGTTTTACATCTTTTTATCATTTAATATATTAATAAATATTTTCTTTTATTACAAATATTTGACAATGTAAGGTACTAGCACGAGAAAAGAAATGGTTACACATTTATCAACTATTTTAGAAGATACAGATGATTCTAATGAAGATGGCATGGTGACTAAGGTATGCTCAAGGATTAACATTATTTCATGGTATATATATATTTTTTTTTGCGACATTATTTTTTATTACATTTTAAATGTAGGAATGAATACAACTAAGGATGGATGATGCCAAAGAAGGTGAAAATTTGATTGTGAAGTCATCGTTGAAGAGAGAAAAACGAGCTTTATTGAATTTTAAGTTGTAAACTTATTTGAATATATAAGACGTTTGTCTTTTAAGTGAATTCCTTATTCAATTTTATTGAATTTTAAGTTGTAAGTTATTTAATGGATTTGTTAGCTTTTAAATTATCAATTAATTGTCAATTGTGTTTGTTTCTAGAATAGTCTATTGTTTTTGTTCATTTGTTGTGCATTAGTCAAATTTCAATAAAAATCACTTGAATTAAAAAACGAGGAATTTGATAAACTTATTTAATGGATTTTTTGTGAAACGAATCAAATTTTTAATTAAAAAAATGGAGAATCTCGCAGAGAATCCCGTGGGGAAACGGGGAATGGGGCTCCGTGGGGACCCTGTTTCCCCGACCGAGCGAGGATGGGGGATAATTTTCCCCACAGGGCCGGGGACGGGGGACGCCCCCCGACCTGACCCGGCCCCATTGCCAACTCTTAACTAACCCTAGAAGTGGGTAGAAGCGAATTCTATCTTGTAGGACTATGTCCCTAGCTATCTACCCGGTCATACCCTAAAATGGGATGCTTACTGAGTCAGCGATGTTGAGCCACTCTCACCCATCCAGATTAAAGGATAATCCTAAATAAATAGGAGTTCGTAGTTAGCTCAAGATTAAGATTGAGTTACCTAGATCATCGAATTGAAATAGTCAGTCTTACTAGTAAGCAGTGTTATAAAGTAAAAGTGATTGTTTCGTGGTCTAGTCTTATACAAAACATATTTTACATAGGATGCCCCCACTCGCATATCTCTACATGAGTGATTCAGTATTACATCGTTTGTAACACTTTACAACTATTGTAACAATTATAAAATGTACCACATACATAGTGTCCCCAAGATAAGGTATCCAACCTAATCCCTATACTAGAGACAGTTTTTGGCTATTACTCGAACTTGATCCACTTTTATGTCTCCATATCAAGTTCAAATATTCATGCTATAGCCAAGGGTTCTTAGTTTATTGGATTTAGACTTAAAAGGAGTAATTCACTTATTCAATAACATATTTACTGAATATACATCAATAACATCTTTATTGAATAATAGAATATGTTCAATGTTTACAAACCATGAGTTTCAAGATATATAGCTCAACACACGAGTGGTTAAAGATTGTGAAAAACAAACATGGTGCCAAATGAGGTGGTGGTTTGCTCACGCTAGGGCCAACCACTCCCGACATGATAAAGTAGCCAGTTTTTGTTGATTGTTTCATGTTGGAAATGAGAGAAGTGGACAAAATGGAGGTACCGGTGGTGGTGGCGATGATGATGGTAAGTGGTCTCAGCCTCGATCTCAATCTTCATTGATAGAGAAAAAAAAGGATAATGGAAAAATGGAAGAGAGAAAGAGAGAAGAAAGAGCCATTATATGATTGTGGGTGAAAGACCAAAGCTTTGGACATGGCTTTTAATTAATTATATGAGTTGATAAGTGATGAGAGAGCCCACAAAATAGTATTTGGAACCTTAGTGGACTTGACTATGCTTTGATTGGTGCTAAGATTTTAAGGTCAAGGTGCGAGTCTTTTGAAATCCAAGTCATTTTGAACTTTATTCCATGTTAGTTTGAGGTAAATTTTGTAGTGGGTAGGATGTGGTGGAAAATATACTTCTCACCTTTGCATTTTACATATCATTAAATTATACATTATTTATTTGAGATGTAATTGTAAATAAAGCATTCTAAAGTACTAACATATATATTATATAACAAGAATTAGCAAATATAACAAAATTTAGATCCACCTTTTAGAATTTATCTCATTGATAGATTTTGTTATTAGCTTAGCAATATATTTTTATCATTGATAGACTTATATTAGTGATAGACCTCTATCACAATGATAACAAAATCTTCAATGTAAAGGATTTCTATCAGCAATAGAAGTCTATCATTTACAGACTTGTATTAACAACAAAGTATATCACTTATATTCTATCATGGGTAAAGTCTATCAATAATTATACCACATATCAATGACAGACAATCGATGATATGAAGTATTATTGATAGATCAGCGATATGAGGTATCATTTAGGGTATTTCATACTTTAGTTGACCAAACTAAACTGAACAAAAAAAATTTTAAAAAATGTATTTGAGACCAAACTGACCGCATATATTCGATTTAAAGTTTATAGTTTAAAATTATGTGAGAATATTATTTTTCTAGTTTAAAATTTATAAAATATAAAGGTTTAAATGATTTTTTTATTTGTGTTCAAGAAAATAGTTTGGAATATTTTTAAGATAAATAAAAAAATTAAAATATTTTTTTGTAAAGAATATATCTAATGAATGGATTCCATTTTCCTATACATACAATTCTCATTCATAAAATTCACTCTCACATTTTGTTAATATCTCTCAAACATTTTGGTATGTTCGTTTATTTGTGTCATGTGAACATGATATTAATTTGGAGTCCCTTCTGATTTTGATTCTCACTTCTAAAAATATGTACAATATAAAAAAGCCATTAAATTTACATTTGAAAAGGATCAAATCCAAGCATTTAGGGGATAATGTGATATTTGGTACTTAGGCCAGTTTTATCAAATTGTAATGAAAATTTATGTAATCGTAATGAAATTTTATTGATGGATCCATTGTAATGAGCCTGAAACGAAAAAGTAGTTGGATTGAAACCAATAATGTACCGTGTATGTTTTTCTCAACAACAACAGAACATGGATTAATTTGAAAATTTTTTATATAATGATATTTGATATTTCAATAGTCAAAGCTCCATCCTCAGGCCCATGTAGTTTTATCATATTTGTCAGTAATTAGTGCATAATTGTTAGTATATTGATATTCTAGGTAAAGGATTTACCATTATATATGGGAAATTAGAACAAAATTGATGTGAATTAAAGATATTCTTTTGGTCAAACGTAGTAAATAGCTCATTCGACTTTTAAATTAAAAAAGTAGCCACTGGTTAGAAATAGTTATGGCATTGCCGACTAATCAAAATTTGGATCGGTACATTGGGTCAATTCAATAAGTTTACTATTCTACCGATCTAAATATGTGCGCATATGTATAATTATTCATATATTATGTTTTATATGCTAAAAAATATATATTTTTTTAAATTCTTTTATTAAATATACTTAGATATTACCAACAAGAGCGTAAGCATAATGTTTATACTATCAATTTCGTGGTTTGAGTCGTGGGTTTGGCAATTGAAGGTAGGGTCAGCCTAATCCAAGTGCAGACAATGCCTTAGGCCCTTGGGCTTAGGCCTAGGTCGAGCTTGGACCTTCACTTCTGAAGGTCAGGTTGAGCTGGGTCGGCCAGGGTGAATCATAACCATGTAAATACATTTTTTTTTCCTACAAATATCCCATCCTGTTCACTAGGGAACATATAAAATCAAGGAAGCTACCTTCTTTATTAGTGAACAAATTCTCTTACTCTATTAATCATCTAGTTTCCATAATTGTAAAGAGGGTATTTGTGTTTTGATCACTATTATTTTACATTCTCAATTTCTTTACTTCATATCCATAACATCTCTTCGGTAAAAATCACCTAACATTTAACACACTAGAGCAAATACTTCTTATTAAAACAAGTTAAAAATGTTCGTCAACTAAGCTCCCTATATATCTTGTACTTGAAAAAAAATTAAAATTTTCTTCACTTTTTTTCTTTTGCTATACAAATACTTTGTATTAAAACTCGCTAAATTTATATTAGACTTTTAGTAACACAAAATACCTTCTCTATTAAATATAATTTAAATCTTCGTTAGATACCACACAAATACCTTGTATCAAAAGTAAATCTTCATTAATTGAACCACACAAATATCTTGTGCTTTTATTTTAGGTGTGTCATATGGAACCTAACCTCAAACCCTTTGAACTCATCCAACTACAAATTGTACTTCGATTTGATTCATCCCCTCGTTTTGAATTCAAGTCCTTGAACTAGTAGCTTTGATTCGTCGATTGTTGTCTCTATTTCAATTTACTTCCAAATTTAGTTCAAAAGCTTGCAAAAACGGGGGAATTTGGTACAAAAACTTCCAAAAACTTTAGGATAACAATGCTCGTCAATGAAGGAAATTCAATAACTTCACTTGTGGCCATAAAATCAAATATTTTTTTTTTTGTGTAATTTAATTATATGAATCGAAGTAGGCATATTATTTTAATTATTTTTACATTGATAATTAATTTATAATTTATTATAATATATATAATTTAAAATTTTATATGATTTGAATTTTAACTAATATTATTTAATCTAAATTATTTGATAAAAGTTTAATAAATATAATTGTTATAAAAAAATTTAATCAATTAAAATTTTAAAAAATATATAAAAAATATATTAATATGGAAGGATATTATAATAATATATTTATTTGAATGTTAAGAAAGTAGGAGGTTTTGAGAAAAGCTGAATGCAATGTGAGCTCTTACACGTTAATTAGAATTTTAAAAGTGGTTCTCATAGATTAATTAATAATTTGATTTATCAAATAACAATTTCGGTTGATATTTATTTAATGCATGATATTTCAAATTTATGTTTCCTTTGTTTTGGCAGATTTTATTTTTTTATCCATATTCCTAATTGAAATTGGATCAATTTTCTATTATATGTCGAATATAGTTGTAATATATTGACAAATATAAATTTATATGCATGTATCATGGTGTTATTTTTTTTGTGTTTTTAGAAATATACTGAAAAATGTAAATAAATATTGCATATATTGTTCAGTATATAAGACTATATATTATACAAATTGTCTTTTTCATGCACTTAATTATTGAATAGACCTATTTTATTTCAAGATAATTCATGTTATATATATCAAATATACTTTGTTTTCTTCATTGAAATTTCTTGTCGATTCTTTTTTTCATTTATGAGGGTAATATTTTTTGGATTTTTGGAGAAAGATTTTCATACTCGTATAGGTTTTGGAAAGAAAACCATTTTGAGAAGTTCATAGCCTGATAGAAAACTTCTCTTACCTACTTCTTTAGGTAATAACGAAGTTGAGAAGGTACATATGGTTCGACTTTTGTGTAAAATATTAATCTATTAGGTTATTCATGTAAAAAATAGAAAATTTTAGATAATTACATAATTAGATCTATTTATGTAGATTTATGTATAAGAAAGCGGCCCAATAAATTAATATAGCCACGAAAATTAAAAAATAGAACTATGAAAATATGATTTCATTATATATTCATTTAACCTGATGAAAGTTAAAATTTTAGATTTACTAACGATAATATTTGGCCAATTATGTATATGCACATAGTTTTTGGGGTAACCTCGTAATACACAAATATATTTTAAGAAAACAAAAAATCTAATTTACTCCATTATCATTTAGAATAAATTCTTGTAGAAAGAAAAATCAATATAAATATGATTGAATGACATGAAGTGTGTATTGATCTCGACCAAGAGATCAATAATTCAGATTTTCTAATTTGATTTAAATTATTAAAAACAAGAGAGGAAAAATATCGGGGGGAAAAGTTTACGTATGATATCATTCTTCCCGTTGAGTTTTACACACTTGCACATTGAAAATTCTTCCCTAATTTCCGTAGTTCAACTTATTAATTCTTGATTCTCAAAATTTTAAAAAATAAAGCATTGGAATGTTGGAAAACTTTATTTAAATAAATATAATTGTTTAGAGAATATTGCATGTCCTCAAATATTACTTCATTTATTAATTATATATATTTCTTATTTTCCAATTCATTAACTCTGATTTTTCTATACATTGTATTTTCAATACATTTTTCAAGTTGCAATTCATCAAATTCTGATGGATATGATATCCATCAGAGTATAGTTCAATTGACATAAAATATGTAATCTCGATTAAAATATTAGAAGTTCAAATTTTCAGACTTTGTTTATTATTAAACTAAAAAAATTAATCAAATTGGAAAAGTAATTTAATTTTTATATATTAACCATTCGGTAAGTTCGAAGGGAACTTTTGGTCCAAATAAATGTGTTGCATATCAGCGACCCCTATATTTAGAAGACTTTTTCCGCTTCCAACTTTCTAACAAGTTATTTATATTTTTATCTTTATACATAAGTGACATAAATAAATAATCTTACTAGAATTATGTAGGTGAAAATTGATACAAAATGTATAATTTTGTTAAACAATTAATAATGTTTGGTAATCATTTAGTCCCCGTTTGATAATCATTTATCTTTTCATTTTTGTTTTTAAAACTAAGCCTATAGACATTACTTTCACTCTCAAATTTCTTCATTTATTATCTACTTTTTACCAATGGTTTAAAAAACCAATCTAAAATTTGAAAATTAAAAAAAAAGTAGCTCTTAAAAGCTTTTTTTTTTGTGTTTTTTGAATTTGGCTAAGAATTCAACCATTATACTTAAATGCAAATCATTATAAGAAATGAAGAGTAGATAGGCTTAAGTTTTAAAAACCAAAAGTTAAAAATAAAATGGTTACCAAACATGACTTTAGTTTTTGGTTTTTTGTTTTTGAAAATTAAGTCTATAGATACTACTTTCACTTCCAAATTTATTGTGATATCTACTTTTTACCAATGGTTTAAAAGACCAAGCCAAATTTTAAAAATTAAAAAAAAAATACTTTTGAAAACTTGTATGTTTAGAATTTGGCTAAGAATTCAACCATTGAACTTAACAAATATGCAAATCGTAAGAAATGAGGAAGAAATAAGGGAGAAAATAAGCTTAATTTTCAAAAATAAAAAACGAAATGGTTAGCAAATGGAGCATTAATAATGGACAAAAATGTTTGTTTTTCTTATTGAGAATGCTTAATAGTTGCATCGAGATTAGAAATTCCATATCCAAACAAGAAATATTATTAATATGTAGGAGAAGATGAGAGATGTGGAATCGCGGATGACAACCAATCTTATGACGCGGATATTAAAAATAAAATAAAATTATTGAGAAGTTGAAGAACCATAAAAACAAACTGAAACGAAACCTTAAACTTTTTTAAAAAGAGGGAGTTAGTTATGCATAAGGCGGCCAGTAAAGATGAAACTCCAACTTGTAAACCACCGTGATGCCGACGAGATCCACTGGAGATGATGTCACGTAGCCTTGTACGAACAAGAAGTCCCCAGTCCCTCCAACGATAGGGTGGTTGGACGGTTTAACATTATGAGTCCCACCGACGATTGAGAGGGAACCGATGTGGTGCTTCAAACGCAAGCTGATCTTGGCTATGCTAATGCTTTGTAAGCCGTCAAGACCAGAGGTTATGGAGGTTCCCTCCGCCGTGCCCACTAACTTCGATGCTCGGTTGGCACTAGTGGTTAAAGGATCGTGAAAAACAAATATGGTGCCAAATGGGGTGGTGGTTTGGCTCACGCTAGGGCCAACCACTCCCGACACGATGAAGTAGCCAGTTTTGTTGATTGTCTCGTGTTGGAAGAGGGAAAAGTGGAGAGAACGGAGGTAAAGGTGGCGGTGGTGATGATGATGGTAAGTGGTCTCGGCCTCGACCTCCATCGAAAAAGATAAGAGAGAAAAGAGAGAGAGTGTGAAAATGGAAGAGAGAAAGAGAGAAGAAAGAGCCATTGTATGATTGTGGGTGAAAGACCAAAGCTTTGGGCATGGCTTTTAATTAATTACATATACGAGGTGATAAGTGATGAGAGAGCCGACAACATAGTAGTTGGAACCTTAGTGGACTTGACTATGGTTTGATTGGTGCTAAGTTTTTAAGGTCAAGGTGGGAGTCTTGTGAAATCCAAGTCATTTTGAACTTTCCTCCACGTTAGTTTGACGTAAATTTTGTAGTGGGTAGAATGTGGTGGAAAATATATTTCTTTCCCTTGCATTTGACCTGTCGTTAAATTATATATTATTTATTTTAGATATAATTATAAATATAACAATCAATCTTAAAGTATTAGCATATATATTACATTACAAAAGAATTGACAGATATAATAAATTTAGATCTATCTTTCGAAGTCTATCTCACTGATAGATTTTGATATTAGTTTAGCAGTAGATTTTCTTTTTTTTTTTAATCATTAATAGAGTCATATTAGTGATAGATATCTGTCACAACGATAGCAAAATATTTAGTGATAGACTTCATCACGAAAGGACTTCTATCAGCAATAGAAGTCTATCATTTATAGACTCGTATTAACAATAGAGTACCATTGATATATATCATGGGTAAAGTCTATCAACAATGATACCACATATTGCTGATAAACAATAGTGATATGAGGTATCATTGGTAAATCAACAATTTTAGGTATCATTTAGAGTATTATTTAGGGTATTTTATAGTTTGGTTGATCAAACTAAATTGAACCAAAATTTTTCTTTTAAAAAGATGTAAAAGTTTATATATAACTTAAAATTTAAAGTTTATAGTTTAAAATGATGTGAGAATATTATTTTTCTAACTTAAAATTTATAAAATATAAAAGTTTAAATGATTTTTTATTATTTTTTCAATAAAATAGTTTTGAATAGTTTTAAAATAAATAAAAAATTAAATATTTTTGTAAATAATATATATAATGCATGGATTCCATTTTCGGCTACATACAATTCTCATTAATGAAATTCACTCTCACATTTTGTTAGTATATCTCTCACATTTTGTTAGTATCTCTCTCACATTTTGTTTGTTCATATATTTGTGTCATGTTAACATGTTTTTAAGAATAGAATGAGAACATATAACAATATTAATTTGAGTCTCCTCTAACCTTGATTTTTATTTCTAAAAAAAATGTACAATATAAAAGCCATTAAATTTACATTTAAAAGGATCAAACCCAAGCATATAGGGGATAAAATGATGTTTGGTACTAAGGCCAGTTTTACCAAAGCATAATAAAAATTGGTGTAATCATAATGAAATTCCATCGATAAATCAACTGTAATGAATTGAATCGAAAAAGTAGATAGATTGCTTTAACAGTAAAACTGTCAAAATTCATAATTTTCCTTTCTAACAGTAATAAAAATGGTATTCGTAATAGTAACAGTAACAAAACGATGTAATTTTCATATGAAATTGGATTGAGCATGCTCTGCTCGTCAATCAATTTGTTTTTTATTACAGATTTGAAGTAGGTCTCATGTGTCAATAGAACACGTATAAACAATGTCAAAGGTAATAAAATGAAACCGACTTTTTACATTACTATTGATTTATTATCTTTTTATTGAAATAAATGTGGCCTAAGTGAAGTCAATAATGTACCGTGCATGTTTTTTTCTCAACAACAACATAATATGGATTATTTTGAGAAATTCTTATATGATGACATTTGATATTTGATATTATAATAGTTAAAGGGCTCGAACCTCAGGCCCATGTAGTTTTATCATATGTATTAGTAATTTAGCTCATGATAATTTTTGGTATATTGATATTCGTACATAATGGATTTTCCATTATATATGGGAAATTAGAACAAAATTGATGTGAAACATAGTAACTAGCTCCTTCGACTTCCAATTTAAAGAAGTAGCCGCTCGTTAGAAATAATCATTGCATTGCCCACTAATAAAAATTTGGATCGGTATGTCAGGTCAGACTAATGAACTTATTATTGAACCAGTCTAAATATGTCATATATTAAAAAAATAAATAATTCTGTTTGAAAAATATACTTAGATATTTAGTAGTTTTTAGCTATTTATTTTTTTAAGTGTTAAAAAGTAATAAATTTTTTAAGACAATTAAACACTAAGACCTTATATTATTAATAATTTTTATCCAAAAAAAAGTAATACAAATATAAAGTAAATAAAACAAAATACAAATTTAGTAAATTTTAATGACATTTCCTTAAGAAAATCTAAAATATACAATAATTAATAGAAATAATCATGTAAATAACAGTAATTACACCATCATTTAGAAAAATAGCAAAAGGTGGAACACTTTTGAATTATAGCAAAACGCATGGAAATCATGTGAGTCAAACTATTGGAAATCCTAAAATGCCCTCATCGTCTCTTTTAATTGCAGTGTAATTTATTCGACATTTGTATTAATGAGACTGTAATTAATTCTTCAACTATATATTCCAAACTAACTTGATTATTTCATGCGGATAATTTTCCTTCAATCTCGGAATTTAACCGTTGTTATGAATTTATATATCAAATTTAATAGTTATTCTGAAATTTATTTTTTTATTATACTTTTTATTAATCTTAATTAAGATCCACAATTTTAAAATACTTTTGAACATTATATTTATTATCCTTTTGTTTCAAACATAAAATATTAGAATACAACACGTAGCCCTACATTTCTTCATCTTTGGACATTTTCTTCTTATGGCTATTGAACGATTAAGAGTTTTGTTCGATGGTAAGTGGGATGAAAATAACTACTATCATGACCTCCGATTTATTGAAGTTTTTGTTTCTTCAAACACATCTTTTAAACATCTTGTCGATCTAATCCAATCTAAGGTTTTTCCAACTTGTGAATCTATTGAATGAATATGTTGTTGTAACTAAATATATTTTTTTAATACATGTTAATTTGTCCATCTATTATTATTATATTTTATATGTTGTTCCTCGTACTTTTGTAATATTTAGTTACACTGTAATTATCACTATTTAACGTTTTCACATCTCTTTGTTACAACATAATCATATATAGCTGTGTATAAAACATTGTTTTTTAAATGTATACGACACTGTAATTATTACTACTTTAAGATTTTTCACTTCTGTCATGATATTTGTATTTGTATCTTAGGGAAGACTTAAACAATAAAATTTTTCTTGTTTTATATTTTCGCTCAAGGAATCTATGAATAGAGTTTTTTTTTTCCTCAATGGTTCATATTTTTTCTCATTCATTCAATCATGATATGTATTTGTTGATTGTATTTGTACATAATTTTAAACGACGTGCAATGTTATAAAATATTGGCCATCATTCTAAAACTATAATGATATGTAGTTATTTGTCAAATTATATTCTTTAATTTAATTAGCAGTTTTGACTAATTGTTATTTATCTAATCCATGTCAACTTTTTATCAATATTTAGGAATGACAACATATGTAAAGAGAATTACAGACTTCAATTCGCTTTATTGGTAGGATAATTAAAACAAACAAAATAAAATGACCATAAAATGCATTAACTATAATTAAAAAGTCATTTAAAACATAAACTAAGAGGTTGGTCTAAACAAAAAACATAAATTTAGAAGTTTCTTCATAGGAAACTTTAATCCAAAACAATATATTCATTAGTGATCATATTCTTTTATGCTTGACTCAAGTGAAGGTCAAAGGATGGGTCATTCTCGTCAACATATTCTTTATATTTTTATGGCATTTTGCCCTTTACTATATCAATCCATATAGCATATACCAGTAATTGGGTATTTGTAGCATCCTTCAATGAAGTTGATTTTGCAGCTTTACGTCGATCAATTTCCTCTCTTCCCTTCTCTAATTCTTCTATAGTCGTCTCCAACTATCAACAATAAATAATTAATTTATTTAGTATAATTTGTTATTTTTTTCTAGAGTATCATTTATATACAATTACATTTTAATTATAAAAACTTACATGATGATTTGTGTTGACTTCAAGTTTGGGTCAATCATATTCAACCTTCTTTTGACTTTCTATTTTCAACAAATGGAAATTATTTGCTAGTAGAATACAAAGTCTACAAATTTAATACAGTGCTCCATTATACTTTACATGTTTATTCTTGTGCGCTATTGAGGCTTGCACCCCAGATGAATGAAATCTACTGGTTGCATAGATTGATGGTCTAACACTTGCATCCTATTAGTAGGTAAATAAAAGTTTTTATTAATTTTACATTTAGTAACATGTTTAACCATACAGTTTTTGTTTTACTTAGATTGTCATTCCAAATTGTTATTCCAATTCCATTTTTGTTAGTAAATGTTAATAAAATTGTTAATAAATATTATGGTTTGCTTCTCTTTTACCATTCCTTTAAATAACAAAAACAAGACATTGTTTTTAAAATGGATTCATAGTTTAAGTTAGTGATCCCATAAAAATCAGACAGATCTTATTTAAAAAAAAAATCAAAACAAATATTAGGTATTTTGAATATAAAAAATCTTGCATGTAGTGAAGAGTATGTATGTCGAACCTTTGTTTTTAGCATAGAAGATTTCAAGAACAAAGAGTCTTCGTCAAATCCTAATCCATTAATTTGTTTAGTTCGAACACCGTATACGGTCAGAACACCTCCTATCAAGGACCGGAGCAGAAGTAACTCCAAGAGAATGATTGCATGAAGAACGGGTGGAGCACCTATGGACCTCCAAGAGCAGAAGCTTGAAGATGGAAAAGTCGGAGCAACTCCTATCGACGACCAGAACAGGAGCAACTCCTAGAGAATGATTGCATGAAGAACAGCCGAAGCAGCTATGGACCTCCAAGAGTAGAAGCTTGAAGATGGAAGAGAAGAAGTTTGAAGATGGAAGGATTGGGAAGACGAAAAGTTAGGATGGGGAAGAGGGAAAGTTCATGGAAAGAGAAAATGACAAGAGGAAAAGTTGGCTGTAGGGTTAGGTTTTTTGGGAAGATAAATGTGCATTGTGTTTTAAAAGCATGTTGGTACTTTTAGGTGGGTAGAATTAGAGTGTATCTAAACTTTTGTCTTATCAAGTGTTGTATCTATGTGGTAGGGGTAGTTTGGGCTTTTAAATTTTTTATTTATTATTTATTTATTCTGGTTTTCTATTTTTATAAATGGAAAGTACGTTTGCTAATTGTCCAAATGAATTAAATTATGTTATTTTTCTTATTACCCCTAATTAATATTCAATGAGCTGATCCAATAAATCGGCCCAAGCTCAACTTAAGCTAAAAAAGCAAAGTCCAAAGGTTGAGTCATGGGCTTGTAATTGAAGGTTGAGTTAGCCTGATCCAAGCGCAAACAATGTCTTATGCCCTTGGGCTTAGGCCTGGGTCAAGCTTGAGCCTTCACTTTTTAGGACTGGGTTGGGCTGGATCGGCCCAATGATGAAGTTGAATACATTTTTTCCTACAAACATCTCATCTGGAAGGGCTAACGAGAAGAATAACGGATTTTAACTTTTCATTTATAAAAATAGCAAAATGGAAAATAAATTAAAAATAAGAAAAACGAATTTATAAAAGTCTAAACTACCCCCAGCTACACAAATGAGATTACAATTGACTTATTAAGAAATATTCGTAATTACATTGTAATTAAAACTAACATCTAGAGACTATCAGTTGGCTAGGCTCTAATCACTACACCGACCTCTTCTCCAACCAAGTTATAGCAATTTTTATCTCCGAAATTGGCTTCTCCGTTAACAATGGTGCGATCGTGAATAGAATCATTGTCTCTAAATCTATAATTGCCACATAATTTCCTATACTCTACTCAAAATTCTGAAAATCCAAGAGGGCATTTTAGGGTTAAAGAAAAATTAATTACACTGTAATTCGGATGGGTTTTGTAGTCATCAAAGATATTTTGAAAGGTTTTGGCAATACTTCCAATGAGATATTTATGTGACCTATAAATACAATGTAATTAGTTTTCAAACTACCCCAACAAATACACTAAACTTAAAAACAAATACACTGCAATTGAAAATCACTCAACCAAACCATCTACATCGCTTTTGAACTTACCCAAAATTCTGTAATAGTATTTTTACCAAAATATTAGTTTAGAAAGTGAGGGCTGGACTAATAAAAACTTTATCTAAATAATTGCATTCATGAAGAAAGAAACCGATTTAGATTAGAGTATGAAAATCTTAATTAAAAATTGTCAATTGAAATTACTAACCAATTATGATGTGACATTGATTTCAATTATGGGGATCTCATGAATAGAAGAGAAACAAACAATATTTGAGGATGGTACATCCTTCCTTAATCAAATCAGTCAAGGTGGGTATAAGACCCCCAAGGCAAACAGGTTAATACCAACATCGTCTATATGCTTGGCCTATCTTTTCACAATGGCTCGATAGGAATCACTTTAGAAAGAAGAGACTCTACGACTTAAACTATTGGTTGTGGCCGATTAAGCCGAGTCACTCATCCTGTAAAGTAGACTTGTCGTCAATTGTCTTCAACGATTCTAATCACATTAGGATTTGACATCGTTGTCTTCCACGATTCTAATCGCATTAGGATTTCTGCAGCCATCCTAATACATTGTTAACCGAGAAATTATACATTCAGAAGTTAGAAAAACCTTAGATTGAATTAGATCGATAAGATGTTTAAAAGATGTGTTAGAAGCAACAGAAACTTCAATAAATTAGAAGTCATGATAGTAGTTATTTTCATCCCACTTACCATTGAACAAAACTTTTAATCATTTAACAGCTATAAGAAGAAAATGTCGAGAGGATGAAGAAAGCTTGGGCTATGTATTGTGATTTAATATTTTATGTTTGAAACAAAAGGATAATAAATATAATGTTCAAAAGTATTTTTAAACTGTGAATCTTGATTAAGTTTAATAGTAAGTATAATAAAAACAATAAATTTCAGTTGGGATAATTAATATAATATGATAATTTAAATTTTAAATGAAGATTTTAAAATTAGTTGTTGTAGAAGATTTGAAAATTCAAAATAAGTATTAAATTTGATACATACATTCATAACAAAAGTTAAAATTGCGAGATTTAAGGATGATTATCCGCTTGAAATAATCAAATTAGTTGCCATTGAAAGCTTGTTGGAATATATAGTAGGAATTAATTACAGTCTCATTAATACAAATGTTGAATTAATTACACTGTAATTAAAAGAGACGATAAGGGCATTTTAGGATTTCCAAAAGTTTGGCTCACGTGATCTCCATGTGTTTTGCTATAATTCACTCTGCTTTTTGCTATTTTTCCAAATGATATTATAATTACTGCTATTTAATTTTTTTTGATTTTGATAGAGGGGGATGGAGAAAGTGGACAAAACAGACTCGCATTTCCCAGTCGAAGCCTAAGGGTAAGATTTTCTATGGCAGATGCTTTTGAATATTACTGCTTTCTTTATTATATGCTTTCCTGGAGGACTATTATCATATTCTTTCCCAAAAAGCGAGGACGTTGTCTTTGGATAAGTGCGAGAAGAGATCTTTCCAAGTTAGTCCCTCAGGTTAGATCCTCAATTCAACATCGAGTTACTCCACCAGACATTGCTCAGTCTGATTTGGCTCACTGGCAGGGACAACACCCTAAAAGAGGCTTCTATCCTTATTAGATTAGGAAAGTCTGCTCTCATAGAAAGTATCCCATATAGTTTTGAGCTGAAGAGACAACCCTCGTTACTCTCTCGCACTGGTTGTCCCCCTTCGGTAAGCAGCCAGGTTGAGGTTGAGGTTGATTATTCCCATCTGGAACATAAAAAATCAAGGCACCTACCCAGTTACCTGCTTCTTTATTAGTGAACAAATTCTCCCTACTCCATTAATCAACTAGTTTCCATAAATGTAAAGAGGATATTTCTGTTTTCATCACTATTCTTCGAGTATTTTATATTCCCAATTTCTTTACTTCATATCCATAACATCCCTATGAAGGAACTGTAAATCTAGAGAACCAGTGAGCGGATGCGGATCGTTCTAAACTCCATTGAGAAAGAACATATACATTTATAGTCTAACAGAAACGATTATGCATAAAGGCTAAATTACAACATGCTACATCAAAGTAAATACAAAGGGATCAAGTATAATACATTTGAAGAATTCTTTCTTCACATATTTCCCTCGATCAAACTCCAATGCATCCAAACAAGAACTTGAACGCAACGATTTGAACAGTCAACAACAAGAACTGGAAAAACCTTGATCACAATCGATTAAAACTCGATCCTTGACCCTCGAAAAAAAATCGACACCACCACAAGGGTTACCTTGGTATTCACGGTGTGAGAATCCAAGAGTTATGGGTTCTGTATGACTTTGAATAGAGGGAAGGAGGAGGTAAACGATCGAGTATGTGACAGAAGGAATAAGCCTATCGTATAGACTTAAGTACTCGATCGTTTAGTCAGCAAGTAATTATCGTATAGTGAACTCGATACTTGATAGTTTAGGCTCTAAAGCTATCGTTTAATAAAAGACCTTTTACTCGATAGTTAATCTTTTTGAGATGTACGACTGAATGTTGCACTTAATTATTTGGAAAACTATTTTTCTTTTTATCTCACATCTACCATAAACCGTAAATAACCTCCCACTTAAGTAGGTTATTGAGAAAAAAAATAATTAGTTATTGCATAATTAATATATTATAAATAAATATAATAACTAACTTAGCATATTATATTTATGACCTATAGTTTTAATATTCCATCATATGAAACACATAAACCATAGTTCTTTTTCTCTTTTATGACATTTAATATAAATCATATCTATATTAATTCCTCCAATCAAATAATGTATCAAATACATTATATTAATTATATCACATATAATTGAATCAATTTAATTATATCATATATAATCAAATTTCTTCTTGTTAATTTGAACATTTCAAACTAACCCAAAATTCGATTCTCAACTTAAACCCATTGAGCTCCAAGGGGACCTTATGGACCTGTAGCTTGAAGCTCCAACGGTACGTGAATAACTGACCAAACTCTTTAATCACGATATCCACCATCCGTTAATTGTCAGGCACTCCACTAAAGACCCACAGTTGCACTCTTCACACTACAAAATATATTTCTGTGTCCATATAACCAATCAACAGTGTGTTGATCCTTCATAAATCGCTCGTAAGTACAGCTAGGCCAATTTACCATTTTGCCCTTATAGTTACATCTAACTCCTTAAGTACACTGATTTCTCCTAATGAACAATAAGTCATAGTCTCACTATGATTGAGACCTTTCTTCCCAAGAGAGGATGTGGCCATTATGTTCAAGACCTGGAATCAGCCTTTAAGAGAGAAATTTATCTACTTGTCCTTGCTTCAGGAGAGGAGTGAACTCCGTCTTGTGTATGTAACGACCCGACCACCCTAGGACTTAAGTTAGGCTGTTACTAAATACATGCATGCATGGAACTCAAAACGACACTCGTTATGACGAAATAAATATTAATTAAATAAGGTAAGTTCAAAAGTCTTTCATTAAATTCAAATACTAAAACAATAGTAGGGTACCCATAAATCATAAGGATAGTAAATGAGCCTAAAAACGATTCTTAAAGTAAGTTTTAAACATCAAAACTAAAATTAAGAGAAACATGAAAAGAACTCTAAATTTCATGATGCGGAAGCATAAAAACTAGTCCAGTGGCTCGATCACAAATTTCGCTTGTCCATCGCCAATGCATCTATACTCTTACCTGAAACAAACAACATGCGAAAGAATGAGTATAAATACACAGTAAGTAACCCACTACTGTGATGGAACTCGAGACATACGCAGCAGAATTAGGTTCTAATTACACTCTAATTGCACTTAAATTAAAGGAAATAAGCATGCATCATGAAGGAAAAAACAGTGGATATAAAAGTGTAGGATACTACCTTTGAAGCCCCCGAAAACCGCTTCTCCTTGTTGAATCTCGACCCGAACTCTTTCAACCACCACTAGAGTTGACCTACTATCTTCTGGACTCAGAACCGAGTTGTGGGACCCAGTGGATGAAGAGAACCGAGAGAGAGAGAAAAGAGATGGAAAATAAGATGAATTTGAGTTTGGGTTTTTATTTCACTCAAAGACATAGGATTTTCCAGCCCAAATTTAGAGCACCCTTTTCTAAAATGACAAAAGTCTTTTAACTAAATTGAAGAGCCCAATTTATAGAAAAAAGCATGCAACAATTGCATGAAAAATCGTCACAAAAACCCAACACTTAGAATCCACTCACTTAGTGGGCTTAATGTCTCCACTATAAGCCACATCTAGCCCACTATTTTGTTAGTGGAATTATCCAATAAAAGTTTGGTTTTTCCTACTAACTATAGTCAAAGGGCAAAATAGTCATTTGGTCAAAGTCAAACTTTGACCAAAAAGTCAACATTTTGACTTTTATGATTTTTTTCCGTGTTGACTAATTTTGACCTCCCGAGCATGAATCCGCAATTCATTTTCTCAAATTCAGATCACATTTAAATATAAGGTCGGTCAAAGTTTTGACTTTTTAAAGTCAAAAGTCAATTCTTTGACTTTTTACAACTTTGACCATTTCCATCATTTTCGAGCTTCCGAATATGAACGTATTCATATTCTTGATATTTAAATCACATTTAAATATTAAAGCTGTATCTCTAAGCTAAAAAAGATTCGACCACTATATCACATATACTTGTCGGTTTCTCTCTCTCTACCTAATTTGAACAATTCAAATTATTCTATCATACTGTTTTAAGTTTATTCCATATGAACTAGTAGGAGAACCTAATGGACCTATTGATCATGGGCTCTAACGATCCAAGATTAGCTAGCTAAACTCTTTAGACAGAGCTAATCAACATACATTAACTAACGGGTCATTCCACTAAAGTCCCGTAGTTGCACTCCCCTCACTATAGATATATTTGTGTCCATTTATATAACATGATGAGTAAGTTAATCCTTCACAGGTTCTTCGTAATCTTTGCTGGGTATAAAAAAACTGTTTTACCCCAAGATTACATCTTGTTCCTTAATTTCCACTGATCCTCTAATGAACAACTTGTTAAGGTCCAACCTATAAACCGAATCCCTCTCGGCCAAGGAGAGGGTGGGGCCCCTTGTTCAAGACCTGGATTCAGTACTAAAAGGAACAACCTATCTACTGTCCCTATAACGGGTAGGAGTGAATTCCGTCTTGCACCTTATGTTCCCAGCTATCCGCCCGATCTTACCCCTGAAATGGGAGGCTTATTGGGCCAGCGATATTGAGCTACCCTCACCTATGCAGATTTAAGGATAATTCTAAGTGAACAATCTTATTTTCCATCTCTTTTTCTCTCTTCGGTTCTCTTCATCCACTAGGTCCCACAACTCGGTTCTGAGTCCAGAGGATAGTAGGTCAACTCTAGTGGTGGTCCAAAAGAGTTTGGGTCGAGATTCAACGAGGAGAAGCGATTTTCGGGGGCTTCAAAAGGTAGTATCTACACTTTTTAATCCACTGTTTTTTCCTTCATGATGCATGCTTATTTCCTTTAATTTAAGTGTTATATTAAAGCATGTTTGATTGAAGGAAACATGTTATAGATGAATGCTCTACGGTTATAATTGTTATAAACTAACCTAGACCTCTAAAATCTATAATAAAGATAAGATGCATGCTCATTTAGGGTTAACCATCGAGCAATCCCAATTTTCATAGAAAATAGGTCGATTTCTTGTAAATCGAAGTTACATGAAAACTCACCCGACAAGATCTTGGCAAAAAGTCAGATAAGATGACTAAGGTTGAAGGTTTTTAAGTTGATGGTTCACGGAACACTTACTACCTGGAGATCGAGCCGACGTCTGAGTTAGGTTAAATCGGTTTTATGAGCATGCGTGAGCGGTGTGAGGTAATAAAATTTGTTTATTACCTAGGTATCGTAGGTTAAAAATTCAGTATAAAAAGATATACTCGGATGAATCACCTAGACTTAGGATATGTTTTAGTTAGCCGAAATGTATCGATAAGTATTTTATATCCTAACCGTCTAGAACACTTCAGCTGGAGAGAAGTAATGTACTTTTAGCTCTAGCATCCCTAAGAGTTCACACCGTGAGATTCATGCTTGGCTTTGGGCCGCCCTGGAAGCGGACTCCATTTGGAAAGTGTTTGCATGAGTCAATACCAAGGTGAATAGGGGAAGTCGTTCATAGTAAGTGGGAGAAGAAAGTGTGTCAACATATCCTACGGTCTCTTCCATTGGTGCGCACCGTGAGATTCCTATAATGCGCCTGCATGTCTTCCCTGGAGCGACCTTACCAATCGGAGGGCTGTATTATAGGATTCGAAACTCTGCGAACTCTAGAAATAGATAGGGTCTCTCAGGTCCATTTTCATTCTTGTCTTTCCAACTTCGAGAGCATAATGATTCCGATCTTTGAAGTCTGAAAATAGAGGGTCACACTTACGAGAATTACTAAGTGTTAATAAATTCTTGACCAAAGTAGCGGAACTGAGTTACTATAGGAATAAGAGTTATTCTAGTGATAGTATCTAGTTAAGATAGTCTTGGTTCAACGGAGGAATAGTCGATCACCCCTCGGTGGAGGTTATTCTAAACCATTGAAATATCGTTGCAAAATATAATAATGAAGGGTACATTCTTAGTTTTTTTTTTTGCTAAACTTGATTGGATTTAACAGATTAATATTTTTACTAAAAATGATATGTTTTTCTTTTCAGCATGACTAGCTCTTTAGATCAGCTCTTAGCTTCAGAGAAACTAAACGGCGATAATTACTCAACATGGAAAAACAATATGAATTCAACACTAGTAATAAATGACTTGAGATTTGTCTTAACTGAGGAATGTTCTCAGGCCCCTGCCTCGAAAGAAGCACAAGGTAAATATGATTTACTAGTTGCTGAGACATGTTTAGTGGAGGATGATACCTCAACCTGGATATTAGATTCAGGAGCCACTACACATATTTGCTTTTTTTTTTTTCTTCAGGAAACTAGTTCCTGGAAAAAGATCGAAGAAGGTGAGATCACCCTCAAGGTTGGAATAGGAAGGTTGTCTCGACCGAAGCAGTGGGAGATTTGAAGTTTTTTTCGACGATAGATATATCATACTTAAAGATGTTTTGTATGCACCTCTTATGAAGAGGAATTTAATATCTATTGCTTGTATTATGGAATAAATGTATAAAATATCTTTTGAAGTTAATGAAGCGTTCATTTTCAGAAAAGGTATTAAATTTGTTCTGCTATACTTGAAAACAATTTATATAAGTTAAGACCAACTAAAGAAAAATTTGTCTTAAATACTGAGATGTTTAGAACAGTCGAAACTCAGAATAAAAGACAAAAAGTTTCTTCTAATGCTTATCTATGGCACTTAAGACTTGGTCACAATAATCTCAATAGGATTGAGAGATTGGTTAAGAATGGACTACTAAATCAGTTAGAAGACAATTCTTTACCTCCATGTGAGTCTTGTCTTGAGGGAAAAATGACTAAGAGATCTTTTACTGGAAAAGGTCTTAGAGTCACAATACCTTAGAGCTCGTACATTCGGACCTTTGTGGACCGATGAATGTCAAAGCTCGAGGTGGGTATGAATATTTCATCAGTTTTATTGATGATTATTCAAGGTATGGTCCTATTTACCTAATGCATCACAAGTCTGATTCTTTTGAAAAGTTCAAAGAATATAAGGCTGAGGTTGAGAATCAGTTACGTAAAACAATTAAGACACTACGATCAAATCGAGTGGGGAGTACATGGACTTAAGATTCCAGGACTATATGATAGAACACGGAATCAAGTCACAACTCTTGCACCTAATATGCCTCAGCAGAACAGTGTATCTGAAAGAAGAAACAGAACCTTGTTGGACATGGTTCGCTCAATGATGAGCTTTGCTGAGTTACCTGATTCCTTTTGGGGACATGCATTAGAGACTACTGTCTATATTTTGAATAACGTTCCTCTAAAAGTGTTTCAAAAACACCTTATGAGCTATGGAAAAGGGCATAAAGGCAGTTTACGTCACTTTAGGATTTGGGGATGCCTGGCACACGCATTGGTGCAAAGTCCTAAAAAATTGGACCGTCGTTCAAAACTATGCCTATTTTGTAGGTTATCCAAAAGAAACAAAAAGTGGTCTATTTTATGATCCTCAAGAGAATAAGGTATTTGTATCGACAAATGCCACATTCTTAGAGGAAGACCACATAAGAAGTCATCAACCTCGCAGTAGACTAGTATTGAATGAAATTTCCAAAGACGCTACAGATAGAGCTAGTTCATCTACTAAAAAGTAGTAGATAAAACTAGTACATCTGGTCAGTCACATCCTTCTCAAGAGTTGAGAATGCCTCGGCGTAGTGGGAGGGTTATTCATCAGCCTGACCGTTACTTGGGTTTTACAGAAATACAAGTCGTCATACCTGATGACGGCATAGAGGATCCATCGACCTATAAATAGGCGATAAAGGATGTGGACTGTGATCAGTGGGTCAAAGCCATGGACCTCGAAATGGAGTCTATGTACTTCAATTCTGTCTGAAAACTTATAGATTAACCAAATGATGTAAAACCAATTAGTTGCAAGTGGATTTACAAGAGAAAACGAGACCAAGCCGGTAAAGTACAGACTTTTAAGGCTTGACTTGTGGCAAAGGGTTATACCCAGAGAGAGGGAGTGGACTATGAAGAAACTTTCTCTCCCGTTTCCATGCTTAAGTCGATTAGAATACTCTTATCCATTGCCACCTTTTATGACTATGAAATTTGGCAGATGGATGTCAAGACAACCTTTCTAAACGGCGATCTTGAGAGGAGTATCTATATGGCTCAACCAGAGGGGTTTATTACACAAGGTCAAGAACAAAAGGTTTGTAAGCTTTAAAAATCCATTTATGGGTTGAAACAAGCTTCTAGATCTTGGAATATAAGATTTGACACTGCGATCAAATCTTATGGCTTTCAACAGAATGTTGACGAGCCTTGTGTTTACAAGAAGATCGTCAATTCTACTATAGCGTTCTTATTTTTATATGTTGACGATATTCTACTCATTGGAAATGAAGTAGGTTACCTAATTGACATCAAGAAATGGCTAGCAACGCAGTTCCAAATGAAAGATTTAGGAAATGCACAGTATGTTCTCAGGATTCAGATTATTCGAAACCGCAAGAATAGAACACTAGGCGTGTCTCAAGCAACTTATATAGACAAAATGTTGTCTAGGTATAAGATGCAGAATCCCAAAAAGAGGTCTGTTACCTTATAGATATGAAATTCATTTGTCAAAAGATCAATGTCCTAAGACACCTCAAGAGGTTGAGGATACGAGACGTATTCCCTATGCTTCCGCAGTCAGGAGCCTGATGTATGCAATGTTATGTACTAGACCTGACATATGCTATGCAGTAGGGATAGTCAGTAGGTATCAGTCCAATCCTGGATATGATCATTGGACTGTCGTTAAACATATCCTCAAGTATCTTAGGAGAACGAGGAACTACAATAACATTGCATTCCCTATTCCCTATTCTGTTTTGTTTTTCCGATAAAGTTGTTATTGAAATTATAATCTTGAATCCAATAAACTAAGGTTCCAAGGCTATTTAATGTATTTTGAACTTTATGTAGTGACATAAATGTGGATCAAGTTCAAATATATAGCCAAAATGGTCTATAGTATATGAATAAGGTTGGGTGCCTTATTCTGGGAACACTATGGATGCGACCCACTTTGTAGATAGTACAAACGATATGATCCTGAATCGTTCATATAGAGATATGTGAGTGAGGGTATCCTATGTAAAGAGTTTACATAAGACTGAACCATGAAATAGTCACTTTTTACGTTCTAAATACCGTTTTATGTATAAAACTAACTATTTTGTTAATTGATGACCTAGGTAACTTAATCTTAAGCAGAAGTTCCCAACTCACTCAGGATTAAGGTCATGTCACCTATGGTCATCCTAGTGAAATGTAAGTCTCAGTTATCAATGACGTTATATAAAGAGACTAATCATTTCATGGTCCGGTCTTATACAAATTCTTTGTATAGGATACCCCCGCTCGCATGTCTCCACATGAACGATCAGAATCAGACCATTTGTAGCACTTCACAACACTTGTAACATCTAGGGTTTTTAATGATAAAATCTCATCATTCTTAGAGAAAACGCATGGAATTACTCAAACACTACTAAACTTGTACAAAAGAATGTTTATTGCTAAAAGTTGCATCACTAACACATATTATCGCAGGATTTCAACAAATATTTTAAGTGTCGCAGGCGAAGCTAACACATGGACATACGTCGAAGTGATTTCAATGCAGCAAAGGTTCATTAACTTAGGCTGTTTGTGTCAAATCACCACTTGCAAGCATGGACAACCGACTGGTGACGTCTGAAAAGTGTCTGAATGTCAGGCAGCTGCAGGGTATGGAATTTAATGCTGCCTCATCATTAAGCTGGTGAAGAGCAATGCCTATAAATAGATGAAATCCCACCAGAAGAAGGGTAATCAGCTCATTGTGTACTATTCCAAAAAACAAAAAAACTTATAGCTTTGTTGCTGCAAGAAGAACACAAAGGGAAAAGATCCATTTCCACCGTTGATCAAGGGGTGACGGAGACCTAGCTCGAGAGAGAATTCTCTTCCATTTCTTCCACAAGTTGGTTGTACATGAATTTAAATTAAGCCAAAGAGGACATGGGATTGTACTCTGCAGCTTGGTTCTTTTCTTTTCATCTCAATTCCATTCTCCTCATCTCATTCGATTAAGTATTGATATTGTCAAGACAATCTGGTTCTTTATGAATTCACATATTTGATCAACTATACTTTGTTACTCTTTATTTCTCGCTATATGTTAGATGCATCTATGACTTCATGCAAGTTTAATTTCTAAACGCTTAAGCCAACATAATTACTTGGTTAAAGTTATTTTAGCTTGAATTATTCGAGAGAATAAGCAAACAAGCATTAAGTAAAAAACGCTTGGTACATCTAGAGATAGAGGCTAGTGTTTCATTGCTTTCTGTGATTAACACATGCATCCTAGAGATAGGAATTAGTGTGACATTCGCATTGAGAAGTGCTGAATAAAAGTTAAGTAGAAACCTAACGTATCTACACATACTTGAATTATAAGAAAGCAAAGTTCATTTCCATCCACACCACATTCTTGCACGTGTACATCTCACAACGCATACCACTTTCACTAAACACCATTTTTACATGAACCCCTGTCTTCCACTTGACCTTTTGCATCTTCTTGTATGCACGCAACAAACTTAGTTTAGATAAAACTCATTCAACATTTACTTAGGATCCTTCTACATTAGCTACAATGCAAATCCTGTGTTAGCACTGATTTAAATCCCCAAGTTCGACCCTAGACTTACCAGGAACCTAAATTAGATTTATACTTGGCTCCGATTTAGGAAAACTTGAACGTATAAGGAGGAGTGTCATGCATACCTGCACGCATCACTAACGCATCATCAACGCATTATTCATACTCTCACTTGCATCCTATTTTTCTACTTTATTCACACAATACATTCCTAATTCGCATCACGAGGAACACCAACAAGTTTTTGACATCGTTGCCGGAGATTTAGCAACAAGACTAACCAAAATTTTACTTGTATCTTTTGGAGGAAACTTGCAGCTGAGGGAGTATGACAAGCTAAGCTGAAGCTTGTAAACATTTTTATGAGCAGGGAAAACACTCTTGAGCTCGTATACGACCCCGAATTTGAAAGGACCTTTCGACGAAGAGACCGATCTAATCGTTGTTGAAGGTTAAGGCAACAATAACTCAGACAACAACTTAAACGACAACGAATGGTGGATGAGCTATTGAACCTTAACTTAGCTCAATCGCTAGCCAACGCTAAAATTCAATCATAATGGCAAACAGTAGTACGCGTCCCATCCAAGAGTATGTGTCTCCTGTGTTGTATGATTTCTCACCAGGGATCATATATCTAGAAGGAACTCTTATTAAAGAGTACCTCTGAGTGAAAACAGATCATTCCAAACTCACTGTGACAGAATTTCCACATTTACAATGTAACAAATAAGTTATGCAATAAACAACGAATTATAGGCATGCTTTTAACAATTAAACAATAAGAGAACGAATTCATACCCGTTGAAGACTCTTCTTTACCAAAACTCATTCTCCTCCAAAGAACTGCTCCTCTCGCTCTTGCTGGAACTTCCAAGCAATCGTCCACCAAAAACCCGATCGTCTACACACGAACAAAGTAATGAGGATGACACCATCACTTAGAACCCTCGGTATTCTTGGTGTGAGAATCCAGGAGGTATGGGCTCTGTTAGATTTGGTAGAAGGAAGGAGGAAGGAAGTGAAGGATCTCATATCTAAGAGTTCCATGTGCGCGTTCGGATCACTCCGATCTCACTGTGATCGAAATATACCATTATACATTCAACACATACAGTTATTCAAATAAACTCTAATTAACGGTATGCTACTAACTAAAAATAACATAAAGGGATAGAGTTCCAAACCAGTTGAAGACAATCTTCAATCTTCGAAACTCTAACGCAGCGGAACCCTCCAAATGATCTACCAATGCCCGGCAAAAACGTCAACTGCAGTAGCATGATCAACGTGAACTCATGACCGCAACGGGGATGACACCACCACTAATGAGCCTCGGGTATTCTCGGAGTGAAAACCCAAAGGGTGGGCTTTGGTGAATTTAGCAGAGGGCGGAGGAAATATGAATCATGTAGGTGATAAGCAAGTGGGAGGGAGAACAGCGCTATTGCATAGCAGAAGTGCTTATCATTTAGGAGAAGATACACGATCGTGTAGAATTTACTGAACGATCGTTTAGGAAAAGGTGTACGATCGTTTAGTTAAATCGGCACACTATACAATCGTTTAGAAAAGCTACCCGACGTTGTAGAGTGTGCGATCATTTAGTGCGATTGTAGAGTGTGCGATTATTTAGCGCGAGGTAGATGATCGTTTAGGTGGAGAAGAGCTATCATATAATCTCTCGAGTGATCATTTTACAAAATACCAGTGCGCTTTCAAATTCTCTTGGGCGAATGACAGACTATCGATTGAACGATTCAAAAATGAAAATGTTTTTCATTTTAACCCATCGGTTACCATAACCGACGTTGCCCACTAACCCACGTCCGAACATGAAATTTGGCATAATTATCTTATAATTAACTAACTAACTAATTAATAAATATAATTATATTATATTTATATTCTATAGTTTGATATCATATATCTACTATAGTATTTTCTCCTCTACTTTATATAAATCATATTTATATCTAATTTCCTCCAAAATAATGTATCTCATACATTTAGCCAATTATATCATATATAATTAACCAATCCAATTATATCATATATAATCGAACTTCCTCTTATCAATTTGAACATTTCAAATTAACCCAAATACTGGTTCTCGACTTTATCCAAGCTACCCAGGGGACCTAATGGACCTATGGCTCGAAGCTCCAACGGTTCGTGAATCGTTGACTAAACTCTTTAGCCACGAGAATCACCATCCGTTAACTGTTAGGCATTCCACTAAAGACCAATAGTTGAACTCTTCTTACCACAGATATATTTATGTGTCCATCGGATATAACCAATCATAAGTACGATAATCTTTCACAGATGCTCGTAAGTATAGTTGGGCCAAATTACCGTTATGTCCCTGTAGTTACATCTCACTCCTTAAGTACCACTAATTCCTCTAATGAACAATACAACATAGTCCAACTATGTGTGAACACCTCTCGGGCCAAGAGAACGTGTGTGGTGCCACATCGTTCAAGCCCTGAAAGTAGCCCTTAAGAGGGCCTTCTATCTACTTACCCCTGCCTCAGGGAAGGAGTGAATTCCATCTTGTGTAGCTGAGTTCCCAGCTCCCAAATCAGACGAATCACCAAAATGGTAGGTTTGAATCGGCGAACTGGCCACTCGCACCCATAAAAATCAAAGGACCGCCCTCAATGGCAAGAGTTCCCAACTCACTCAGAATTGAGGTCATGTTACCTATGGTCATCCTAGTGAAGTGAAGTCTCTGTCATGAATGGTGTTATATAACAACACGTTAACACTCCGTGGTCAGGTCTTATACAAACTCTTTGTATAGGATGCCCCCGCTCATATGTCCCCAACACGAATGATCAAGATCAAACCATATGTGACAAGTCATAACACTTATGACCATTCCACAAAGCGGGCCACATCCGTAGCATTACCATGATAAGGTTTCCCTCCTTTATCCATCTACTACAGACCATTTTGGTTATCACTCAAGACATGATCCATTTGTATGTCACCACATACATGCTTGAGTCACATATAGATAACCAGGGATTTTATGTTTATTGATTTGTGGTAAAGCAAATAAAACCAGTAACCGAGCAAAATACTAAAATGTGAAGTAAATATCATATATTAACAACACAAGCATTCGTACAAACTATTTAAAAACTACAGAACACGAGACTTTAGGGCATCAACCTCAATAGGAAGATCGGATACAACGACCAAGCAAGTGGGAGAACGCAGGGTCTATCGTATAGACGATGCTTGATTGTTTAGAAAAAGGTACACAATCTTTTAGTAAATAGGTTGCGATCGTATCGACGATCGTTTAGTAATCGCTTGGGGGCTCGATCATTTAGGAAAGAGCTAGATGATCGTTTAGTAAATCCTATGCGACCATTTAGAAAGAAGCGCGCGTGTATACGATCATGTAGAAACTTTGAGCTATCGTGTAGGCTCTTGGTTTACTATGCAATAGGCAATATACACTTAACGTGAGCGAATGACCAATCTCTCTTGCAAAATGAAAACGATTTTCATTTTATTCTTCAGTTACGAAAACTGAATGAAACCTCCCACTATCACACGGTTACGGAGAAAACGTCGGCATAACTATCCTATAATTGTCCAATTAAAAATAATAAATATAATCATATTATATTCATTAACATAACATATAAACCATAGTGTTTTCTCCTCCACTAGATATAAATCATATTTCTATAACTATAGACCATTTTGGTTATCACTTAAGACATGATCCACCTGTATGTCTCCACATACATGCTTAAGTTACAAATAACAACTAGGGATTTTAGTTTATTGGTTTGTGGTAAAGCAAATAAAACATCCAATGTTCATAGACAATAAGTGAAGAAAATATCATATATTATACATCACAAGCTTTTGTTCAAAACTGTATTTACAAATTATAGGACACGAGAGTTTAGGGCATCATCCCCAACAATCTCCCATTTTTCCTAAAGCGAGTGGGGTGTACAAATAACTAGTACAAAACAATAAACTAGGGCACCAAGGCCCAGTACAACAAATATCTCCCACTTGCCCTAGTCCAGCCGCGGGCGGTCTCGTAGACCTATGCTCTGAAGGTAACTCTCAAACATTGTAGTCGTGAGAGCCTTCGTAAACTGGTCAGCAACGTTGTGCTCTAATGCGATCTTTATGACGATCACGTCCCCTCGATGCACTATCTCACCGATGAGATGATACTTCCACTCTATATGTTTGCTGCTAATAACTGGCAGAAATGCGGGTTATTATAAGCCTTTTATTTAGAATTATGAGGGCTAACAAGTAGAAAATGTGGTGATAATATTTAGAATTTGTGAAAAAAATGAGTTTTGCATCGATCAACACCTAAATCCTCACTAACCCCAATATTATGCGTTATTCCCTATCAAAGTGTTTATTTTTGTAGCTATCGCAAGAATCAAACGCATGCGTTGAAGCCAGGCGACCGCAAAGACAGTCGCATTCGGTGAAGCCGAGCTATCGCATAGGCGAACACATGCGGTGATCACATACATTCATCGCAGGGATGTTGCAGGTATTCATCGCATAAGTTCATTACATAGATGTTGAGGCTATCGACTGAATGCGTTCATCGCTTGGAGATTGCAGCCACGGAGTAATAACCATAATAGAAGGGCGATCGCAAGATGGGTGGAATGCGTTGATACTTCAGTTGAATTAAGCTCAAACGGATACTTTGGGAGTATCAACAAGATAAGATGATGTGATATTGCCCATACCGCGACAGAGGCAACAGTAAGACATAACGCAATCATGATTTTTGTTGGCATTTAAACTCTATAAATAGCCTCTTGGACCTTCATTTCAAGGCATCTGAGCTTCTGCCTTAAGGCAGATGCTTGCGGTCACAGATGAAAGCATGAGTGAGATTTTCTTTGAGGATTCTTCACCTCCACAATCCATTCCGAGTGATGACCGGAGCTTTTGCCGGAGTTAGAGCTCGAGAGAGACGTCTCCACCATCCATCCATGGCACCACCAGCGGCTTTGACGCATAGCCTTACATTTCCTTTCTGATCTCTGTATTGTATTACATTTTGGGCTTAAGATGCTTACATTTTGTAATAAATGCATCTCTAAATTCCTTTAACACCATCTTCTTCATCCTCTTTATCTTTATCATCGTTTACGTTCATCGTTTATTTATCAAAGGTGATCGCATACTCAATCGTGTAGCCTAGAGATAGGACGCATGTAGCAACCCACTGAGAGGTGTGCGTTGTGCGAGTATAGTGAGTTAATCTTCTTTATTGGTGAGAGGTTGTATCAACGCTTGACGATGGGCTGTTGCAATGCTTGTCTATAAGTTAATTAGCCGCATCTAACTGCCTGAGAAGGTAAGAGGTGGAACGTAGTAAAGTAAAGTATGCATCGTTCCTAGAGATAGGCACGGTCTTATGCTTGATGCAACCATGCACTATAGAGATATAGTCATGCGGCTGACCACCGAGAGGTGTATGATGCGTGAGTGTGATGAGTTGGGATTAATCGAGCGATTTAAGATAATAAACATTAATATGCGTTAATAGTTGTTACATATCTTTCAATTCTCATCGCAAGTCTTACATTGCTCAATCTGTTTGGTTAGGAGTAGGAGTAGTGTGTAATCTATTAACTTCTTCTTTTTACTTTTATTCATCTACTCAAACGCATTGCTTTACAAGCATTATTGACTTACAAGTCCCTGTGTTCGAGCTCGGATCACCCGAAAAACTTGCGTTCTCGTTATACTTGGCAAGAAAGCAAGAAAACTTGTGATAGGAACGCATGGTCATTGTATACTAGATTAACGCATACTTTCCATTCCAATGCATGACATCCGATGCATGGGTACAAACGCATAGCATAAGACATGCAACACACATAATTACGTTCACCAAAATCTCATCAACAGCCGCGCCTGTGACTTCTGTGCTCCTTGGAGTTTGCCACAGCACCAATATTGTCACAATCAAGTTTGATGAGCCTAGACATGTCTGGAAAACCTTCCAGCTCTATCAGGAACTTCTTGAGCCAAACGACGTCCTTAGCAACTTTGCAAGTCGCTACGTACTCAACCTCCATAGTGGAGTCAACAATGCACCCCTGCTTAGTGTTTCGCCACACTACTGCTTCTTCTTTAAGAGTAAAAATTGACCCTGAAGTGGACTTTCGAGAGTCATTATCAGTCTAAAAGTCAGAATCCGTGTATCCAGTAAGGATCAAATCCCTAATTCCATACACGAGCAAGTATTCCCTTGTTCTCCGAAGATACTTGAGGATATTCTTAACTGCGGTCCAGTGACCCTAGCCTGAGTTAGACTAATACCTACTGATTATTCCCACAGCATAGCAGATGTCTGGTCTAGTACAGAGCATCGCATACATCAAACTGCCAACGACAGATGCATATGGGACCCATCTCATCTCCTCAACCTCTTGATAAGGAATACCGAGGGTTATCAACGAACGACAGATGCATCTTAGGACACATTTCCTTAGATAAAGTAACTCCATGATAAGGAAGCATAACTTATCAACGAACGAACCATGTCCAACAAGGTTCTGTTTCTCCTCTTCACTACACCATTTTGCTCAGGTGTACCCGACGCTGAGAGTTGGGAAACGATTCCATGTTCTATGAAATAGTTCTGGAACCCCGAATCCATTCTCTACCGCAATCCGATCGAAGTGTCTTAATTCGTCTATCCAATGCATTTTCAACTTCAGCCTTGAACTCTCTGAACTTTTCAAAAGATTTAGACTTCCGTTGCATCAAATAAACATACCCATACCTAGAGTAATCATTAGTAAAACTGATAAAATACTCATAACCTCCCCTGGCTCACACATTCATAGGACCACAGAAATCAGAATGCACTAACTCTAGAGGCTCTTTGGCTCGTTAACCTTTTCCAGTAAAAGGTCTTTTAGTCATCTTACCCTCAAGGCAAGATTCGCACACCGATAAAGAATTTTTCTCTAACTCACTTAGAAGGTCATTCTTCACCAACCTCTCAATCTTATTGAGATTGATGTGCCCTAATCGAAGGTGCCAAAGTTGGGCATTTTCTTTTGGAGAAATTCGTTGACGTTTATTTTGAGTTATGGCAATTTCAAACATCTCTATGTTATGGAAGGAACTTAATGATAACGACCTTAGCACATATAAGTTATTTTCTAGTTTTGCTGTACAAATTTCTACTTCATCTTTATGAATAAACACTTTAATCATATTAAACTGAAGTGTATATTTACATTGTAACAAGCACTTTATAGAAATTAAATTCCTTTTCAACTCAGGAATTACAAATACATCTTGTAAAATAAGAAATTTGTTCTGTAAAGTCAACTGTACTCCTCCCATTGCCACAGCTGAGATGACGTGTTGAGACGACGTGCCCGGTGCCTACTCGCATCGTCATCTTAACAGCCTCCAACTACTACCAGGATCTAATCCCCTGAAAAGAAGAACAAACATGATTAGTGGCGCCCGAATCAATAATCTAGGCAGAATCATCATTCTCCACTAAACAAGTTTCCAACCAGTAAATCATATTTACCTTTGTTCGCCTTGGCCTTAGCCTTGTCCACCTTCTTTTCCTTCAACTAGCAAGAACAATTCCTCTTCCAGTATCCATCTTGGTTGCAGTGGAAACACTTTCCTTTGTCAACCGGCGTGGACACCTATTCCACTGG
>NC_052359.1:7277078-7398953 GCF_009727055.1 Benincasa hispida
GGGGACACTTCCAGGGTGCCAACGGAAGCCAAGGATAGATCTCACGGTGTGGACAATAAAGGGAGAAATGCGAGAGGTTTAAATGAAGCATCATATGCCCCAAGTAGCTCCCACTAAATGTTCTACCTAGGGGTTCATTAACTTAGACAATCCGGCTACTGATTTTAATCTAAGTGAGATTAATCTGCTAAAAAAGAATGCTTGTCTTTGAAAATTAAACAAGTTCAAGTAGTCACATTAAACTCTTTAATGAACCGTCCTTAATCTTGAATGCATGCATCAAATCTATCTAATTCACCTTTCCCGGTGGGTTCTCAGGTAGGGGTGTTCCATTTCCATCACCTTAAATACCCAGCTTAGATAGAACCCGCCTTTGACAAAAGGTCCCTTATAGATAGATTTGCTAAACTTTAATATTTTATTAGTCAATTTAATCCTATTAGACTGATTAAAAGATTAAAGCCTAAGGTTGCTAATCATATTAGAACCGTGATCTTAGGTCTATCTCCATCAAGTTTTAAAACACTATTAAAACCATGATTTAAACCTATGTTGGCATGCATGTCTTCCTTATAGATTTTAGTTCTAATTTCCTTATAACCTTTATAAAAGAAACAACTAAAACCCCCATTGCCATACAACTAGGTATTTATAACACTTATAAATTTAACCTATGTGTCATGCTTCATGCAATGTTCGTTTGTTACTATACATAACTTTTATATACTAGTAACGAACCAAGCAAACATGCTCCATACACCCTTATACTATAACATTTATAATATAAAGATGATGCATGTCAATGTTTTATGCATGCATAAATACAACTCTTATATTATATGATGCATGAGCATGCTCTTACGTAATTTAAACCATGCTTCTCTAAATCATAACATTTATAATAAAGAGATGATGCATGACTAATACATAACCTAAGGTGGGATTTCTTCTATATGGCATATCATATGACATATATATTAAACATATATCCTATGTACATTCACAAAGATTAATGGACGAGGATGAACCACCTCAAAAACCAGAAGCAAAAACTCTAGCTATTACATTTTTCATCGAGCAACCATCGGACGAAGCTCCCCATCGTTTAGTAAATGCGGCTGGGTATATGATTATTTAGCTATGATTGAGTACCAATAACTATGCGATGAAGCATGAGGTACCCAATCGTTTAGCACACAAGAGAAAACACGCGAGTTTTAAACAATCGTTTAGACGACAACGTAGCTGCGAAGTGATAACGGGTAGAAATGCACGTTATCATAGTGCTAAGATCTTAAACAATGTTGGATTGCATTGATGAAATATGTTACTTTGTGTCCATAAAGCATTAATTTTGTAATATTGCAGTTGCATGCGTTCAGTGCATTAAAACTATTGATTTTTGTATTTTTTGTGCAGAATATGCATTAACGCAATGCAAAGATTGTGATCATAGGAATTCATGGTCGAGCGCAACTTCACTACAAGGATTTGCGTTGATCGTGCTCGCAAACATTCGCCTAAGAAGAATCGCCACAACTTGGTTAGCACAACATGGGGGGCGCATCTGGGTGAAAGGCCAATTAAGAGCGATGGGACAGAAAGCTGATGACAGTCGAATCCAAATTAAGTTGACAGTCAATAACGGTCACAAGGTACATTCAGCTTTATTGGTGATAATTATTCGGCGCGTCAATCAAGAATTAAAGCTGTCCCATCTGTACAACTGGGAGAGAGAAGCCGCCTTTCACCAGGGATGCTCTATAAATACCAAGTGCATTCTTCAGAAAAGGGGTTCACCGTTTTTACAACAAGTTGTTCAGTTCGCTCGTCTTTGTTCTTAGTTTTCTTTCAATTTAAGGCAGACGCAAGGGGGAAAGTTGTGCTAGTAGATTGTTCCGGTAAGCTTGGGAGAGCGCCAGAAGCTCCAAAGATAGAGAGAGGGTCAAAACCTGCAGAAGCGGGAACATTTTTAGATCAGAATAGAGATTTTAGTGTAAAAAGCCTCGATCAGCAAGGAATTGCTACCAGGCTCTCTACCTTTAACTTCCATTGGAATTTTGTACTCAACTCATTTATAAGAATGAAATTTCTTTCTCTATATCTGTTCACTCTCTGTGATTCACGCATGAGTAGCTAAATCAGTTGAATGGGTTGAGAAGCATTTAGCTAGCACTACTAGGGAATCTTCATTATTTACGATTATCTTGTTTATGTATGCTTCATTCGTCCATTAGAGATACTCGGGAGGGTATTCTAAGGACAGGATCTAGGCTTGGGAAGGTCAGTTAGAATCTAGGCTCGGGAGAGTCAGATTAGAACGTATAATACAAGAGATAGGCACTTAGAAATGAGCACTATTTGTTATCAACGCATCGCATGCATCCTAGAGATCGGATATGATTGTATGCGGCCACCTTGCTTTCATGCATTTTGCATCATCACATAAGACAAGAGTAGAGACTTAGGGATGAGCTCTATGGACATTTTACATTCAACACATGCATCCTAGATTTAGGAGCATCGCATTTACATTGGAAAATGACTTGCTGTGCATGGTAGTAACATGATCGCATAGTCTGACGCATTCCCGAGTAACGCTAGCTAAAGATCTTCTCAACCCGTTTATCGCATACTCATTGCATCTGTCAACGCAACTGTTGTTTCTCAAATTCGCCGCATTTATTTATTTCTTTTTCATCAACGCAAACAACAAACCAAACACTTTATTTATTTACCCGGTTACTGCAATGGTTTCATCAAAATTACCAATGCAATCTATTTTCACAAGTCCCTGTGTTCGACCCTGGACTTACCAGGAAACTCAGAGGAATTTACATTTGAATTCCATTGGGGAAACTTGAGTTCACAATGCAATTCCATCAACGCATATCATCCATATTTCCACTTCATAAATATGAGCATCAAGTTTTTGGCGTCGTTGCTAGGGACTTCGGCAAAATAGTTTGTTAACGGTAATTTTTTTTTATTTCTTTGCAAAACTCTCAATCTCTGGTGAATTACGACCCGGAGATTGAAAGGACATTTAGAAGAAGAATGAGAAGCCGCCAACAGCAACCACAATCCGATAAAGAAGAGATGGCGAAGCAGCCTGAAGATGGAGCACCAAACGATAACAATGTCATGGTGAATCTGATTCGTTGGCAAACGATCGTAATAGGCCCATCAAGAACTATGCATCACCAAACCTCTATGATTTCTCTCAGGGAATCATGAGGCTTGCCCTCGATGGAAGCAGATTCGAAATGAAACTGATGATGTTGTAGATGATCCAAACTGTAGGTCAATTCGGAGGAAGGCGTGGCGAGGACCCGTACGCTCACCTCCGAAGTTTTATTAAAATCTACAATACTTTTGTGTTCCCAAATATCTCTGCTGAAGAAGTTCGACTAACGTTATTCCCATTTTCTCTCTGTGATTAGGCTAGGAAATGGGCATATTCTCTCGAGCTGGGAGAGATCACTTCTTGGGAGTAGGTAGTGGAGAAATTTATGAAGAAGTATTTTCCACCTATCGAGAATGCAAGACGAAGGATGCTTATTAAAAATTTTGAACAAGATATGGACGAATCGCTCAGCGATGCTTGGGCGAGGTTTAAAAGATTGGTTCAGGATTGTCCACATAATGGATTACCAGATTACCTTCAAATGAGATTTTCTATCATGGTTTGAATCCCGCTTCGCAGACTGCTGCCAATATGGTAGGTGCTGGTGGTTTGCTTGACAAAACATATGATGAGGCAAAGAATATCCTAGATCGCATCTCTAAGAACCATGAAGACTGGAGAGAGAGTGACCAGAGATTGAGACTTAAGGACTCTGACACAAACAGTGGTGCTATTGTTTCATTACAAAACCAAATGACCACAATGATGAATTTAATCCAAGGAATGGCGATCAGCAGCCCAACACCGCAAGGTAGGCAAATCAACGTAATCAGTCAAAACACCGTAAGGTGTGCAACTTGCGGTGATGGGCCTGCGATGGAAGATTGCCCACAAAATCCACAATCTCTATACTTTGTGAAAAATAATCCCTTTTCAAACCCCGGGTGGAGAAACCACCTCAATTTTTCTTGGAAGAATCAACAAAATTTTCAACCTGTGATGCAAAAAGAAGAGCCACCAGGATTCTTTCAACGCAACAATGGTCAACTGAGCAATCAAACAAGTAGCTCAAAACAACCACCGCAATCCTCTTCTTTGGAGAGCCTATTGAAGCAATATATAGAGAAAAATGAGATAGTGTTTCAAAGTTAGGCTACGTCCATCCGCAATCTTGAATTACAGATGGGCCAGATTGCGAGTGAGCTGAAAAGTAGACCGCAAGGGACGCTGCCAAGTTCAACTAAACTTCCACGAAACTCGGGGTGATCTGGTAAGGAGCAATGTCAGGTTATGACATTGCGTAGTGGGAAGACTGTGGAGGGAGCAAAGAAGAAGCATAGTAGGACAACTTCCATTGCAGCTGAACCTGAGATTGCGATGACGCAAGAAGAAGAAAGGGAAAATAAAGCAGAAGAATCTAAGATTGTGTCAACCTCCAAGCCAACTGAAACGAGAACAGTGAAAGTTCAGTTACCACCTTTCCCTTAGAACTAAGGAAGAAGAAAAACAGAGAGGTACAGTTCTAATGCTTCTTATCTATGTTAAAGCAATTACATGTTAACATTCCTTTCAGTGAAGTGATTGAGGAAATGCCTGTCTATACCAAGTTTTTGAAAGACATGGTAACTAAAAAGAGGGGTGTTGGGAAATTTGCCACGGTGGCATTAACGCAAAGTTCCAAATCCATAATCCCACCGAAGATGAGCGATCCTGGGAGCTTTACTATTCCTTGCTCCATAGGAGGACTCTATATTGGGCAAGCCCTGTGTGACTTGGGGGCCAGCATAAATTTGATGTCGCTGTCAATTTTTAGACAATTAGATGTAGGGAAACTTGTGCCCATATCAGTGACTCTCCAATTGGCCGACAGATCTCTGGTCCATCCAGAAGGTAAGGTGAATGATGTGATTATAACAATTGTCAAATTTACCTGCCAGTTGACTTCATCATTTTCGACTATGAGGCCGACAAAGATGTGCCTATCATTTTGTGGCGACCTTTCCTATCAACGAGTCGTGCTCAAATTGATATCTATAAAGGAGAAATCACTTTGAGTATCAACGGACAGAAGCTCAAATTTAATATAATTCGTGCCATGAAGTTTCCAGATGAAGAAGACCTGCATGATTCTGATGATGACCTGAATTTGATTGAAGAAGAAAAGTCTGATGAAGAGTATGAAGAAGAGGATGCCAGTGCATCCGTTGTTGCCTGCAATGCGATCGCAACAAAAACAAACAAGGAAGAAGAAATGATCGCAAAGCAAGAAGTAGAGCCGACAGATCAAAGAAAAACAATGCAACCTTCCTTAGTGGAGCCACCAACACTTGAATTGAAGACCCTACCAACCCATCTGAAGTACGCATTTTTGGGGCAGAATGAGAAGTTACCAGTGATCATTTCCTCTGCGCTCAACAAAGATCAAGAGAATGCGTTGATGAGCATTCTTAAGAAACATGTGCGAGCAATTGGCTGGACGCTCGCTGACATCAGAGGAATTAGCCCCGCGTACTGCATGAACCACATTCGTCTTAAAGACGACCACAAAGAAACAATTAAACATCAATGCATACTCAACCCTGCAATGAAAGAGGTCGTCAAGAAGGAGATTATCAAATGGCTAGATGCGGGCATTATCTATCCTATAGAAGATAGCACGTGGGTCAATCCCGTGCAATGTGTGCTGAAGAAGGGCGGAATGAAGGTAGTCCCAAATGAGAACAACGAATTAATACCACAAAGGACCATCACTGGATGGCGCATATGTATGGACTACTGCAAGTTGAATGCGGCCACAAAGAAAGATCATTTCCCTTTGCCATTCATCGATCAAATGCTAGATAGACTAGCAGGGAATGATTTTTACTGCTTCCTGGATGGGTATGCTGGATACAATCAAATCATGATAGCTCCTAAAGATCAAGACAAGACCACATTCACCTACCCATACGGGACATACGCTTTTCGCCCCATGCCATTTGGCCTCTGCAATGCGCCAAGCACGTTCCAAAGGTGCATGATGGCAATCTTTTTAGATTATCTCGAGAATTCAGTGGAAATATTTATGGATGACTTGTCCGTTTATGGGAACACTTATGAAGTCTGCCTAGCCAACTTAGAGAAAATTCTGAAGAGATGTGAAGAGACGAATTTGGTGCTCAACTGGGAAAAATGTCATTTCATGGTCAAGAAGGGTATAGTGTTGAGACATAAAGTCTCCTGGGATGGCTTGGAGGTAGACAAAGCAAAGATCGACACAATTGAAAAGCTTCCACCTCCAACCAGCGTGAAGATTGTGCGAAGCTTCTTGGGGCATGCTGGATTCTATAGACGATTTGTCAAGGACTTTTCTAAGATAGCACGACCACTAAGTGTGTTGATAGAGGCTGATAGAAAATTTGAGTTCGACAATAATTGCCTCAACACATTTAGAGTTTTAAAAGATGCGTTGATTATTGCACCCGTACTGATTGCGTCGGACTGGACATTGCCATTTGAAATCATATGCGATGCAAGCGGGTATGCGATGGGGGCAGCTTTAGTGAAAAAGAGAAAAAGAATTTTGCATCACATCGCATATGTGAGTAAAACTTTAAACCCTGCTTAAACAAATTATACCACAACAGAGAAAGAACTCCTGGCTGTGATTTTTACGTTGGAGAAATTCTGTGCATATCTGTTGGGAACCAAGGTACTCATCCACACCGATCACTCGGCAATCAAATACTTAATGACAAAGAAGGACGCAAAGCCGAGGTTGATCAAATGGGTTCTTCTCCTTCAAGAATTTGATATCAAAATAATTGACTGGAAGGGGACAGAGAATCAGGTTGCGGATCATTTGTCTAGACTAGAAAATCCTCAAGTTGACTGCAATGAGACTGAGGTGAGTGTCGTGTTCCCGGATGAGCAGTTATTCCACATAGAAGAATTGCCCCAGTATGCAGACATCGCTAATTATTTGGTTTGTGAGCAATTTCCTGAAGATTACACCTATCACCAATAGAAGAAGCTCAAGCACGAATGAAAACATTATTATTGGGATGAGCCAAATCAGTATAAGAGAGGTGCAGACCAAATTATTCGCTTATGCGTACCCAATACTGCTCAACAACGCATATTGTCATAATGCCACGACTCACCATATGGTGGGCACTTTGGAGGGCAGTGCACTGCAGCCAAAATTTTGCAAAGTGGATTCTTTTGGCCCACATTATTCAAGGATGCTGCTGACTACGCAATGAAGTGTGATCGGTGTCAACGCACAGACAACATTTCATGGAAAAACGCAATGCCAATGAAAACTATCTTAGAGCTGGAATTATTCAACATATGGGAGATTGATTTCATGGGACCATTCCCTCCTTTGCATGGGAAGTGTTACATTTTATTGGCTATCGATTATGTCTCCGGGTGGATAGAGGCAATAGCATGCGCCGCAAGTGATGCGGCAGTAGTCTTCCAGTTCCTGAAGAAAAATATTTTCACTCGTTTTGGCACTCCTCGTGCCATCATAAGTGATGAAGAATCCCACTTTGTCAATCATAATATCAAAAAGCTGATGCGTAAGTACAACATCCTCCACAAAGTGGCCACCGCATACCATCCATAAACGAATGGTCAGGCTGAAGTGTCCAATCGTGAAATTAAGTTGATACTTGAGAAGGTAGTAAAGCCTTCACGGAAAGATTGGGCAACGAAACTTGACGATGCGTTGTGGGCATACCAGACCGCATTTAAAACACCAATAGGTATGTCCCCCTATGCGTTGGTATTTGGCAAGGCGTGTCATTTGCCTTTGCAGTTAGAGTATAAGGCACTGTGGGCGGTCAAGAAGCTGAATTTTGATTTGAAGAAAGCAGGAGATGCACGAAAAATGCAGCTGGTCGAGCTAGAAGAATGGAGGATCAACGCATATGAGAACGTGAAGATTTATAAGGAGCACACCAAGCACTGGCATGACAAATGCATATGCAGTAAGAACTTCATCATTAAAGAAATATTTCCACATGGTGTGGTGGAGCTGATCACTGAAGATGGCAGCCGGACATTTAAGGTTATTGGACAACGAGTTAAAGCATATTGCGGAGGTGATTTTCAGCTAGAAAAAGTCTCCGTGAAGCTGAAAGACCCGGACTACCACCCTAGATGATTCTTGAACTCTTACTTCTTCGTCTCTTTTACTAGTATTTAGCTATCTAAATCTTACTAAATTTTACTTCTTTCTCAAAAAAAAAAAAAAATTAGTTTTGTTTTAAATCATTTGACCCTCTCTTTGTCTGTTTATAATGATTAAGGCACAAGATTACGGAGATGTTTCAAGAAGAAGCAAATGATCTCACTCCATCACTGCAATCCACAGAAGAGAGATCGCCGCAAAGATGGATGCGTCAATATAATGCGGGCGACAGTGCAAAATTTGGGGGTGTACTCTTCCTTATCTTTATTTCAAATTTTGCGCCATCACATCGCATGTTAGTTTTACAAGTTTTATCACCGCATCCTCTTTAATCACCACAATCATTTGACATAGATAAATTTAGTAGTTTACCACTTTCTTTTCTTTGCCAAGTATGATTTTAATGATGAAAAATATGCTTCTATTTCTTTCGTATACATTACAGTGAACTTAGTCTTAAGATAGTCATCTCATGAAATATTTCTAGAAGTTAGAGGTTTGCTAGTTTTCTTTCAAACTTTCTTTACAATGCATTCTAGAACATCTTATGACTTATTTTAATCTTTTGGCAATAAGGACATTGCCACATTTTAAATTTAGGGGTGGGGTATTTGTTTCGACCTTGCTATTTATTTTAAAAAAAAATTGAGAATAACAACTCCACTGTCAACGCAATGGGAAACCCATGTTGATAAGAGTTAAGTTGTGAAAGGCAATTACCCGTAGTTGGATGTCCGCATGACACACGTGGGGGCAAGCCAAAACGAAGGCAAAGCACTCAGAATATATATATATCAATATATCAATGAAGAAAATTTTTTATGCAAGGATAAAATCATTTGACAACTCGGTAGAATTTTTTTTCCTTGAAATAAATCATGTGATGTTCCGGAATTTAGTAAAATCCTTTTGAAAGTTAAACTTGCAGTCCCTAGGTCTTAGAAATATTTTAAGAAGAGACTTGAATAAGGCTTAAGGAAATTCTGGTATATAGGATTTGAATGAGGTATCCTTGAGAAGTCCAGGAAAAGAACTTTGCGGTTGACTTGCTAAAGGAATCTTTATCTTAGGCTTGATGACAAGCATTGTTTAAATTTGGGGGTGAGATAACGGGCAGAAATGCACGTTATCATAGTGCTAAGTTCTTAAACAATGTTGGATTGCGTTGATGAAATATGTTACTTTGCGTCCATTAAGCATCAATTTCGTAATATTGTAGTCGCATGCGTTCAACGCGTTAGAACTATTGATTTTTGTATTTTTATGCAGAATATGCGTTAATGCAATGCAAAGATTGCGATCATAGGAATTCATTGATCGAGCGCAACTTCACCGCAAGGCTTTGCATTGATCGTGCTCGCAAACATTTGCCCAAGAAGAAGCACCGCAACTTGGTCAGCGCAACATGGTGGGCGCATCTGGGTGAAAGGCCAATTAAGAGCGATGGGACAGAAAACTGATGACAGTCGAATCTAAATTAAGTTGACAGCCGATAACGGTCACAAAGTACATTCAGCTTTATTGATGATAATTATTCGGCGCGTCAATCAGGAATTAAAGTTGTCCCATATGTACAACCGGGAGAGAGAAGCCGCCTTTCACCATGGATGCTCTATAAATACCAAGTGCATTCTTCAGAAAAGGGGTTCACCGTTTTTACAACAAGTTGTACAGTTCGCTCGTCTTTGTTCTTAGTTTTCTTTCAATTTAAGGCGGATGCAAGGGAGAAAGTTGTGCTGGTAGATTGTTCCAGTAAGCTTGGAAGAGCGCCAGAAGCTCCAAAGATAGAGAGAGGGTCGACACCTGCAGAAGTGGGAACATCTTTAGATCAAAATAGAGATTTCAGTGTAAAAAGCCTCGGTCAGCAAGGAATTGCTACCAGGCTCTCTACCTTTAACTTCCATTGGCATTTTGTACTCAACTCATTTATAAGAATGGAATTTCTTTCTCTATATCTGTTCACTCTCTGTGATTCACGCATGAGTAGCTAAATCAGTTGAATGGGTTGAGAAGCATTTAGCTAGCACTACTAGGGAATCTTCATTATTTACGATTATCTTGTTTATGTATGCTTCATTCGTCCATTAGAGATACTCGGGAGGGTATTCTAAGGACAGGATCTAGGCTTGGGAAGGTCAGGTTAGAATCTAGGCTCGGGAGAGTCAGATTAGAACGTATAATACAAGAAATAGGCACTTAGAAATGAGCACTATTTGTTATCAACGCATCGCATGCATCCTAGAGATAGGATATGATTGTATGCGGCCACCTTGCTTTCATGCATTTTGCATCATCGCATTGGACAAGAGTAGAGACTTAGGGATGAGCTCTATGGACATTTTGCATTCAACACATGCGTCCTAGATTTAAGAGCATCGCATTTACATTGGAAAATGACTTGCTGTGCATGGTAGTAACATGATCGCATAGTCTGACGCATTCCTGAGTAACGCTAGCTAAAGATCTTCTCAACCCGTTCATCGCATACTCATTGCATCTATCAATGCAACTGTCGTTTCTCAAATCCGTCGCATTTATTTTTTCTTTTTCATCAACGCAAACAACAAACAAAACACTTTATTTATTTACCCGGTTACCGCAAAATTTTCATCAAAATTACCAATGTAATCTATTTTCATAAGTCCCTGTGTTCGACCCTTGACTTACCAGGAAACTCAGAGGAATTTACATTTGAATTCCGCTGGGGAAACTTGAGTGCACAACGCAATTCCATCAATGCATATCATCCATATTTTCACTTCATAAATTCGAGCATCAAGTTTTTGGCGAAGCCCGATCGTCTACGATCACTTAACAAGTGCTTAAGTAAACGATTTACTTCGCGATCATGTAGCCAGTAACTAAGCAACGAAGCTTGTTGAGCTACACGATCGTCTAGTGTGTGTGCGTTAACCAGCTCTTGAGTATCCGATACTCTATGATCATCTACCCCATCATTTACACGACCTGACCAACACTTGGTCGTTTTCATCCTCAAAGAACAGCAACCCTTGCCTTGAAGAAGAACGACTCACTGACTCAAACTCTTTGAAATTACAGACTCGATAACAGTTAATATGCCCAAAAACGTAGGGGCCCTTACAATTAACTCCAAATGTAAAAGAATATTAAACAATCTGGAGGCTTTATCCCAAAAACTCCATTAATCTCACATCCATAAACTATTTAATGCTTAAACTGAGAGTCGACATGCTTTTACCCACCGAGAAAGTAAATGCAATTCGTTACATCACTGGATTTGGAATATCAGAACCTGGCTCTGGTACCAATTGAAGGAACTTTTATTAAAGAGTACCTCTGAGCGGAAACGGATCGTTCCAAACTTATTGTGACAGAATTTCCACATTTGCAATGTAACTGACAAGTTATGCAATAAACAACGAATTACAGGCATGCTTTTAATAATTAAACAATAAGAGAACGAATACATACCAGTTGAAGACTCTTCTTCACCAAAACTTGTTCTCCTCTAAGGAATTGCTCCTCTCGCTCTTGCTGGAACTTCCAAGCAATCGTCCACCAAAAACCTGGTCGTCTACCCACAAATGACATCCACATGAACACAACAATAGGGATCACACCACCACTTAGAACCCTCGGTATTCTCGGTGTGAAAATCCAAGAGGTGTGGGCTCTGTTGGATTTGGTAGAAGGAAAAAGTAAGAAAGATCGTATACAACGACCAAGCAAGTGGGAGAAGGTAGGGTCTACCGTATAAACGATACTTGATTGTTTAGAAGAAGGTACACGATCGTTTAGTAATCGCTTGGGCGCGCAATTGTTTAGGAAAGAGCTAGACGATCGTTTAGCAAATCCTATGCAATCGTTTAGAAAGATGCGCGCATGTATACGATCGTGTAGAAACTTTGAGCTACCGTGTAGGCTCTCGGTTTGCTATGTGATAGGAAATATACACTTAACGTGAGTGAATGACCGATCTCTTTTTCAAAATGAAAACGATCTTCATTTTATTCTTCAGTTACGAAAACTGAAAGAAACCTCTCACTATCACACGGTTACGGAGAAACCGTCTGCACAACTATCCTATAATTGTCCAATTAAAAATAATAAATATAATCATATTATATTCATTAACCTATGGTTTAATATCACATATAAACCATAGTGTTTTCTCCTCCACTAAATATAAATCATATTTATATCCATTTTCCTCCAAATAATGTATCTCATTCAATAATGACAATCATATCATATATAATTAACCAGTACAATCATATCTATTATAATCAAACTCCCTCTTTGTCAATTTGAACACTTCAAACTGAACCCAAAAACTGATTCTCAAACTTGAATCCATTGAGCTAACCAAGGGTACCTTATGAACCTTATGGCTCGAAAGCCTCCAAACGGTTACATGAATAGCTGACTAAACTCTTTAGGCCATCAGATCCACCATCCGTTTAACTGCCAGGGCATTTCATTAAAAGATCGATAAGCTGCACACTTCTTACCAGAATATATTTCTGTTTCCATCGAATATAACCAATCAACAGTACAAAAACCCCTTCACAATATGCTCATAAAGTAAAGCTAGGCCAATTTTACTGTTTGCCCCTGTAGTTCATCTAACTCCTTAAATACCACTGATCCTTCTTAATGAACAATATTAACATAGTCCTAGTCATGTATGTGGACACCTCTCGGCCATGAGAAAGATGTGGACCACATCATTCAAACCCCGAGATTAGCCCTTAGGAAATAATTTATCTACTTACCCCTTACATCGGGGAATGAGTGAATTCCATCTTGTGTAGCTGAGTTCCCAGCTCCCAAATCAGATGATCCCCAAAGGGTAGGTTTGAGTGGCGATCTGGCCACTCGCACCCATGCAAATCAAAGGACCGCCCTCAAAGGTAGGAGTTTCTAACTCACTCAGGATTAAGGTCATGACCTATGGTCATCCTAGTGAAGTGAAGTCTCTGTTATGAACGACGTTATATAACAAGACTATAACACTTCATGGTTTGGTCTTATACAAACTCCTTTGTATAGGATGCTCCCGGTCAGATCATCTATAGCAAGTCATAACATTTGTAACTATTCTACAAAACAGGCTGCATTCGTAGCGTTACCAAGATAAGGTTTCCCTCCTATATCCATATGCTACAGACTATTTTTGTTATCACTTAAGACGTGATCCACCTGTATTTGCTACGGCTATGTCGGCTGCCATTTGAGCTGATCCACGAAGTCAATGAAGTTAAGGAAATACTAGACCACATTGCCAAACATAATATTTGAATGAGTAGATGATACTTATGAAGCAAGAGCATATAGGAGGAGACGCTCTCAGAATGTAAACTTTGTTGATTCTAACGCATTAGCCACGCTTTCTGCATAAGTGGCTACCATGACAAACCTTTTGAAAAATATATCACTGGGGAACGCATCAAACACAAAAAAGGTAAATCAGCTGGACACATTCGTATAGCCCATGATTAGCTGTGTGGGCTGTGGAGAGCCTCATTCCTACACTGACTCCCCACAGGATCCGTAGTCAGTCTGCTTTATTAAAAACAACTCGTTCTCGAACACTTATAATCTCGGATGGAGGGACCATCCAAATTTTTCTTGGGAATGTCACCAACAGAAGCAACATCAGCTAAGGGTAAACCAGCAGCAGAAGTAGGACCGCCTCTTAGATTCTAGCCATCAGAGCAGCCTCACCAACAATCCTTCAATAGAAGAGGTCATGTGTCGAGTTCAGCTTCTCCACTTGAAAATCTCTTAAAGGAATATATCGCCCAGAATGACGCATTGTTAAAAAGCCAAGCATCATCCATTAAAAATCTGGAGATACAAGTGGGGAAAATCGCTAGTGAGCTGAAGAATCGGCCGTCAGGAGTCCTATCTAGCAATAAAAAACCCCCGGGAAATAATAACAAAAAAGAGCAATGTCACGTGGTGACATTGCGAAGTGACAGACCTCTTGTGGAAAGAATAGTGAACTCAAGAAACAACAATCCTTCAACTGAGAACACAACACACCCAAAGGCATTTAAAGATCAAGAAGAACGAACACCTGAATCTACAAGTCATTCCAACACGAGCACATCTAATGCAAGAGCACATGTGGTGCAACTGAAAGCACCATTTCCCAGATGCTTGATGAACAAGAATGATGAGCAGCAGTTCAAGCGTTTTCTTGAACTTCTAAGGCAACTGCACATTAACATCCCACTTATAGAAGCCTTGGAACAAATGTCAAGTATGTAAAATTTCTGAAGGATATTCTGACGAGGAAGAGGAGAGTTAGTGAGACAGAAGTAATTACTCTAACGTAGGAGTGTAATGCGTTAGTTAGCAACAACTTACCCAAGAAGCAGAAGGATCCGAAAAGCTTCACAGTCTCATGCTCAATCGGAGGGTTAGATGTGAGACATGCATTATGTGATCTGAAAGCCAGCATCAATCTCATGCCCCTCTCATTTTTCAAGAAATTAAGAATTGGTGAAGCATAACCCACTTCTGTAACGCTTCAACTCGTTAATAGAACAATCACATATCTGGAAGGAAAGATTGAAGATGTTCTGGTGAAAGTTGATAAATTCATATTCCCAGCAGATTTCATTATCCTTGATTATGAAGCATATAGAGATGTGCCAATCATTCTTGGACGCCCCTTTCTTTGCACTAGGAAAGTGCTCATAGACGTGCATAAGGGAGAACTAACCATGCGTATAGATAACCAGGAAATGAAATTTAATGTGTTAAGCGCATTAAAATTTTCAAATGAGGAACAATGTCAACTTAGCAACTCAATAGAATTGCCTGAAGAGGAAGAAGCAGACCAAGTTTGCGAGGTCCTTGTGTTGGGAGAAACCATGAAGAAATTTGAGCCGCTAAGTCTGAGTGAGTAGCAGACTAAGCCAACGCGTCCATCATTAGAGGAACCACCAGAACTGGAATTGAAACCTTTACCTGACCATCTTAAATATGTTTTTCTTGGATTAAATAACACTTTACCTGTAATTATTTTAGCTAATCTTTCTGAGCCTAATGAATGTTCTCTTTTGTAGATGTTACAAAGACACATACGAGCAATAGGATGGATACTGTCTGACATCCGTGGCATCAGCCCATCATATTGCATGTATAAGATTAGGCTAGAAGAGGGGAAAACTGGATCGATTGAGCCTTAACGCAGGCTAAATCCCATAATTAAAGAAGTAGTGAAGAAAGAGATTATTAAGTGGCTGGACGCAAGAGTAATATATCCTATCTCCAATAGCAACTGGGTGAGCCTAGTTCAACGTGTCCCTGAAAAAGAAGGCACTACAGTGGTAGTTAACAGCAATAACGAACTTATTCCTTCAAGAACTGTCACAGGCTAGCCTATTTGTGTGGATTATAGGAAGCTCAATGCGGCAACCAAGAAGGACCACTTCCTTCTCCCCTTCATCGACCAGATGCTTGATCGATTAGCCGGAAAGGACTTCTACTATTTTCTAGACAGATACTCTGGATACAATAAAATTCTCATCGACCCTAAAGATTAAGAGAAAACGACGTTCACATGCCCATTTGGAACATTTATGTTCAGATGCATGCCTTTCGGATTGTGCAACGCACCAAGGACATTCCAAAGATGCATTATGGCAATTTTTTCAGACTTCCTTGAACAGACCATTGAAGTTTTCATGGATGACTTCTCAATTTTTGGAGACTTTCAATCTTGCTTAGAAAACTTAGAGGTTCTCCTTGCACAATGCAACGAAACAAATCTTGTGCTAAATTTGGAAAAATTTCACTTCATGGTGACTAAAGGTGTTGTTTTCAGTCACAAGGTGTCTAAGGCCAGACTGGAAGTTGATGAAGCCAAAATTGATGTCATAGCCAAACTTCCCCTGCCTACAAATGTTAAAGCATTACGAAGTTTTTTAAGCCATGCAGGCTTCTATAGAAGGTTCGTAAAAGGATTTTATCAGATTGTAAGTCCTCTAAGTGCACTATTAGAAGTGAACCGACCCTACGTATTTAATAATGACTGCCTCGACGCATTTGAAACATTGAAGTATGCGTTAACTATAGCTTCGATATTAATAGCACCAGACTGGATGCAACTCTTCATTCTGATGTGCGATCCGAGGGATATTGCAGTTGGAACCATATTGGGGTAAAAGCCCTATCTCTTATGCATCAAAGACTCTAAAAGACTCTAGGAATATTACACAACTATTGAAAAGGAGATGTTGGCAGTAGTGTTTGGAATTGAGAAATTCAGATCTTATCTAGTTGGTGAGTTAGTAACCATTTACACATACCACTCTACCATTAAATTCCTGATGAGCAAGAACGACGCAAAACCTAAGTTAATTAGATGGGTGCTGCTCTTGCAAGAATTTGACATTGACATCAAAGACAGAAAAAGGACCGAAAATCAGGTGGCTGATCACCTATCGAGGTTAAAAACACAAGAGATACAGGACAAAGAAGCTTAAATCAGGGATGCGTTCCCTGATGAATGTTTATTCAAAGTTGAAGATAGGGAACCATGTGAAGGATCTCTTAACGAAGAGTTCCATATGCATGTTCGGATCGCTCCGATCTCACCTTGACCAAAATACACATTATACATTCAAAATATACAGTTATGTAAACAAACACTAATTATCAGCATGCTATGAACAACAAAATAACAAGGGAAATAGTGCCTTACCAGTTGAAGACGTTCTTTAAATTTCAGCACACAAAGCAGTGGAACCCTCAAAGCGATCTACCAACACCCAACAGCAGCGTCAACAAAAACAACATGAACAATCGCACGAACACGAACGTCGCGGGGACGACACCACCAGAAAAGAGCCCCAGATATTCTCGGAGTGAAAACCCAAAGCATGGTCTTTGGTGAATTTGGTAGAGGAAGAAGGAAACACGAATCGTGTAGGCAATAAGCAAGTGGGAGGAAAAAAGCGCTATCGCATAGCAGAATGCTTATCGTTTAGGAGAAGCTACACGATCGTGTAGGTTTTACTGAACGATTGTTTAGAAAATGGTATACGATCGTTTAACAAAATCAACACACTATACGATTGTTTAGAGAAGCTATGCGATCGTGTAGGAAATAGTGTGCGATTGTTTAGGCGTGAGGTGGACGATTGTTTAGGTGGAGAGGACTATCGTATAGGCTCTTGAAATTCTTAAGCGATCGTTTTCTATTTCAACAATGCACTCTTCCGAATTCTTTTGAACGATTGATCAAAATGAAAACTATTTTCATTTTAATTCATTGGTTATAATAACCGACACTGCCCCACTAACCCACATCCGAACATGAATTTTTGGATTAATTATCATATAATTAATCAACTAATTAATAATAAAAATAATTATATTGTATTTTTAACCTATAATTTGATATCACATATCTACTATAGTATTTTCTCCTCTACTTGATATAAATCATATTTATATCTAATTTCCTCCAAAATAATGTATCTCATACATTTAGCCAATTATATCATATATAATTAACTAGTTCAATTATATCATATATAATCGAACTTCCTCGTGTCAATTTGAACATTTCAAATTAACCCAAACACTGGTTCTCGACTTTATCCAAGCTACCCAGGGGACCTAATGGACCTGTGGTTCAAAGCTCCAACGGTCCGTGAATAGCTGACTAAACTCTTTAGCCACGAGATCCACCATCCGTTAACTGTCAGGCATTCTACTAAAGGCCAACAGCTAAACTCTTCTTACTACAAATATATTTCTGTGTCCATCAGATATAACCAATCATGAGTACGATGACCCTTCACAGATGCTCGTAAGTATAGCTAAGCCAAATTACCGTTTTGCCCCTGTAGTTACATCTCACTCCTTAAGTACCACTGATTCCTCTAATGAATAATACAACATAGTCCAACTATGTGTAAACACCTCTCGGGCCAAGAGAAGGTATGTGACGCCTCATCGTTCAAGCCCCAAAATCAGCCCATAAGGGAGCTATCTATCTACTTACCCCTGCCTCGTGGAACGAGTGAATTCCATCTTGTGTAGCTGAGTTCCAGCTCCCAAATCAGACGAGTCCCCAAAATGGTAAGTTTGAATCGACGATCTGGCCATTTTCACCCATACAAATCAAAAGACCGCCTTCAATGGCAGGAGTTCCTAACTCACTTAAGATTGAGGTCATGTTACCTATGGTCATCCTAGTGAAGTAAAGTCTCTGTCATGAACGGTGTTATATAACGAGACGTTAACACTTCGTGGTCAAGTCTTATACAAACTCTTTGTATAAGACGCCCCTGCTCGCATGTTCCCAACACGAATGATCAGGATCAGACCATCTATGACAAGTCACAACACTTGTGACCATTTCACAAAGTGGGCCGCATTCGTAGTGTTACCAGGATAAGGTTTCCTTCATATATTCATATACTACAGACCATTTTGGATATCACTCAAGACATGATCCACTTGTATGTGACTACATACATGTTTGAGTCACATATATATAACCAAGGATTTTATGTTTATTGGTTTGTGGTAAAGCAAATAAAACAAGTAACTGAGCAAAAATACAAGATGTGAAATAAATATCATATATTGTGTTCATACAAACTGTTTACAAACTACAGGACACTAGACTTTAGGACATCCACCCTAACAATCCTCCACTTGTCCTAAAGCGAAGTGGGGTGTACAATAAACTAGTACAAAACAATAAACTAGGGCATAAAAGCCTAGTACAATAAAATCTCCCACTTGCCATAGTTCAACTGTGGGCGGTCCTGTAGACCCATGCTCTATAGGTGACCCTCAAACACTGTATCCATTAGAGCCTTTGTAAACGGGTCAGCAACATTGTGCTTCGAAGCGATCTTCATGATGATCACGTCCCCTCGATGTATTATCTAGCAGATCAGATGATATTTCTGCTCTACGTGTTTACCGCATCTGTGACTGCTCGGCTTCTTGGAATTCATCACTGCCCCACTATTATCACAATAGAGGGTAATGGTCCTAGACATATTTGGAACAACTTCTAGGTCTTTCAAGAACTTCCTGAGCCAGACGGCCTCCTTAGCAGCTTCGCAAGTAGCTACGTACTCCGCCTTCATAGTGGAGTCGGCAATGCACCCCTGCGTTGTGCTTGGCTACACTACACCTCCTCCATTAAGAGTAAAGACTGACGCTAATGTGGACTTATGAGAGTCCTTATCAGTCTGAAAGTCAGAATCCGTGTATCCTATAAGGATCAAATCCCTAGAACCATACACGAGCATGTAGTCCCTCATTCTCCGAAGATACTTGAGGATGTTCTTCACTGTGGTCCAGTGACCCTGGCCTAGGTTCTGTCTCTTATACACATCTAGATGTGTATAAGAGACCCCTCTTGGAGTCCTGCATCGAGTACTTGAGCAACATCTTGTCAATGTACGATGCCTGAGACAATACTAGCACTTTGTTCTTACAATCCCGAAAGATCTGTATACCTAAACAAACTAAGCCTCTCCCAAATCTTTCATTTGGAATTGGGTCACTAGCTAGTTCTTAACTCTAGTCAGTAGACCTATATCATTCCCAATGAGTAGGATATCGTCTACTACAACACTAAAAAGACTACTGAAGCGTTGATGATCTTCTTGTAAACACAAGGTTCATCAACGTTTTGGTCAAAGCTATATGACTTGATCGCATTATCAAACCGTATGTTCCAAGATCAAGACGCCTGTTTCAGTCCATAAATGGACCGATTTAGTTTGCAAACCTTTTTCTCTTGACCTTGGGCTATGAATCCCTCAGGTTGCACCATGTAAATGGTCTCCTCAAGATTGCCATTTAGAAAGGTCGTCTTGACGTCCATTTGCCAGATCTCATAATTATAATAAGCTGCAATGGACAGGAGGATGCAGACCGAATTTACATGGCAATAGGCGAGAAAGTTGCCTCATAGTCGACTCCCTCTACCTGGGTATAATCCTTTGCCACAAGTGAGCCTTAAAGGTCTGTACCTTTCCATCAATACCCCGTTTGCGCTTGTAGATCCATTTACAACCTATAGAGCAAACCCCATCAGGCTGATCTACAAGATCCCATACTGAGTTGAAGTACATCGACTCCATCTCGAGATCCATGGCCTTGACCCATTTATCTTGGTCAACATCCTCCATTGCCTTCTTATAAGACATCGGATCCTCAACGTCGCCATCTGCTACCATAGGAAGGATTTTCATGAAACCCAGATAGCAAACGGGTGGGTTTGCAATCCTCCTACTACGTCGAGGTTCCCTCAACTCTTGAGGTGAAACTGACCTACTGGATGAACTCCCATCAACAACCCTTGCTAATGTAGCAGGCTCTTCAACAACTCTTGTTAAAGTTTTAGTAGTTTCATTGAAAAGCTCATGCAACACGAGTTTGCTTCGTGCACTGTGCTTCCTTATATGATCCTCCTCCAGGAAAGTAGCATTTGTTGAAACAAACACCCTATTTTCCGTTGGATCATAAAAGTAACCCCCTCGTGTACCTTTGAGGTAGCCTATAAAGAGGCATAACCTTGACCGTGGTTCCAACTTCTTGGGATTACTGATTAGCCTTAAGCATATGTGCAGGGCAACCCTAAATGCGAAAGTGACGTAAACTACCTTTACACCCATTCCACAACTCTAGAGGTGTTCTTACAACACTCTTGGAGGGAATGCAGTTGAGTATATATACCGCAGTTTCCACTGTGAAACCCCAAAACGAGTCTGGTAAGGAAGCGTAACTTATCATCGAGCGAACCATGTCTAACAAGGTCCTATTTCTCCTCTCCGCTACACCATTTTGCTGAGGTGTACCCAGCGCTGAGAGTTGGGAAACGATTCCATGTTCTATCAAATAGTTCTGGAATATCGAGTCCAAAAAATCTCCACCTCAATTCGATCAAACTGTTTTAATCCGTCTATCTAATGCGTTTTCAACTTCAGCCTTGTACTCTTTGAACATTTCAAAGGATTCAGAATTCTGTTGCATAAGATAAACATACCCATATCTTGAGTAATCATCAGTAAAATTGATAAAATACTCATAGCCACCTTAGGCTCGCACATTCATAGGACCACAAAGGTCAAAATGTACTAACTCAAAAGGCTCCTTGGCTCTATAACCTTTTCCAGTAAAAGGTCGTTTAGGTATCTTACCTTCAAGGCAAGATTCGCACACTGGTAAAGAATTTTCTTCTAACTCACTTAGAAGTCCATTCTTCACCAATCTCTCAATCCTATTGAGATTGATGTGCCCTAAACGTAGATGCCAAAGTTGGGCATTTTCTTTTGCAGAAATGTGTCAACGTTTTTGTCGCACCCCCTCCCTAGCCTTAGCCCCCAAGACTTGGAAGGGAGCGTGAGGGTACACCAGTTGTATTCCAAGACAACATTTAAATTTAACATTTCTCCCTCCCTTATCTATTAAAAATTTCAATATGACACTCTATCTAACTTTCACACACATAGTTCAATTTCCTATATTCTTTATTACATGATCCGAGTCGTGCCTTGAGAATTTACCAAGTCCTGGTGTGTTGGTGGTTAGTAGACTCCTTCCTTAATGCTTCGCTTTGCTACCTGGGGGGGGGGATATAAGAAAATATTTGGAAGAGTGTGAGCTACTAAGCCCAGTGAGTGGTGCTTTTAAAATAATAATCACTTTGCAAAACATATTTTTGGGAAGTCAATCACATAACCACAATTCCAATATAATTTATGCATGATCATGTGTACATTCATTCAATCATCATCTTCCAGTTCCATGCTATACGTGGCATGCTTATATCATGGACACATTATCAATCATAACAACTTTTTATGGAAACTTTCCTATAACCCACTTTTATCCTTAACGCATAGCAACCATTGGCATTTTCCCTTGAATTTTTCTATCAATTAGCCTTACCTTTTATCCTTAACGCATAGCAACTCACCTTTCCTTCTTTAAAGTCCCACTTAGCCATCGCATGAGTCGGCCATCACCAATGCATAGGGTGGCCGCTCACCCTCGACACATGGCTTGCTAGGTGTGCTTGCTCAGTCTGCTAAGCATAGACGCACGACGCTGACCATCGACACATAGGCGTGCTGTCTAGGCGCTTGTGCGCTTGGCCGCATAAGCATGCTCGGCTGCGTGGGCGTGCCTCGCCGCATGGGGGTGCTTCGCCGCATGGGCATGCCTCGCCGCGTGGGCGTGCGCTTGGCATAGCGCATTGACGCATGGCTGCTTGGCAGACTCGACAGCGCTTCGACACATAAAATGGCTTGCCCGCTTGCCCATTCGACGCATAGGCAGGGCGCTCGGCATACACTATCGACGCATGGGCTACGCGCTTGACGTATGGCTTGTGCGCTTGTTCGCGACGCATGGACTACACGCCTAGCATGCTCACTCGACGCATGCTTCCTGCCCATGTCCACACGACTCATGTATGCCTTTGCGTTGGTTGTATGCAACCCTTAGCTATTTTTCATGTCTTCTTGCTTCCATCCTCCATGCATTCTTGCGTCTCACATGTTTTACGCTCTTCATAGGCATTTGGACCTTTGGTCACCTTTTTGGATAATTTTAATGTTTTCCACTCTTTGTTCCAATATCCTTCTTAGGATTTTTCTTCTCTATTTAACCTCCCACTTTAGATTTAGTGTTAGGGTCTTACAGTTTTGATTGAGTTACGACAGTTTTGAACAATTTAGTATTATGGAGGGAATTAATGGCTAACGGCCTTAGCACATATAAATTCGATTCCAAATTTGCTGTGCAAATAAAAACACCATCTTTATGAATAAACGCTTTATCCACATTAAACGAGATCGTATATTTATATTGCAATAAACACTTTACAGAAATTAGGTTCCTCTTTAGTTTGGGAACACTATATACATCATTTGAAAAAAGAAACCTATTTTGTAAGACTAACTAGAGTCCTCTCACTGCCACAGCTAAGACGACATGCCTAGTGCCTACTCGCATCGTCATCTCACCAGCCTCTAGCTGTCACCAAGATCTATCCCCTATAAAGAAGAACAAACATGGTTAGTGGCACCCGAATTAATTATCCAGGCAGAATCATCATTCTCTACTAAACAAGTTTCAAGCACAAGTAAATCACATTTACCTTTATCGGCCTTGGCTGCTTTCTTCTCTTTCAGATACCAAGGATAGTTCCTCTTCCAATATCCATCTTGGTTGCAGTGGAAACACTTTCCTTTAACGACCTGTGGACACCTCCTTGGGATAACAGGCGGTGGGTTAGCAGGTGCCTTCCCTTTTCCCTTACCACCCTTATTCTTCTTCCCCTTTGCAGAGTTAGAAGTAGAAGATGCAGACTTCATTCCTGAGGTCGAACCTCTATGGAACGTCTTGGAGGATGAAGCAACATTTGCCTCACCCTCCTTCCTCTCCTTACTTTTCAGTAAAGATTGGTATGTCTACAACTCGTCGAGGAGAGTTGTAAGGTTATATTTCACTTTGTTAAGAATCACATTACTAACAAAGTGCAGGAAGCTCTCCGGCAAAGAATGCAGGATTATGCTAACTTGGCTACCCTCATCGATGGTAGACCCATTTAACTCCACACATTAAAGTGGACCATCATGTTTAGAACATGTTCACAAACAGAGGTGTCTTCTTCCATTTTGGAGTTGAATATGTATTAAGAGCCTCATGCATAAGCTGTTCAGACGATTGTCCAAACATCCCCCACAGGGACTCCATGATCTCACGCGTTGAGACCATAGGGTCATGTTTCTTGGCCAAGACTTCAGAAATACTTGTCAAGATGTAGGCTCGGGCCTTCTCATTCACCCTTGTCCAACGCTCGTATGCCTCCCGAACATTTCGAGCGGCATTCGAAGCTAGAATAGGAGGACAAGCCACCGTGAGAGCGAACATGAGTCCTCGATGATTAGGATCGTCGTGATCATGTGTTTCCATGTTGCGAAATTATTGCAAATAAGTTTTTCGGCGCTTAGCAATGCTAACGTACCTATTGCCATTTTAAAAAAGTTGCTGAAAATACGAACAAGACTTTATTAGATTTTGCTAAACCACTTTTAAATCAATTAGTTTTGCAAAACAGTTTCAAGTACCCTAAGTTATAGACTTCTATTTTGCAATGATGCCCCAGTGAGGCAAGACAAATGCCACCGGTGGGGTGATTAGTTGCCCCTTCACTGGGATGAGACATTCCCAACCATTAGGCAGAACCAACTCTTAGAACTGAACCTAACAACCACCATTTTTGGGTCCAGAATCGTTAACCTTTAACTATTTCGCGTAAGTGTAACCCCTCGCTTTCGGTGCCAGATTCCCGCCCTAATGAGCCCACCATAGGGAAGAAGCAGATTAGGACAAGAGATTAAGTTACCTTATCCTCTTACAGGAGATCAAATAAAGTAACGCGCAAAATTGCCATCCTTTAGGGGGACATTCCCAGGATGCCTCGAGGTGATGTGCAGTAACTTTATTCAACCTAACGAGGGAGACCGAGGGATATGCTGTCGCACTTATCTCAAGTTTAGTTTGGTGAGAACTTTCTTTGCAATTCAAACTCTCATCTAGCCTTAACATTACGACCACAGTGGTTTGAATGTACAAGTTCTAAGTGTTCTTTTGCCTTGGGACCTTTTCCAGTAAAAGATCTTTTAGTCATTTTGCCTTCAAGGCATGACTCACACACATGTAAAGAATTTTTTTTTAACTCACTTAGAAATCCATTCTTGACTAGTCTTTCAATCCTATTGAGATTTATGTATCCTAATCTTAGGTACCAAATATGAGCATTTTCCTTAGGGGAAATTTTAAGTCTTTTATATGAGTTACTGCAGTTTTAAATAGTTCAGTATTTATGAGGGCTTTAGTTGCTAACGGTCTTAGCACATAAAGATTATCTTTCAGCTTAGCAGAACAAAGTTTTATACTATTCTTATAATAAGCGCTTTATTCACAGAATATTTTTGTTCAATTAAACACTCTATAGAAATTAAGTTCCTCTTTAAATCAGAAACAATAAACACATTTTCTAATAAAATATATCTATTCTGTAAAGTAAGTCGGAGTCTTCCCATTTCCATAACTGAGATGACGTGCCTAGTTCCAACTCACATTGTCATCTCCCCAATCTCTAGTTGCTTCCATGAACTAATTCCTTGAAATGAAGAAAAAACATGGTTAGTGGCGCTTGAATCTATTATCCAGGTTGAATAATCATTCCCCACTAAATAAGTCTCCAAAACAAGTAAATCATATTTATCTTGCTTGGCCTTCTTCTTTTTTGCCAAGTATTTGGGCCAATTCCTCTTCTAGTGTCCCTCATGGTTGCAATAGAAATAGATTTTCTTTGTAGCCTTGGTCTTTTTCCCCTTCTGGGCAGCAACTGGTGGTTAGCTTTCCCTTTTCCACTTTCTTATTCTTCTACTTTTTGGTGCTAGAAGACGAAGATACAGACTTGAGGTCAGACCTTTGTAGAACTTTTTAGAGGATGAAGCTGATGGAAAAATCGATATGCGCAGCGGAAATGAGAATCGATTTTACTCTAATTGCCCAAATTAAACATGCAACCCTAAATGAATTAATTAGGGTTATTTTGAAATAATACATTTGAAGTTCCCGAATCTCCTTTATCGCCACTTGAACACGAACCAGACAACCACTAGAGCTGACCTACTATCCTCTAAACTCAGAACCGAGTCGTGGGACCCAATGGATGAAGAACCCGAGAGAGAGAAAAAGAGATGGAAATAGAGATGGAAATAGAAGAGTGAAATTTGGGTTGGGTTTGGATTTTTTTTAGCCCTATTTTAGAAAACTATTTTGGCAAAAAGTCCAAAAGTCTTTAATCCAAAAACACAAGCTCATATTTATAGAAAAGAGTCATGCAAAATTGCATGAAAAAACTTCACAAAATCCCAACACCTAGAATCCACTATCTAAGTGGACTTAATGTCTCCACTATAAGCCAACACCTAGCCACTATTTTGTTAGTGGAATTATCCAACAAAAGTTTGGATTTTCCCACTAACTTTAATCAAAGGGCAAAATAGTCATTTGGTCAAAGTCAAACTTTGACTAAAAAATCAATATTTTGACTTTTTATGATTTTTTCCGTGTTGACTAATTTTGATCTCCCGAGCATGAATCCGTGTTCATTTTTCTCAAAATTCAAATCACATTTGAATATAAGGTCGGTCAAAATTTGACTTTTCAAAGTCAAAAATCAACTCTTTTACTTTTTACATCTTTGACCATTTTCATTATGTCCGAGCTTCTGAATATGAATGTATTTATATTTTTGATATTTAAATCACATTTAAATATTAAAGTTGTATCTCTAAATTAAAAAACCGACCACTATATCACATATACTTATTGGTTTCTCTCTCTTCACCTAATTTGAACAATTCGAATTATTCTATCATACTATTCTAAGTTTATTCCATATGAGCTAGTAGGGGAACCTAATGGACCTATAGATCATGGGCTCCAATGATCTGAGATTAGCTAGCTAAACTCTTTAGACGAAGCTAATCAACATTCGTTAACTAATGGGTCATTTCACTATAGTCTCGTAGTTGCACTCCCCTCACTATAGATATATTTGTGTCCATTTGATATAACCATGATTAGTAAGTTAATCCTTCATAGGTTGTTCGTAATCTCAGTTGGGTCATAAAAACCATTTTACCCTTGAGACTACATCTTATTCCTTAAGTTCTACTGATCCTCTAATGAACAATTGGTTTAAGGTCCAACCTATAAACTGAACCCCTCTCGGGCCAATGAGAGGGTGGGGCCCCTTGTTTAAGACTTGGATTCAGTACTAAAGGGAACAACCTATCTACTATTCCTATAACGGGTAGGAGTGAATTCCATCTTGCATCCTATGTTCCCAGCTATCCACCTGATCTTACCCCGAAATGGGAGGCTTATTGGGCCAGTGATAATGAACTGCCCTCACTTATGCAGATCTAAGGATAATTTCGAGTGAACAGGTAGAGTTTTCATATAATAACAGCTATCAGGCTACTATATGCATGTCGCCATTTGAAGCTTCGTATGGTAAGGGTTGCAGGTCCTCTATTTGCTGGGGTGAGGTTGGTGATCAAAAGTTGGTGGGAACTAGATGGTGCAGATGAAAAATGAAATCATGTAGAAGATTAAGGCCCGAATGCTAACAACGCAGAGTAGGCAGAAAAGTTACACCGATGTTAGGCGTAAAGATCTTGAGTTCGAGGTGAGGGATAAAGTGTTTCTGAAGGTAGCACCTATGAAAGGTGTCCTGAAATTTGGAAGGAATGGGAAGCTCAGTCCGCGTTTTGTGGGGCCATTCAAGGTTTTCGTGCGAATTGGCCCTATGGCTTATCCGATTGATACTACCACCGTCTCTCTCTGCAATACATAATGTATTCCACGTGTCAATATTGAGGAAGTACATAATGGATCCATCTCATGTGGTGGACTTTGAGCCCTTGTAGTTGAACGGGAACATAAGTTATGCATAGAAGCCTGTACAGATTATTCCAAGGAAAGTGAAGGTTTTATGCAACAAGGAGGTAGTACTAGTGAAGGTTTTATGGCAGAATCAACCGTTCGAGGAGGCATCATGGAAACAGATGAGGAAATGAAAAAAGCTTAGTACTCAGAGCTCTTTCAAGATTAGAACTTTCGAGAACGAAAGTTTCTTGAGGGTAGAGTGTGTGAAAATCGAAATTCAAGGAAATTGCATTTATTTATCTTAAAGTATTCAGGCTTATATTTCGAATTTTGGAGACTTGGAATATGTTGTTTTAGTTAAATCAATTTAAATTAATCTTGATAAAAGATTTGGATTGAATTCAAGTATTGAGAATTGAATTTAATTTTGGTTTTGGGAATGGGTGGATTCTATTTGGGTTTTAATTGGAGTATCGGTGGAAATTTAAAATTCTTTGGAAATTTTATTTGTTGGGATTGAAGTGGAAAATTTTATTTACGTATGTTTTTGGGGAAAAGAACTTTTTTATGTTTATATTTTGGTTTAGGGACAAATGGGGGAAATTAGGGTTTTAAAGATATTTTATTTATATATTAAGATTGCCTCGATTTACATATAAAATAAAGAAAAAAGAAGAAAAATAAAGAAGGAAAATTTTTTTTCTTTCTTCTTCGTTGAGTTACACGACCTACCCATTTGGAGAGTCGTTTCATAGGGCTCCGAACAACGCAAACCCCAGAAATAGAAAGCATCTTTTAGGTCCATCAACATTGTCTTTTCCTCAATAGCTTATTGTTATCAAAGATGTCGTTACTAATTGACTCTAAATGACAACAGTAATAGTAAGACCATATTGTTCATTCGATTACAGTGGTAAAATAAACAACCTCAATCGTAATTAGATTACGTTTGCAAAATGTTCAAGTAAATGTGATCAAGAATAATTTAATCACATTTACAATTTAAAACCACTATGATCGATCCATCAATGAAATTCTATTATAACAACACCAATTTTGATTACGAATTAGTAAAACAACCTAATTAATGGGTACATGCAAATGTTTCTCAACTCGCCTAAAATCTTTTGCTTCTGAAATTTTAAAAAAGGTTCTCTAGAATTAAGTTATACTACCTTTTTTTGTCAATACGTGCCCATTTTTATGCTTGAAACCTAAGGCTTCTTAATACTAGGAAAATAAAATCCCTCCAAACATCGGGGACGGTTGTTCTCTCTTCCTCCAGAAATTATGCCAATGACCAATTTTGATAATGCAATTTCAAGAAAACCAAATCAAATCCGCCGTTTCGTTTAAGAAACATATCATTCAGCTTTATTCACCATATTGGAAATGAATATTTATATGGAGGGTAGATAACTGTCTATTGGAAAGAATTACAACCAAAACTCCAAGGAACCTAAACTATAAACACTGCTCTTTTCGACAAATCATTGCCAACGTCTGGTTCTATACATGATCTAACAATGCTACTCAATCCATCCTCTTCTGCAGACTGCTATTATTCCGGGCTCCGGGCACTTAGTCTCCTCAATGAAAAGGCAGCATTTCCCAGGAGTACTATAAACCTTCGGCCGACCTCAAGCACTGCAACATCCTTTCTATGCTCAGCTCACGTCGCCCCAGACCATTCCACGTTCCATTTGAACCACTTCTGTCCAGTATTTCCAGCTCCTTTATCTCCTTATGCAATGCCTCCAAGTCCACAAGAGGGACCGTCGTTGGTCGTCCATGGGCACACTGCACATATAACATCTCACACTTGTCAGTACTAGTCATTTCCTCCTCCCACACCCTAAAGAGGGGGAAAAGGGAGAAAAAAAGATATTAAATTTTGTCACTGAAAACAGATCAAAAATTATTCACTCACTTGGAAACACAGAGAAGTCTGCTTCAGTTCCTCAACAATGAGGGAGCACTCTGAAGGTAACAAAGAGTCTCCGAACATAATTGCACCTGATCAAACAATTATCAGAGAAAAAGTTTTCAGCGAAAGATCCACATGAAAATGAAAATATACACATGGCACTAGCACGCACTTCAACTAAACTCATATTTGAGTGCCAAAGATTAATTGCAATTTACACAGCATTCCAAATTTCTTCAATATTCTCCAAGGCTTAATTGCAAGGTGGAATCCTTGCCTTTTCTTTATCTTGGTTTACCGCTTAGGGGTTATCCCAAACGTGTTGCTTTCTGGCAGCCTTTGATTGACAAATTTCAGAAGAAAATTGAACGACTAAAAGATATACCCTTTCAAGGGGAGGTCACTGTAAGACCTGGTTATTATAGAAATGTTAGTATGATTAGTAGTAAGGGATATTCTAGTAATTAAACATCAAGTTTGTTAGATTTTTTGGGTTATAATTAATAGGTGAGAGTGAGATTAGAGGGGTGAAGAATTTTGTCGTATTTTCTTTGTGAAATTTAGGGAGAGACTAACCCTCTCAAAATTAGGGAGAGACTAACCCTCTCAAAAGGTTAGGTACCTTGTTACTTTTCTTATGATAGTATAAAGTATAGCATATTTTCATATTTCCATATTTATGTGTTCTGGAGTTTTGTGTCCTTGAGTGTGTTCTTGTTAGGAAGTATCCTAAAAATCGCTTCACTTTGTGCAAGCTTGGATTTGACCAATATTCCTACTTACTGCATGTCAATTTTTTTTATGCCTTCTGTTAGTATGGAGCTTGAAAGGTTGATACGGAATTTTTTCTGGGAAGAAATGAAGTAAGATCAATCACCTGGTTATCTGGGATTTGGTGTCAAAAGCTAAAACTCATGGAGGGTATTGGAGCTTTTCATCTCAGGAACCAAGCCCTTCTCGCCAAATAGGGTTGGAGTATTTTTTTTTTTTTTTTAAGAAACAATTCAATTCATAAGTTTGGTATCCAAAATTTAGAAGCTTAGGAGAAATTTGTACTATCCAAGCAGTTCAAAGATCAAACAAAAATAAGCCAACCAAAACAAGATAAGTTCAAAGAGAAGAAAATTCTAATAGCTACCCTTGAGACATTAACGACATCGTATTTAAAAGAACATAATGCACTTTGGAGGTGAGTAATTATTAGCATTCATGGCTCCAGTGAGTTTGTTTGGCATACAAAAAGCAATAGGATGTCTAGCCTTCAGAGGCCATGGGTTACCACTTCCAGAGCTTGGAAAAAGGTGGAAAGTCTTGCTATTTACAAAGTTGGAAATGGTACTCGTGTTTCATTTTGGAAGGATCTCTGGCTTTTTAACAATAGTCGATAGCTTCCCAAGATTATTCGCCATAGCTGTTAATACAAGCAGTGCAGTTTCTTCTTATTGAGATGTCTCAACATCTTGGAATATTATTTTCACGAGACTCTCGATAGATGAAGAAGTGGTTGAGTTTCAAAATCTTCTTTTCGACCTCTCTTCCTTTTCCTTGAGAACACGTGCATGATTTTGGGCTCTTGAATCTTCAGAATTGTCGGTGAAATCCTTCTCTTCTCACTTGGCTTTTTCAACCATTATAGACAATGCCTTATTTAAAGCAATCTAGAAGTCAAAAAGTCCAAAGAAATTTATGAAGAATGTCCAACAAGTGGAAATGAATATTTATTGGGGAGGAAACAGGAGTTTGAACACAGGACATCCTGAACCAACCTACTCTAATACCATCTTAAATCACTAATTGACCCAAAAGCTTAAACTGAAGGTGAAGGTAAATTTAATCATAATATCTAGCAGAAAACCAATATACTTATTTAGATCATGTTTAAATGGTAGTCTCAATTTGGCTGAATTTTGCAGAAAAAGATGTTGTCACAGTGTCTTTTACCATCAGTGTGCTCCTTATGTTTCAAGGAAGGAAAACATCCCAACCACATCTTCTTTGAGTGTGTGTATCTGCGAAGCTGCTGGTATTTGTTATTTGATGCTTTTACATTGGGTTTTCTACGTTTCTTGGAAGGCAAATGTGCTTCAACTTCTTTGTGGCATTTGATAGAATTCAAAAGCTTATTTAATTTGGGTTAATGTTGTGAAGGATATTCTTTCTGAGCTCTGGTTAGAAACAAATCAACGTTTTTTATCAAAATTCTGCTAAAAAAGTTGAGCTCCTTATGCTCGTTTTGATTTGGCTTGTCTCAAGTCTTCTACTTAGTGTTCTCTTTCCAAGAAATTTGAAGGATTCTCAATTCAGGATATATATAGTCGCTGGAATGCTTTCATTACTACTTTCTAGGCATATTGGTGTTTTGGTTTTTTATTGTTTCCGTTTGTTTATATTTGCATTTGTCTTTGTTTCTTTTCATTCCCTTAATGCAAATAATAATAATAATAAATAAATAAATAAATTTAAAAGAAAAAAATTTCATTGATGAATGAAATTACAAAAGAGAGGGGAAAGAAGCCCCAAAATCAAAGGAGTTACAAAAGACATTTTCATTGGTCAAAAAAGTATCGAAACTATAACAACTGGATTGCTTAGATAATTTACACCAAGAGATAGCAATGCTAATCACATGATCAAAAGAGGTCGAAATGTTGGGTTTTGTTGTTGAAGAGGTTGTTGTTCCGTTCAAGCCAGACCAGCTAGAGGAAAGCTCTAACAATATTTTTCCAAAGGAGACCTTTTTTCCCCTTGAAAGGATGATCATCAATAACAAGGGAGAGGAATAGGTTGATATCCAGGGGAAAGACCATATGCCAATTAAAAGCAAGAAGAATGTGGTTCTAAAAGGTCCTTGAGAAAGCACAGAACATAAATAAATGGCTTTGGGATTCATGGTCTTTTTTGCAAAGATAGCATCGGCTGGGAGACATCGTAAGAGAGGGGTTACGACATTCAAGCTTCTCATGTGTGAAGACAGGCCTATGTGAAAGCTCCCAGAGGAAGAATTTTATCTTTTCAAGGTAGTGGCCGAACCAAATTCCATTAATTGAGTCTGTAGAAGATAACCTACTGTTGACATACCAAGAAATAGTCCAAGACTTAGTGGAAAAGATGCCAGTTGGCTCCAGCTTCCATAGCCATTTATCATCAGTTTGGAGGGGCCGATAGGTGGTGAGTGTTTGGGAGAGAGTTGCCCATTCCTCAGTTTCCTCATCATTAAGGTGTCTTCGAAGATGGAGGTTCCATCCCCCATTCGCCCCGTTCCACAATTCATTGACCATAGCATCTTTTGCAAGAGACAGGGCGTATAGATTTGGAAAAGATGTGTGCAACAGGCTATTGTTAACCCAAGCATCAAACCAGAATGAGATGGAGTTCCCACCGCCTAAAATGGCGGTAACATGTTGTTCCACAGAAGGTTGGAGTTAGTGTAATGCTTTCCAAGGACCTTTGGTAGTGGACATGGATCTATCACCAGCTTTGTTACCACACAAACAAGTTCCAAATTTAGCCATGATCACTCTTCGCCATAAAACAAATCTTTCCACCCTAAAGCGCCAAATCCATTTTGCTAGGAGCCTCTCATTTCTCAGCTTGAGGTTGGTGATCCCCAAGCCACCCATAGATTGTGGGGATGTAACTTTCTTCCAACCAACAAGATGTAAGTTCGATCCATCTTCCTTTCCTTTCCATAAAAAATCTCGAAATATTTTTTCAATAATATTTGCCACTTTACAAGGGGATAGGTAATAAATGGGAACATTGCTCAATGAGGCTTGAATAAGAGTTAACCTCCCCCCTAGAAATGTATGATGAAGACCACGCTTTAATTCTTTGCTCAATTTTCTCAATTACAAGGGCCCAAAAAGAGGCTTTCCATGTAGAGGCAGCCCGAGGTAGGTGTCAGGCCATGATCCGACCTTGCAACCGTATAAACCCACAATGTCCTGAAGCTAAGTGGGGTAAGATTGATGCCAAGAATTTCAGATTCTTGGTGATTGATGGATAGGCTAGAGCAAGACTGAAAAGTATCAATAACATCAAACAAATTTTTTGTCTATTCCGGGTTGTAGGTGGAGAATAAGATGGTGTCGTCTGCAAATTAAAGATGGGAGATGTAGCTCATTATTTCCAAGAGCAAAACCTTGAATCTTTCTACCCAATTCAACTTGAGATAACAAACAACCAAGGGTATCAATAATGATATTAAAGAGGGAAGGAGATAGCGAAGCCTCTTGCCTAATGCCCCTAGAAGCATGAATTTTTTTCCCCTAGGACGACCATTGATAATGATGGAATAATTTGCAGATGAGATACAGCCCAAAATTCATTTTCTCCAAAGGCATCCGAAACCTTTGCAAATCAGTGTCAAGGAAGCCTCAATCAACCGTGTCAAAAGCCTATTCAAAATCTAATTTAATCACAATGCCCTTCTTTCCCTTTCTAGTCCACTCATCAATAAGTTCGTTGACAATAAACAAGGCATCCAATATTTGACGTCCCTCAACAAAGGCCGACTAATATTCTGAAACCAGGGTAGGGAGAACCTTCAGTCTATCAGAGAGGACTCTATCCAAAATCTTATAAATACCGGTAGTCAAACTAATAGGCCTAAAATCACCAACTCTTTTAGCATCAGCACGCTTGGGGATGAGGCAAATATAAGTCTCGTTAAGATTGGCATTGAAGATACCTTTCTTAAAAAAATCCTGAAACACCCTCAATATGTCGGGCTTAAGGATACGCCAAGATTTTTTATAGAATTCCCCAGTGTATCCATCAAGACCCGGGGATTTATTGGTACCAAGAGCACAGACAGCCCCCTAAATTTCCTGTTCATTAAAGGGTTTAAGCTGTGAAGACTATTACATAGTGAGAGAATGGTGGCTACATGTAGGTAATACCTTGAGGTTGTTCTTTTTGGTGTACAATCTGGAGAAGAAGCCCCAAAAATTCCTCAACTATATCGGTTTCAGTAAGAAGGATCACACCAGCTGTGGAGATAATTTCAAGAATGGTGTTTTGCCTATTTTGGTCACCTTCGCTAAGCCAAATGCCTTTGCACTTTTGTCTCCAAAGAGTCTCCTCCTTGGCCACCACCGAGAGTAGTTGTGCTTTGAGACTATTCTTTTGTATTCTATGGATGGTGGGACTATCGGATGACTCCTCCATACCATCAAGAAGAGAGTGATTTCCGCTATAAACTGATTCATTTACATGTGAATACAACCAAAGGTTTCTTTGTTCCAAGCTTTGAGGATTTCTCTAAGGCCCTTCAACTTAACAATAAAGCCATGTCCCAGTCGCCCAAGCAAAGGAGTGTTCTTCCACCAATAATCAACAAGGTCACAGAAACCTTTGCGCAACATCCACATATTTTCAAGGTAGAAGGGTTGGGACCCCATTCGTCAACACCAATGGATAGCAAGATAGGGTAGTGGTCAAATGTTGGGTCTCTCCAATCTCTTGGATGTAGTGTAGGCAAATTTCTGTTGGATGCTTTCAGTTATCAAAAAACGATCTGTGAGTATGAAGACCGGGTAATGTCTATAACCAGACCAAGTGTAAGATCCATTTTGCAGAGGAATGTTCAGGAGATCAGCCCCATCGATGAAAGTATTGAAAGTTTTCATACTCACCATTTGGGGCTTATCATTTGATTTTTCATAGGACCATCGGGACACATTGAAATCACCTCCCAAAATCCAGTTTCATGTGCAAAGGCCTTGAAGATCATAAAGCTCCTACCAAAAGAGAGGTCTATCTTTTGCCCGAGAAGGGCCATATATTCCAAAGAGCCAAAAAGGAAAGCCCTCAGCCAAGGAAAACTGAATGGTAAGTGAGAAGAGACCTTTAAATAGCTCTCCAGACGTGATAGATGGGTCATTCCACATGATGATGATACCCCCAAAGGTTCTCGAGGCCTCTAACACAGACCAGCTGATATGCCTAGAGCTCCAAAGAGACTTAATGATAAAACGATCCATATCTTCGAGCTTTGTTTCCTGAAGGATAACCATTGTAGGATTGTGTTTTAAGATAAGATTTTTCACAACCACACACTTCTCCCAAGCCTTGATGCCTTTGACATTCCAAGATAGAATGAACATGTATAAGAGGTTGGCCCACCAAGATAAGCCTTAGAAATGTCCTTGTCATAATTGATAGAGGTATAAAGCCTCTTTAATTTGTTTATGCCTTTGTTTTGCTTCTAGGATCATTTGACCTTCTTTGAGGTGGATGGAATAGCAAAAATGCACAGATTATGTTCCAGAAGCCAAGGAACCACAATTCGAAGGTGGGATGCAGGGTCAAAAGAGCTTAAAACAAGATCAGCCTCCGATTCAAGGTCGCTCTCAGCCAATAAAGAGGCGCATACTAACGTGTTTTGTAAGGAGAAATTAGGAGGAGGAGAGGTGGGATGAGTGAAAGGGGAAGGTGGAGCAATGGAGAGGGGAAGAGGACTATAGCCTAAGTTGTCGTGGTCAGAGAAGGTTGGGCAAGATGTCAAAGAGTTGAATTTAGTGTCGAGTACAAGGTATGACCTTTTGTTTTGAATGGTGATGGATAGTTTGTGTGGGGAGTTATGAAGGTCGGATGGAGGAGGCAAAGTGAGAGGATGGTTTACATTAGAGACTGATGGGTGAGGAAGCAAGTATGGATTCGTATCAAGATTGGCGAAAGGACTTGGATGGGCCGAGCCTGGTGGAGGGTCGATGTTGATGGCTATAGGAAGGTCTATAGGCTTATCAGGGCAAAAGTTGGGCAGATAAGAAGTAGATTGTGGGAGTGTAATGGAGGGGGGAGCAAGGGGAGGGTTGGGCTAGGGTGGAGTGAGCTTTGATTGAGGAATGGTGGGTTGGGGAAAGTGGGCTTTTGTTGGGATAAGTTTGGTAGGGCAAGGAGAAGACCAACAGGTGTGTTAATGGAATGGGGGATGGGGCTTTTAGAAAGGGTAGATGGGCCGGTTGGAGGAAGATCGGCCTGTTGGGTTAGTGAAGGAGACGAATAGATAGGTATAGGTTGAGGGATGGGAGGTGAGATAGAACGGGTAGGTGAGGGATCAGAGGGAGGTACCTGTGGAGCATGTGCAGATGCTGACACAGGGTACAGTCCAAGGAGACCTTTCTATAAGTCAAATCGTGCCTCGTTTTCCGCGTCACCCAGAGAAAGGCATCCATCCGGTGGCTGAGAGCCACGGATTCTGGCAACAAAACCCAGAAACTGGTAATATAAATAAAAAGATGAAAGATAACCCATGAATATCATCCGAAAAAGCTGAAGCCAACCTCATCCACGCAGCATCTAATTTTCCATGATCCATGGTATTTGTACAAATTATACAAGTTTAAGCATGTACCTCTGCAGGCCTTTGAATTAAGAACTCGAAGTACGGATGGTGGCGTTGTTGATGAGCCATCTGTATCAGCAAGCTTTCAATCCAAAAAAAAAAAAAAAACCCGTCTCAGCAAGCTTATATATGCAGACATAGCAACATCCCCAAAATTATTTAGGTGTTTAAGGAACAATATAACAGCTAAATAAAATTAATATCTATCTGGATGAAACATAAAATTTGTATTAAAGCGCAAGGTCCTCAGTTACCTGATGAAGAAACTCCAGAAGATCTACATCAGATAAATTAACCCCTAATATGCAGGGTACCTATTATGTTATACACATAAATGTTGATATAAAAACATAATAAGAACATATAAATTGGAATTCTAACAAAATAAATATAAATTTGTTACAAATTTCAAGCGCACAATAAATGCTTTATTACAGTTCGCATGGTTTGGTTACCCAAAGTTGAATGTAATAATCAGTTTGGTTACACAAAGTTGAATGTAATAATCATAGAAGCAAGGAAGATGATGATTAACTGCCATTAGCGTGATGGCCGTTTCCTGCTTGTGTAGGATGTTCAAATTGCTGCACAGAAAACCAAATATTAATTTGGCAAACTTGAGCGGTACTGGTAAATCAGAAAACCCCTTCTCTCTCAATTTCTCCTTTTAATCAAAATCAAAAGAAACTACCTTGGGCAGTCTTCATCTAGTTTACCTATGAAAATATATAGATTTTCCAATGGATCAAGAGCTGTTGCCCTTTCCTCACTTTAGCATGCTAAGTCGTTTTCTAGCTTAGCATAGCCAGAGATTAGGCCGAAACATATTTTTGACAGAGGAAAAGGACAATTTAGAAGGTTCTAGGGAGTCATACAGGATACCTTCGGAAGGATTTTGAATCTTGAGCATGAATACTACAGATCCAACCCCACTCTTTAACCTGATCGGCATAGTTATACAACAACTGGTAACCAATCTCTGGCAGCACCTATAGTAAACAAACAGCAGGATCAATATATCCTTTAAATCAAAGCATGATATATTAAGACCAGAAGACAACAAACATAATTTACCAGCTCGTGTTCAGCATCCAGATAGGTTGTAGTCTTTGCTTCACCAGACAACAGCTGTGTATATAAGGCTTTATTAGAAATCACAAAGAACTAGTTCATCAAACAAATCATGATCACCTTTTGACGAAGATCTTCAAGTCGAATTCTTTCATCTGCAGCATGCTGTAGCAAAGCACCATTTCAACATCATTACCCCACCCCATGCGCATAGAAGACTTGTCAATTGGTGTACACATATATTGTATACAGAGTGTAAGAGGAATCACAAGGCATGAGTGTGTTGTACCCAAGCAATGGATGGCATTACACATAGACAACCTATTTAGAAATAATAATAATAATAATAATAAAGAAAAATTTAGACTGAAATTTCCATGAAGTTTTGTGCCATGGGAGGATGGGTCTATTTCAATCAAGTTCTTTCTTTCCACTGTAATCTGTCTGGCATACTTTGTGTGGGTTATGGTGAAACGTCCCTGGGGGAGATTATGAGGCAGAGTCATGGTTGGGAAATCTGGGCTTTGGGTAGTGGATAGGGTGGGGAGGCAAGTTTGGAGAGAAGGGAGAGGAAGGGAGAGAGGTGAGCGAGGAGAGAGAGCCATGATTTTATCACGATATAATAAAGAATAAAACACTGGTTGAGAAGAAGAAGAAACTAGTTAATAGAAAAGAAGATCAAGGGTCAGTATTGTGCGCTGGCAACCAATTTTGACCCCTTAATTCTGCCAAGATTCTTGGATTAATGTCTACGTCAACAATCAGACACATCTACGATCAAACAGCACTTTCATCCAATCATTGCAAAAATCAACTTTCCTCCATCTTGAGAACTAACAATTTTTTAGTTAGAAGTTGATATAGGACCAGCCACTGATGAATTTCAGTGACCAATTATATGAATAAAGAAATAAACAAAATTGTTTTTCATATAAAACCGCCTAGCAGACCCAACAAAACTAATTAATCAAAAAAAGACAAAAATAATAAAATAATTATGAGGAAAAAAAACACCCAGAGAACAGAGAACCACCTGAAGTGAACGAACCTAAAGGGATTGAACCAACCTGATCGATAACAGCCAGTATTCCGCCAGATACAACTGGAATGAATTTCTTATCAAGCTGTAGAAGTACTTTTGCATCTTCAAGGAAATTTTTATCGATGGATTCGGGAACTAAGGAATTGCTAGCAAGAGATAGGAACCCTGAAGTGATATCAAGTATACTAACTTCATCGTCAAAAGCATGTGAATCCTCATTTATCTGAAATCAAAAAGGAAAAACTATTAAATATTTACTCGAATAAATAAACGAAGCCTCATATCAAGCTAAAGAAAACAAATTAAGTTTCAAACTTTACTGTAGTTGGACAGCAATTATGCCATTTGATCCATAAATCTGAGGACTCTTGAGTTTCCTTTGAGCATAGTTCTGGACGTGAAATAGGGTCAAAACTATCCCATTCAAATAGTATTGGAGGATATTAAAAAGTCATACTAATATGCTAACTATAAGAAGCACTGAAATATTTGTTTCAGTCTAAATGTTGAAATCTCATTTTCCAAATCCATAAGAACAAATAAAGAGTCAGTTTTGTATGCACAGTATACCTATAACACCTTCAGTGACCTTAACATCGCATTGGGACTGCTTGGAAATCTCTCCTTGTTTCTCCTCATCATTTCCCATAATAGCAGGCATCTTTATCGTAGCTGTTCTGGCAGATCTGGAAGTGAGGAAAACGTGTTTTATATTCTAATAAAAATCAACAATTTTAAATTGATAGGGGAAAGGTTTGGCTCTCTACCTGGTTCCCATCAATGAGTCATCAACAGGAAATGGCTTAACATATCGATTACTAGTACCAAAGAAATGTTTGGAATCTCTCAACTCACCTAGTTCTGTACGTACCAGGCAGTAGCTACAACATTAGTATTTCATCAGTGACATCTTACAGGTGATGACTTTTTAAATGAAAATACCTAAATGAGGTGGCCTGTCAAGGAAGACCGGTGCCTGAAGCTTTTCAACTTTCCCTTGGTCCGTGCAATAGAAATTAGTGGCACTAGACTTATTGGCTTTTCTTTCGTTCAGGCAATAGAAACTAGTGGCATGAGGCCTTTCTGCCTTTGTTTGGTCCAGGCAATAGAAACTAGTCTTTCTTTTGTAAAAAGGTGGAGCCGATTTGCCTCTTCTAGGCCTTTCAACAGAAAAATACTTCTCTTTCAAAGTTTGATGTCCAAACATAAGCTCTGAGCTTTCACAAGCCTTTTCACAATCTCTTCCAGGCAATCTCCAATTGAAAAAATACTTCTGACGGGAGTGCATATCTGGACTCACAGGAGAAGAATGTTTAACATGGTTAGATTTTTTAAGGAAGGTGCTAAGGTCCTCTCTTGCATCAAAAACATCATCAATTATCAGTGTACTATCGATACAGCTTGCTATGTAATTCTTTTTGTTGGAACTACTCAACGTGATATCACAATCAAATTTGCAGCCCTTTTCATCATCATCCACTAAATCCTTGACGGGTGTCCTATCTCTAGATCTCCAGCTCCTTTCACCCTCATCCCTAACACTAAAGCAATCAACGTCCCATTCTGAGGCTAATATGAAATTTGAAGTCACGGGACCGTTTGGGGAACTTCTGGTCTGATAACTTGACAAAAACTTCTGCACGTGCTTGTCCAAATGCCATGAGGATATACAAATTAGATTAAATAATTTTAGATAGAAATTTTATATCATGAGAAATTCATAAATTGTAAGCTCTAATAATGGTCAGAGAGCATACCTCAGCATGTGATGAGGTGCCGGCACAAAGATCAGAACCCTTGAAGTAAGCATCAAGCTTTAGAATGTCAACTTCATCATCAGGTATTTTTTGCATTTGGGTTCTTTTGATGACATCATTTTGAACATACAGTTTGTCACCAGGAATTGAAGTACTCTCAAGTTGAAAGCTACTCCATGAGGAACATCCCCTAAGTGAGGGTTTGTTACCCGTTAAGATGTATTCATCGTAGCTAAATTCATCAAAGTAGGAAGATGGTGTACTTCCGGCAGAACCAGTGATCATATTGAAACGCATTTTAGATGATTGACCTTTCAAATCTGAACAGAAGATATTGTCCTCAACAATGTCATCACATCCTTGGGGAGAATTCAGTCTTCTATCCAAAAAGGAGTCTTCAGATACAAAAAAGTTTTCAGGTACCGATTGGTAAGTGTCATTGTTTTGGACAGCTGTAGTTGAGCATTTTGCCAAGGGAGTATCCCATGATTTTGAGAAATGGTCGGCTTGGTAACTAAATTGCATCCTAGCTGCTTGGTCACCATCATCCAATTCAATTGAACTTGTGTGTGAACTCTCACGTGCCTTTTTGTCATGCAACCTATGGGACAAGATATCATCATGTTCCGTGAGCATAACTGATGGTGAAAACAAATCGGTAAGGGAAGCCTGACAGCTTTGCATTCTGCTCTTCTTCACAGATGGAATATTCTCTGAAACAAAAATTGAACCAGGTCATTTTTACACTGCAAGTTTGCACGGTATGCATATACTTTTTATGTGGAAGTGTGCTGTGCAGATAATAAATGGGGACATTTTCACCTTAACCATTTTGTTAGGGGGGGCAGTGTGGGCAACTCAAGCAGCATATATAAGACTAAATCATTTCATAAATCAAAATGTGATGAGACGAAAGTTCAACTTAAAAGTACTTGATTTTGTTGAAATCATGTTATCTTCATCCTTCCACAGCTGATCTCCAACTATGGGGGTTGTATGGACCAAAGATTTTCCTGCAAGTGCAAAATGAAACTTCAAACAGTGTTTATGAACAATCACTACGGTGACAAAGATATGGCTAACTGCATACCACAATTATATTTTTCTTTCCAAAATTGTTGAACGGCTTCTTCAATGAAGGTAAGTATTGGGGTCCAGTCCTTCGGAAATGAAAACAGAAGGAAATCAGAAGGGGTTGGTTAGAAGAATCCAAGGAAAGAATTCTATCAAACCATTAAAATGTGATAAAACAAATATTAAATAAAGGAATAGAAGAGAAAACAAATAAACTAGTGTTTGGAGAACAAGAATTACCTTAAACTGAACAATGGTCTTAGATGACTCAAATGTTAGGTCGTAGAAAGATCCTGGGCAGTCTAAATTTAAAACATAAGCAGGATTTGCTTCAGACCTGCTTCTCTTCCTTCTGTGACAGACATGATCAGTCTGCGGATCCTGGCTCATAAATCTACTGGCCAGTTGATTAAGTAATTTATGAATTTGGCCCTTGAAAATGAATCGCCTGTTAATATCTGTCCTTGCTGAGGTCTAAACAATTTCATAAAATACTGAATCCTATCCACCCACCATAGATTTAAAGAATTCACAGAATGACGTGGATACAGACGTATTGAACAGCCTGCCATAAAAACAACTTATAAAAAATAATGAAATATCAAAAAGCAGAATTAGCCTTCTTTTGTGTAATCAAGAAAATAATTATACCTTGATACTGAAGCTATCAAACGGACTGCATATATAGCCAGAAAGCTTTAAGTCCCCATCACCGATTTTTAATTCATGGAGAGACCTGGAAACCTCACTACCAAAGCCACTTCTCAAAAGTGATAAAGGAGAAGGAGAGGGATCCGTGCAAAGAAGGATACTCTCACTACATCAGAGAAATAAAACTGTGAAAAAACTAACATAAAAATTTTACATATTTCAACCTGAATTAAAGATACCTTTCACTGTCTACAAGTTTGAAGGAAACTTTAGAATGTATGAGGGCAGTTCGAATTACACATTTCTTGACTGCATGCAAGACCTTCTTGGGGCTTCGAGTTCCATTATGCAAAATGAAATTTCACATGTCCGTAAAATGCAATATAATATTTCATTTTACATAGCTAAAAAGTTAAGGTCCATTTGGGTTAAGAAAGTATTTTAAGAACTTGCATTTTGAGAACAACTATACTAAAACTATCAAAATAGAATAAATTATAATTTATGTGAAAAAAAATCATATTTTTCATTAATTAATTTTAAATATAAAAATTGAGACACTGAACATCTAAAACTGATAGTTATCATTGTATTTTTTTTTTTTTTATATTCATGAGTGTTCGGGCTAGCTTATGCACATCTCGACTAATTTCATGGGACAACCTGCCTGACCTTACAACATTTGGGTGTCACCCGTAGGATATTAAATCCAAAGTAGGTAGTCACCATGGATTGAACCCATGACCCCTCCTTAGCCCTTTGGCCTTTTTTTATGTTCCCACTACCACTAGGCCAACTCATCATGGTTGTTACCATTGTATTAACAAATATAGAAGAAATAATTTAAAAATTATATGAAAGCGATAAAATATTGTTGTTTTGACTTCAATTTCTTAAGAACATACTACCAAAGTGTGATTAGTGTGCATCACAAATTCTAAGGTGGCAAGTACTTTTTGTTCCATAAAACAGATACTTCAAACTTCCTTCCCACAAGGCCCTATATATTTCCTTTTGCCTTTTCAGCTTTCATAAACTATGACTGCAATCTATTATCTCCTTTCTCATCATAAGAACTTGCCTTATCCATAGATCAACTCTTGAATTCTCCTTTTCACTAAAAAAAAATGTTTATTATACAAAAAAAGAATATAAAAATTCTAAGAAATTAAACCTGGATTGCATATGTTTCCTTCGAACTGGTTGGTTGTAAAACAGATCTCGAACAATAACTACAGAAGAAAAAGACAAAAGAACCCTGATCCAGTAATGGCCTTCAGAAGTATTTGCAAGAATAGAATATAACAAAGGAGAAAATATTGTTTTTCCAGTTGTAATTGCAAATCGCATGAATGTTTAGAAGTATTTGGGGCATAATTAGTAAGGAGACACCATAATAAGATGCATATAGTTTCAATTATTTTTTCTGTGCTAGTCTAGTTCAACAAAAAGTGCAGTGACATCAATACACTAACCTTATCATGAAAAACATTGGGTGGCTAATCAATAATCAATACACTACACCAAGGTACAAATCATACAATCAAACACTATTTCTTACAAATATATGATGGTAATTATGTGGACACATATATACTTAGCAACTACAGATCAGATAACTGAAAGGATAATTACAAAATTTATAAAACAACCAAAATTGGATCTACATCCCATAAAATTACATTTTGTCACACCAGTATTCCATGCCATGAAGATTTACCACATCAATGGTTTTCATGAGGTTAATGGTCAGAACAGAAAAACTAAAACAAAAGGTACAATTACAAAAGCAGAGCCCAAAATCAATGACTTGAGTCCAGATACAAAAAGATGGAGCAGCAAAGGAAATATAAGAAGGAAATATACATATAATTATGTGTATGTGTATGTATCCAGATACCAAAATACCCAAATACCAAGGAGCTGATTAGATACCCTTAAGTTTTCTCTCTAATTTGCCCATCAAAAGATTATATGGCGTGTGTATGTGTGTGAGAATGTAAACAATTGCCCCTCCCCATAAAAATCTGGCTCTGCCCCTGTAGATACAAGCACTTGCAAGGTCTTAAAGCATGCTAAGCAATTTTTGGAATAAATGTGACTGAGAGATGATGAAACTGTTACAACTTACCAGTAGTGCCAACATCTTCCATATCATCGTCAATTCCAAGATACAAGCATTTACAACCCTGTAACAAACAGAATAAAAGTTAATTACTTAACAACAAAACAGGAAACTTCTCATGTATGGCTCCATAATTGAATAGTTGTAACCTTCTGTACCTTTAAGACTTTACGATATCCATTTGCCCTCCCACATGCTCTAGTTATGATCTCCACCAACGATACATCGGAAATGGAAGCCAATGCCTCTCCTCGAAAGCCAAATGTTCCGCATTTGGAATCCATGTCGACAAGATCGTGAAATTTTGATGTCACTGCATAAAGTCATTGAAAAGTACAACATAAACACCCCAAGGTAGTAAATCCAAATTCACTAAATATATGTGAGCAATGTCCAGTTCCAACGTTAGAGTTCTACTTTTCACCAGTTGTCTAAAAGATAATTACATCAAAAACATCCTTTCACCGCTTACAAGAGACAGCAGTGAAATCCAATCGCAGATTCAGCCCTTTTCTGCACCATTTCCATTAGTTGAAAAAACTAATAGGTTTTCGGTAATATCATTGGATTCCAAAATAGAACCAGGGAAATGATAATGAAGTAAAGACTCACAGTACACAAGGAAGAAAGTTGAGATTTTTACCATATCTTTCTCCTAGCAAGACTAACCCATCGCGAGTAATACCAGATCCTATAAGAATATAACAAATTCACTGTATCAGTATGAAACCTCATATAGAGAAGTAAAGTAACAAGTAGCGTACTGAGAAAATCACAAACCATCGTCCACTACTTTAACATAGGATGTCCCAATGCCCATGAAAATTGAAATCTGGAAAAGGCATAAATTGATATAATAGACTGCAAGTAAGATACATTAAGGCAGGCAAATTACAAGAGAATTATATATATATATATATATATATATATGGTAGCCTACTATTTATAAATTACAAATTTAGTCACTTTTAGAGGCTGTTTGGGAGGCTGGAATATAATCATAATCACTGAGAATCTGAAGGGTATTGGAATGAGTGAGGAATCAAGGGCAGAATGGGAATGGGATCATGAAGTGTGAAAATGATGAGAAAGAGAGTTGGATCGAAAGCAGTGGAAACAAAATGAGTTTGGTATGTGTTATAAATCGGGTCCAAAATGCTCAATCCAAACATGAGTTTTGGATCACATTACATTATAAACTAATTCCATTATGGGCCCCCAAACAACCCCTTATTGTATCTGCCTAGCCTACTATTTGGTCCTCATGTCAAATCAACATTCTTTAGTTCGCTCAATATGACAGTGTTATGATACCACCCAACAAGAACAGCAAAGAACACAAAGAAATACAAAAAGCATTGAAACATAGAAATATATATTGCAATATAGAGGTAGTTACAATACACTAATAGCTTTTCGAGAGGGCTATCTCCCTCCAAATTCACACCAAAAACAATCCTCCCTTGCTCCCAACCCACTCAATCTATTTATAACCAAAAACTATAACCTTCCCAACTGATTACTAATATGCTCTTACTAATAATATACTAATATCCCTAACTAAGACCCTTACAAACTAGTAACAAAGTTAAAACTTCTTAGTACCAAAATCAAAAATTTAGGGATTAAAATAAACTAAGTTCAGTAACTAAATTTATTCTCCTTGTAAAGAGAACCAATCAACCATAAAGGAGTAGTTTTTCTCTTGTAGAAGGAAGAAATGTGCTGCTCAGTGATGGATGACTAAGAAATAAAGTACGATTTCATGGCAGGCTCTAATTCATAGTGCACTACTTGTGACTGTTTTAGGTGCAAGATTGATGTATATCTAAGTTAAATATTTTGTACACTCCCGACCGGATTAACTTGCCGTAACAGTCATAATTAGTAATAAAGCACATCACATTTCCTACTTGGGTGAGTAAGCAACCCCATGCCTCAGCACAGAACAATATCATACAATGGACATTAGACTCCATACCTTCGATGCACCAGCATCCAAGCTATTATAAACAAGCTCTTCCACAACCTTCGTGACATCATAGAGAATAATGCCAGCACGCACAGAACTACGAACAGACTTAGGCAGGGGCTTGATAGTCCCCATCTAGCATTACGGTGCATCAATAAGAAAAAACATCAAATGGGAAACAAGACGAAGAAGAAGAATAGGAGGAAAATTAGCATATAAATACAAAGATAAATAGTTCATTATTTTCACCAAAACTTGATACATTAATTGTACTGCTTTTTCAGAAAGTAGTTCCAATGGCGAGAGCAAGTGGACAAATGACGCAAAATCTGACTACAGAAACTTGAATTTCTAACTTTGTATAACTCACTTGAGATGAGACAATCTCACCCTTCCCAGACCCTTAAAAAGGCAAATCATGGTCTTGGAAGCATCTGAAGATTGAACTTCAGTTTGGAGATAAAGTAAGGCACGAATACAACAAACTAGACAACCAATTCAATGTTTTTATCAACATAAATTCATTCCGCAATTTCATAAGTCCTCATATTCGATTTACAACACCCCTTTTCATAAATTATAAACAGTTTAGCGTCAGCTCCCTACAGAGCACATGCGAAAGCGAGAATAGCCAAAGAACTGGGCATTTCCGAAAAATTGAAAGTTAACAAAAATGCCAGTGAAGACTGTAATCGCTTTGCTCTCTTGCTACGTTTAGGAAGATTCATGAAAAACAATGAGTTCTTAACGAAACTAACCTTAAAAAAACCCTACATAAAAGACTTCTGTAACAATTATTTTACTCTATTTCTGTCAAAATCTCAAAAGCTATGCTCACATGTTCGCGCAGCATCCACCGCCCGACTCTTCTTTCCAATGTGGCGGTGCAGGCACATATGCCGATGGTTCCGTACTCAGTCAAAAGCCAACCTCTTCTCGAGACGACTGTGCTCCGCCGCAGTGAATGAGAAACTGGCCGTGCCGAGTGTCGGATTCAGAGCATACCGCCGTAAATCGTAATTAAGAACTTTCCCGGTGCCAGGACGGTGCTAGCACGGACGACATGTCGGTCCGATTTTCTTTTTTTCTTTCTTTTTTTTTTTTAAGGAAAAAGTTATTCGGACGCTAAACTCGTCCAGTTCTATTCTGTTAATCCGAAACTTTCAACGTCATTCAATTGTACTTCCAATTTAGCCACACAAAAAAAAAATCACCATCTTAGCTCTCAACTTCATTGGAAAAAAAAAAAAGGAAACTGTCAACTTCATTGCTAAAAGTTTTCTCAGGTTTAATTAATTGTAAATTATATATTTGATATGAAATTGATAAAATTTTGAAAAAATATCATTATAATTAAAAAAAAAATAGTAACAAATTAGTAGAAGACAAATCAAAGGTAAAAATTGTCGCATTTATTTGAGTTCAACGAACAAGATAGGTTAAATAACAAGTTTAGTCCATGAACTTTGAAGCTCGTATCTATTTGATCTCTAAACTTTCAAAAGTGGTCCTTGAACTTTTGAATTATATATTCTATATAGGTTAAATAATTAGTGTTGGAGGAGAAATTTCGGACCAATCACAGATCGCCACGTCAGTTATTAAATTAACAATAAAATGCCAAAATCATCAAATTTTGGACCAATTAAGAGTTGACATGTGTTCCAAATGGAAATTGAAGACGAATTTTGATGATGTCACATGTTTTCGTTTGGTTGAGTAAAATTAATTTTGCCCAGTTCAACATCATAATTTGGGCGTTGGTCCAGTTACACCCAAATATAGGCTTAATTTGGGCGTAAAATGCCAAAATATGCCTGAATCCAATTAATAAGGCCCAAAGGTCAGACCCAAGTCTAATTAATAGGGCCCAAGGGTCAGGCCCAAGCCCATGAGACCCATCAAAGAGCCCTATAAATAGAAGAGTTCTTCCCATTCCAAGAGGTCAACAATTCTACATTCAGAGAGCCTAGAGAGAATTCATCAACAAGCAGAAGACTCCTGAAGCTATACTTCTAGAAGACAGAAGACCCTTGAAGACACAAAGACTCTTCCAAGACTTCTACTTCAAGAACGTTCGGTGCCTTTCTTCTTCAAGTCAAGCACATCCACTCAACCGAGAGAGAATCAGAGGATCAAGTACTAGAGATCGAACCACATCGCATCAAATCAACATCAACATCAACACCAACGCAAGTTCAACTCCACGAAATACGTTTCTCCGGAAACTTCGTATGAACAAATTAGTTTGTGGTAAAGCAAATAAAACAAACAACTGAGCAAAATCAAGATGTGAAGTAAATATCATATATTCTACAACACAGGCATTCGTACAATCTGTTTACAAACTACAGGACATGAGACTTTAAGGTATCAACCCCAACAGAGACATCCATGGTGAGGGATAAAAAAGCCTCAAAGCCTCCAATTCTATGTTATGTCCCTTTGTCGAGATGAAAGAAGGGTGAGTCATCTTTTACGAAATACTTAAAACATTTACAGGTCGATGATGTAGAAATCGTAAAGGAAAGTTTTGTCACACCTCTAACACTAATAATGAATAAGAAGTCCACAAGCTAGAGGTGGAAGTGACGGAGTTAAATATGCCTGAGAAGCGAACTAAAGACGAATTCGATCCCAAGGCTTACAAGTTGTTGGTGAAGGCGAGATATGACTTCACAACTCACATTGAGCTCAAGAGCTTGAAGATTTATTAACAACCCAGACTCTCGTCAACCCAAAAGAAGCTTTTGCAAGAGGGACACACTATACCTACGTCGAGGGCGGGACTCGGATATGAATCGTCAGAGCCAGACCACATAATAAAAAAGGCGAAGGGAAAAGTGGCCAACAACAATCATATCACTGCAGAAGAAATCGATGATATAGGGGAAAAGGAGGGCAAAGATAAAAGTGCCTCAGCCTTCAACTGTATTAGGCCGTCTACTGCACGCGCCTTGGTCTTCGAGAGATTGAGCATGACGAAAGCAGAAAGGGGAAGTTCGCATATGATTCCCAGATCTACTCAACGCTCAATCTTTCGAAGGTTGATCTGCCGAATGAATGAAATGAGGAAATCATCTATCAGCTGCCGGTGGTGGCACAACCTTCAGCCTTCGAGAGACTAGGTGCAGTTCCAAAGGAAAGCGAAGGAAAACCCTGCACTCCCATTTTTTATCGCCTGAAGCATGAGAGGCTTGAAGATCCCCTCGACGAATATGTCTCTAGTGAGACAAAGGGAAAGGGAAAAGCCTGCGGTGATGCCCCCGATACGACTATAAGAAAGAGGGGGCCGATACCCCAGGCGTTAATTTCGTGATGCCTCAACCTTAAAGACGTTGAAAGGCCATCGAACAAGAAACCATCAGGAGAGGCAAGAAGTGATGGAGAAATCCGTAGTACTGTCCCCTCAAGCATGAAGAAAATGACCTTCGTTACTTTAAACACAAGTGAGGACTCGCTCAAAGTAAAGAGGGGCGGTTGTCTTCACCGATCCTCATAATGGAAATTTAGAGCAGGAGGAAGGCGAAACTTTGTGTCACCACATCACCATCACCGAAGAATCTGAAGAAGGTATGATCGAGGAGGAAGACACTCCACAAGGTCTAGAGGACAGTGATCAATCCACGATGGATGAGCTAAAAAAAGTGAATCTGGGCACAGTAGAGGAGTCGCGTCCAACTTTCATAAATGCATCCCTCTCGGAAGAGGAAGAGGGTGAATACATGAATTTTCTCACCGAATACAGGGATGTTCTCGCTTGGTTATACAAAGAGATGCCAAAACTGGATTCGAAGGTAGCCGTCCACCATCTCGCGATCAAACAAAGGTGTTGACCCGTTAAGCAGGCTCAGTGACGCTTTTGGCCAGAACTTATCCCCCAGATTAAGGCTGAAGCCAATAAGCTTATTGAATCAGGGTCATCCACGAAGTCAAATACCCAACGTGGATAGCCAACATTGTCCCGGTTAGAATAAAGAATGGACAGCTTTGTGTCTGCGTGGACTTTCGTGACCTAAACAGCGAATGCCCGAAAGACGATTTTCATTGCCCATCACAAAGATCATGGTCGATGCGACAATGGGACATGAGGCCTTATCCTTTATGGACGGATCATCCAGGTATAACCAGATACGAATGGCCCTCGTGGACGACGAAATGACAGCATTTCGAACCCCAGAAGGGATATATTGTTACAAGGTGATGCCCTTCGGGTTGAAGAACGCCGACACTACTTATCGACGCGCCATATAGAAGGTGTTTAGCGATATATTGCACAAACACGTGGAATGCTATGTGGATGACCTTGTGGTCAAGACCAAGCGACGACAATACCACTTGAAAGATCAAAGAAACGTGTTCGATCGCCTACAAAAGTAACAATTAAAGATGAACCCCCTTAAATGCATGCTTGGCATAACTTCAGGAAAGTTTCTAGGCTCCGTTGTGAGTCATCAAGAGATAGAGATAGATCAATCCAAGATCGATGCCATGCAGAAGATGCCAAGGCCAAGGAATCTACCTGAGTTGAGAAGTTTACAAGGACGTCTGGCCTACATCCGGAGGTTTATTTCTAACCTGGCAGGGCAGTGTTAACCCTTTTAGAGACTGATGAAAAAGGGAGAAAACTTTGGATGGGATGAGGCCTGCCAAAATGCCTTCGATAGCATAAAGAGGTACTTGATCAATTCTTCTGTCTTAGGAGCCCTAGTAACGAGCAAGTCGTTGATATCGTACATTGTAGTGCAAGAAAGATCGTTAGGGGCACTACTGGCACAAGAAAGAGAGAAGGGAAAGGAACGTTTCTCTAATACTTAAGTAGGACCCTAAACGGAGCTAAGATCAACTATTCTTCTATTAAAAAGACATGTCTTACGCTCTTCTTCGCCATAGATAAGTTGAGACACTACATGCAAGCCTTCACAGTCCACTTAATTACGAAAGTCGATCCCATTAAGTACGTTCTGTCCAAGCCAATCATCTCGGGGCATATAGTCAAGTGGGCAATCATTCTTCAACAGTACGACATCATTTATGTACTGCAAAAAGCAGTCAAAGAGTAGACATTGGCCGACTTCTTGGCAAATCACCCGGTTCCATCATATTGGAGGTTAAGTGAAGACTTGCTCGATGATGAAGTTCTCTTCACAGAAACTTCAGAGTTGTGGGTCATGTTCTTTGATGGTGCAGCACGGAGAAGTGGTGTGGGGGCAGGTATCATCAAGAAAAGCACATTCTACCTTATAGCTTCACACTTGCTGAATTATGCTCAAACAATGTCGCTGAATACCAAGCGTTGATAAGTGGTCTCCAAATGGCTTTGGATAATGGGGTGGCTTGCATAGAGATTTTCGGTGACTCAAAGTTGATAATCAATCAATTCTTATGCTAGTATGATGTGAAGCAAGACGACTTGAAACCTTACTTCATTTACGCTCGCTAGTTGATGAAAAAATTCCAAAGATTGACGTTAGAGCATGTCTCGAGGACGAAAAATAAGAAAGCGGACACCTTGGCAAATGTAGCTACTGCCTTAACAGTTCTGGATAATGTGCCCCTTAATATATCGCTTTGTCGAATATGGGTTATACCTCTGGTCGGGACTGCATGTTAGGAAATGAATGTGATATCAGTATACCTGTCTCTTATACACATCTAGATGTGTATAAGAGACAGATATATCGCTTTGGCGAAGATAGGTTGTACCTTCAATTGGGACTGCATATGGGGAAACGAATGCGATATCAGTCTACCTAACCGACGAGGAAGACTGGCGGCAGCCCATCATAGATTACCTTGAGCATGGAAGGCTCCCAGACGTCCCTCGCCATAAAACCAAGATTTGAAGGAGGGCCACACATTTCATTTACTACAAAAGGGTCTTATACTGCCGATCCCTTGAAGAACTCTTCCTTCGATGCCTCGGTAAAGAGAAGTCAGTAAAGGATTTGGAGGAAGCACACTCTTGTTGATTTGTCAGTCTGTTCAACAACTCTTATTGAACCCTCAGTAGTCTCAGTCTCACTCGTTTCACTAGGGTAGCCGATAAAAAGGCAAACTTTCAAACGCAGTTCTAACTTCTTTGGGTTAATCACAAGCACATGGGTCGGACATCCCCAAATCCTGAAGTGGCGTAAACTACCTTTACAGCCTCTCCACAACTCAAAAGGCGTTTCAGAAACATTTTTTGAGGGAACGTTGTTCAGAATATAACATGCAGTCTCCACTACAAAACCCTAAAACAAGTCTGGAAGATGAGCATAACTCATCATATAATGAACCATGTCCAATAGGGTTCTGTTTCTCCTTTCTGATACACCATTTTGTTGAGGTGTACCTAGGGCCAAGAGTTGGGACATAATTCCATGTTTTATCATATAGTTATGGAATTGAAGGTCCATATACTCTCCGTCACAATTAGATCGTAGTGTTTTTATCTTCTTACCTAACAAGTTTTCAACTTCTGTCTTATACTTCTTGAACTTGTCAAGGGCTTTAGACGTACGTTGCATTAGGTAGAGATACCCGTACCTTGAATAATCATCTATGAAAGAGATGAAATATTCATACCCACCTCGAGCTCTAACACTCATTAGATCACAGAGGTCAGAATGTACAAGCTCCAAGGCTTCCTTGACTCTGTAACCTTTTTCAGTAAAAGGTCGTTTGGTCATCTTGCCTTTGAGGCATGATTCACACACCGATAAGGAGTTTTCTTCTAAACTCTTTAGAAGTCCACATTTCACCAATTGCTCAATCCTATTGAAGTTGATGTGACCTAACCTTAGATGCTAAATATGGGTGTTTTCCTTAGGAGAAACCTTTGGTCTTTTAACTATTGTCGTTGTAGTAAACATTTCAATATTTAGCAAGGCTTTTATGACTAATGGCCTTAGTACATATAAGTTATTCTCCATTGAACCAAAACCAATCTCCATACCATTCTTGAAAATAACACACTTTACTCTAAAAAAAGAAGATGGTATAGCCTTTTTCAATGAGACAATAAATCGAGATTAAGTTCCTCCTATTATGAGAAAGTACAAAAATATTATCCAGTAATAGGTAACGTTTCTTATCCAAAAATAACTTCAGTCTGCCTACATCAACAGCTGAAATAACCTCACCAATACCAACTCGAAGAGTCATCTCTCCCTGTGGCAATGTTTTCTAGGAACTAAATTCTTGGTAAGAGAAACTAACGTGATTAGTAGCACCCAAATCAATGATCCAAGCAGAATCATCATTCTCTACCAAACACGTCTCCAAGACCAATAAATCATATTTATTGTCTTTAGACTTCCTCCTCTTTTGGAGAGTAGTGGGATCAGTATTAGAAGCTAAATAAGTTCAGTGTCAGAGAACACTTCTCATCGATGAACTTAAACAGAGTCAACAATACTTGCTTTCTCTTCCTGGAGTTTAACTTGCGAATTGACACTAATAGTATTGTCATCCATCTCTCCGTGCTCGAAAAGTAAGAAATGACATTCAAACAAATCCTGCAAAAAGTCCATGATCTCACGTGCAATAACCATGTTCTTCACCCTTTTGGCCAAAACACAAGTATGCTAGCCAATATGTGAAGTCGGGCTAATGAATTAGCCTTCATTCACACCTCATATGCATTACGAACACTTCGCGGTGTATCAAGGGGTAGGACTTAAGGACACTCCTCAACCATGACAAACTCGAGGTCGTTTACCACGAAATACGTTTTACGAGACTCTTTCCACTATATGAAATCGGTCAAACAAAAGGCATTTAATGAACAATCAAACATGTTGCTGGAAAAAAAAAACACATTGACCTACGTTAAGTTTTAAGTAAATACCCGTTGGCAAAAATACAACATCCAATGCGGTTTAGCAAAACTAACATGAACCACGTGTGACATCTAGTTTCACAATGATGCTCCAATAGTTTAGGACGAAAGTCATCGAAGGGTGGTCAATTTATCCCTCCTCTAAATTGAGACATACTCAATCAGTCATTAATGCTAGAAAAACTCTTGCTCTTATAACGACTAGCCATCATTGATTTCGTCAAGAAAGCATTAACTTACTTAACAATTTTCCGTAAGTGTGACCTGCTATTTTAGGCCCTAGAGTTCTGCTCCAAGCAACCAATCCGAAGGGAAAAAATCCGATTGCAAAAACTAAAGTGAACCTATCTATTTCTGGAGTTCACCTTGATATTGACCAACTGCACAAAACCCATCCAAAGGGGGACGCTCCCAGGGCGCAATGAGGGAGTGCAAGAATGATCTCACGATGCGAACAAATAAAGGAGATCATAAAACGTGTTGATCTTCATGCGTGCATCTTATGATATGCGTTGATCTCCATGCGTCGATGATCATGCGATGAACTAAGGAATATGCGTTAATCGTGTATGCGATGATCATTCGTTCCTATCACAAGTTTTCTTGCTCTCTCACCAAGTATAACAAGATCGCAAGTTTCTCGGGGTGATCCGAGGTCGAACTCAGGGACTTGTAACTAAATGTTACGAAGTAATATGTTTGCGGCGATGAATAAAAGAATAATGAAGTTAAACGACTACACGCTACTCCTACTCCTAACTAAACAGATCGAGTAATGGAAGTATGACTATGAGAATTAGTAGAGACGCGGCAACTGTTAACGCATAATAAGATGCATGAAAAAATAGATAAAATGGTGGAGATAAGTTCATCGCATCATTAAACTTGATCGCAAGGATACAAGTTATGCGATCACACTATACACAAATATACGCATGCGATGCATATGCGAAAACCATCGAGAGAACTTATTTCTAAGTTTCTATTCTTGCTTATGCGCTCATAAGACAAGATGACCCCATACCACCATTCCTATTTCTAGGGCGCATGCGATGTGTAAATAGCAGATAGATTTTATGTCTAAGTTTCTACTCTTGCTTATGCGATCTAATCCGACTCTCTCAAGTCTAGATTCTAATTCAACTCTCTCAAGCCTAGATTCTATCTTTAGACTACTCTCTCGAGTACGTCCAAAGGATGATGCATACATAAGACAAGATGATCACATAAAACATGGTTGTGTTGAACATAAGATTATTCCTATCTCTACGAACACTGCTTACTTTGCTTAGTGAGTTCCACTACTTACCCTCTCGGGCAGTTAGTCACCGCTGATCAGCTCATAGACAAGCATTGTGATCGCTCATAAAGACAACATTGCGATCACTCATAGACAAGCATTGCGACCGCTCATAGACAAGGATTGCTACAGCCTCACACTAAGCAAAGAGGATTAACTCACTATACTCACGCAACGCATACCCTCTCGGTGGTTTGCTACATGCTTCATATGTCTATGCCGCATGATTGAGTATGCAATAACTCTTGCAATCTTTACTTAGTTCATTGCAATGAAAATAAGGGATGATAAAGAAGAAGTTAATGAAGATGGAGTCGAAGGAAATAAAGAGATACATTGATTACAAAATGTATTGATGTCTTAAGCCAAAATGTAATACATTACAGAGATAAGAAGAGAAATGGAGGGCTAGATGAAAGATGGAGGGCTAGATGTAGGCAATCTCTTGCTTCCATCAGATGTGTGTCAAGGCTGCCGGTGGTGCCATGGATGGGCGATGGAGTAGTCTCTCTCGAGATCTATCTCCGATAAAGCTCCGGTCGTCACTCGGAATGGTTGAAGGAATGAAGAACTCTCAAAGAATGTCTTCTCATGCTCTCGTCTGTGATCACAAGGATCTGCCTTAAGGCAGAAGCTCGGATACCTGAATTTGGGATCTAAGGCTCTATTTATAAAGCTCAATCACCGACAGCATTAATGGTCCCGCTCTGAATCTCTACCACTAACAGTGTGGTAGGTGAAACGTCAACATCATCTTTTTAGTACTTTCAAGGTATGCGTTCATGCTTGGTTTCCGAAGTACCATCACATTCCACAAACCATGTGATCACCCTTCTATCATGGTTATTACTCTATAGCTGCAACATCCATGCAATGAACGCATGTGATCAATAGCCGCAACATCCATGTGATGAACGTATGTGAACCCTTGTGATGGTCTGGGATTCACCGCATGCGATCGATTCCTGCGATAGCTACAAAAATAGACATTTTGATGCAGAATAACACATAATATTGGGTTAGTAGGGATTTTCCATGCTGATCGACGCAAGCTCACTTTTCATATGAATTCTTAGTATAATCACCACATATTCTACTTGTTAGCCCTCATAATTCTAAATAAAAGGCTGCAATAACTTGTATTTCTACCAGCTATCAGGGACGCTCTCAAGGTGCCACGAGGGAGTGCAAGAATGATCTCATGGTGCGAACCAATGAAGGAGACTGTAAAACGTGTTAACACACACCCTTTACCCACTTACTATAAACACTCTCTCCGTCCACCTTGATATTGACTCATGCAAACACCATTCGAAGGGGGATACTCCCAGGGCACCACGAGGCCAAGCATGAATCTCACGGTGTGAACAGGGAGAAACGTGAGTGGAATCATTGACATATCATATATATCTCTTCCCCCCACTGAGTATTTTATAACCTAGAGTTTAGTTTACTTAGAAAAAACACGACTAAGAATTTTAACTAAGTGACTTTTTAGGTTTGCCCAAGAGTAACTTTTACCTTGGATAGTTGAACAACTTTTGATCATCATCCATTAAACTCTTTAACAGAGTCTTTGACCAACTATCGCATGCTTGCAGAAAATCTATCTAACTCACCTTTCCAAGAAGGTTTCCAGATAGGGTGTTCAGTTTCCTTCAGCTTAAGTACCCCAGCCTAGATAGAACCTGCCTTATACACAAGGTCCCTTATAGATAGATTTAATACAGTTTTAGTCTTTTATGCGAATTAATTTAATCCTATTAAACTAATTTAAAAAGATTAAACTAGGTTACTAATCCCATTAGAACCTTGAACTTAAGTCTATCTCCATCCAATTTTAAAACCCTTTTAAAACATGAGTTCGCCTAAGTTCGCATGCAACTCTTTCTTATCGATTTTAGTTCTAATTTCCATTATAACACTTATAACAGAAACAACCAAAACCATTCACAACACAAAACAAACTTATACGAGGCATTCATAAGCTTACAAATAGCCTAAGTGTTATGCTCCATGCATTGTTCATTCATTGCTACTTTTATATAACTCTTATACAAATGAGCAACAAATCAAGCAAAACATGCTTCCATTCACCCTTATACTATAACACTTATAATATAAAGATTATGTATGAATAAGCTTACTGCATGCATAAATATAACTCTTATATTTGAAGATGCATGTGCATGCCTTCTTGTAATTTCATCATGTCATATTATAACACTTATAATACATGATGCATGAATAATTGCACAACTTAAGGTGGGTTTCAAATCTATACGTCATACACTATGCCATATAAACAGCATATATCTCATGTACATTAATCAAAAGTTGATGAATCGGGATAATTAGCCTCAAATCCTTAAAACCAAAAGCTAACGATCACAAAAGCAAAGAGTCTATGATTCAAACAGGTGAACCGGGTCTTGAATCGTCTAATCAAAGTTCGCGTCTCCACTAATCGTGTACCAAACACTAAGCGATCGTCTACACGAAAGAGAAAACACTTTACTCAATCGTTTACCAATGCTTCCAGAGCTAAATGATCTTTTAGCAATGATCGTGTACCTTTTACTATGCGATGAAGCATGCGATATGCAATTATGCAGCACGCAATGCACAACGCAAATCTTAAACGATCGTCTAAACGACAACGATGCAGTGAAGCACAATCGTCTAAATGATCGCTGAGCGAGCGCCAGTGTATCATATACTGCGTGATCATGTGGTCAGTAACTATGCGATGAGGCAAGCTAACTAAATGATCGTTTAGTGCACGCGTCTTTTATTAAATGATGAGTATCATATGCTTCCACTCGATCGTTTACCTCCAGTGTCCACGCGATCGGGCAACCAACGCTAAGTGATGGAGTAAACGCTTTACCCTATCGTTTAGCATTAGCTAAACGTTGTTTAGTAAATACTACACGATCACATAGAAAAATCTACACGATCGTTTAGCCAACGATCATTTACCTTCAGCTACATGATACAACCAACTCTTGGTCTTCTTTTTCTCTGAGAATCGCATCTCCATGCTTTGAAAATTCATCGAATGACTCAACAAACTCAAACACTTTGAATTACAGACTCGATTGCATGTTAATTATACCCAAAAACATAAGGGCCCTTACAAATCAACACTTTGTAATCAAAAGAAAACTTTAAACAGAGGCAATTAACCCGTAAACATTCATCAACACCATTCACAAATGCATTTAACACTTAAAGGCAAATGCAGAAAACCCATCACGACTGTAAAAGAAGTTCAAAACATAAGTGAAATTTGGAATATCAGAACAACCTATCTTTGATACCAATTGAAGGAAATCTGATATGAGGATTTCCATGAGCAGCGGAATGATCGTTCCAAATTCCATTTGAAATTGAACACTAATAATTACAGTCAAGAAACAGAAACTTACAGGTCATGTACAATACGAAATTATAGCATGCTTACATAAGAGATCAAGGGATAATAAATACGTACCTTTGAAGACTCATGCTTCAAACTCCCTTGATCACGAACGCTCGTTCAGTATTCAAGACAGCAACACACAAACGCTCGAACACAATGACCGCAACATTGCACGATCAACAGCAACCACGAACTCAACGATCTCCAAGATCACGAACCCAACGAACGACCTCCAAAACCTCAAACTTAGTCGAGTTCATTAAGACACCACCACAATGGCTACCTTGGTATTCTCGGTGTGAGAATCCAGAAGTGTAAGCTCTATGTGGACTTAGTTAGAGGAAGATCGTTTAGCTACGACCAGCTGAGTAAACTATCGTATAGTGTCACTCCACGATCGTTTAGTCTCTCTTTCAGCTATCGTTTAGTGAATCCAATTCACTTGACAGCAATCTGTGAGATACTTCTGAGAATAGCAACTCTAGCAAATCTACTAAATTTAGGAAAACATTTTTCCTTTTTATCTCACGGTTACCATAAAACCACCAATAACCTCCCACTCAATTGGTTATTAGAGAAAAAGATATAATTATCCAATAATTAATATTATTATAAATATATATGATAACCAACTTACCATATTATATTTATAACCTATAGTTTTAATATTTCATCTCATGAAACATATAAACCATAGTTCTTTTTCTATTTTATGATACTTAATATAAATCTCATTTACACTAATCCTCTACTTGATGTATCTCATACATCACACCGATCATATCATATATAATCGAATTTTCTCTTGTCAATTTGAACATTTCAAATCAACACCAAGAACTGATTCTCAACTTGAATCCATTGAGCTACCAAGGGGACCTTATGGACCTGTAGCTTGAAGCTCCAACGGTACGTGAATAACTAACTAAATTCTTTAGTCACAGGATCCACCATACATTAACTTTCGGGCACTCTACTAAAGACTGACAACTGCACTCTCCTTACTACAAATATATTTTGTGTCCATATTAACCAATCAACAGTGCGAAAACCCTTCACAGATTGCGTGTAAGTATAACTGGGTCAATAACCTTTATGCCCCTGTAGTTACATCTAACTTCTTAAGTACCATTGATCTCTCTAATAAACATAAGTCATAGTCCTACTATGACTGAGTCCACTCTTCCAAAGAGAAGCTGTGGCTACTATGTTCAAGATCTGGAATCAACCCTTAAGGAAGCAATCTATCTACTTATCCCTTTAATGAACATAAGTCATAGTCCTACTATGAGTGAATTTTATCTTGTGTAACTGAGTCCCCACCTCCCAAATCATAAAAATCCGCAAAAAGAAAGGCATGTTGAGTTGGTAATCTAGCCACTCTCACCCATACTAATCAAAGGAGCAGGTTGTATCCGTAGTGTCATCGGGATCAGGTATCCCTCTTTAATCCTTATACTACATACCTATTTAGGTTATCACTTAAGGCATGATCCACTTGTATATCTCATATACATGCTTAAGTTTACATACAATAACCATGGAACTTTGTTTATTGGATATGAATAAATGCCAAATAAAATAACGTTTATTTTATTCATAACAATGTGTACAGTTTACAAACTACAAGACTCTGGGAGAATTAGGACACCAATCCCAACAATCTCCCACTTGTCCTAATGCCTCGGGAGATTAATGTACAATACATGAAAAATACAAGTACAATATACAATAAACTAGGGCATACACTATGCCCTAGTATCATCTCCCACTTGCCCTAGACAAGATGCCGCATGTCCTGCAGACCCAGACTCTCCAGGAGACCCTCGAACACTTTAGCCGTAAGAGCCTTTATAAATGGATCAGCAACATTGTGCTCCGACGTGATCTTCGTGACTATCATATTACCGCGATGCACAATCTCTCTGATCAAATGACATTTTTTGTTTGATATGCTTGCCTCTACGATGACTCCGAGGTTACTTCAAATTTGCCATAGTCCCGCTGTTATCACAATAGAGAGTGATCGGAAAATCCATCTTTGGAACAACTTCTAAATCTATAAGGAATTTCTTCAACCAAACAGCCTTCTTAGTTATTTCACAAGCGGCTATATATTCGACTTCCATAGTGGAGTACACGATGCTTCCTTGCTTGATTCTTCTCCACACTAGAACCCCTCCATTCAGAGTGAACACTAAACCCAATGTCGATTTACGAGAATATTTATCAGTCTGAAAGTCAGGGTCTGTGTATCTTGTAAGGATCAAATCCTTATCTCCATACACGACCATGTAGTCCTTTGTTCTCCGAAGATACTTAAGGATTATTTTGACCACCGTCTAATGATTTAATCCTAGATTGGACTAATAACGACTGAAAATCCCTACTACATAATAAATGTCAGGTCTGATACATATTGCATACATTAAGCTTCAAACAGTTGAAACATAGGGAATCCATCTCATCTCCTCAACCTCTTGTGATGTCTTAGGATATTGATCCTTAGACAATATAATTCCATGCCTGAAAGGTAACAAACCCCTCTTAGAATCCTACATCCTGTACCTAATCAACATTTTATTGATGTATGATGCTTGAGACAAGGCTAACCTCTTGTTCTTACGATCTCGAGTGATCTGGATCCCTAGACCATACTGTGCCTCACCCAAATATTTCATTTGGAACTGGGCAGCTAGCCACTTTTTAATGTCAGTCAAAAACCCTTCATCATTCCCAATGAGTAGGATATCATCTACATACAGTACTAGGAAAGCTATGAGTTTTGATGATTTTCTTGTAAGCACAAGGCTCATCAACGTTCTGATCAAAGCCAAACAATTTGACCGCACTATCAAATCTAATGTTCCATAATTTAGACGCTTGTTTCAGCCCATAAATGGACCTATTAAGCTTACAAACTCTTTGCTCTTGATCTGGAATTATGGACCCCTCTGGTTGAGCCATGTAGATGGTCGCCTCAAAATTACCATTAAGAAAGGCAGTCTCTACGTCCATTTTCCATATCTCATAATCATAAAATGTGGCTATAGATAGGAGTATCCTGATAGACTTTAGCATGACAACAGGTGAGAAAGTTTCCTCATAGTCCACTCCCTCCACCTGGGTATAACCCTTTGCCACGAGTCTAGCCTTAAAGATTTGCACATTTCCATCTACACCTCGCTTTCGCTTGTAAATCCACTTACACCTTATAGGTTTTACCCCATCAGGTTGATCCACAAGCTCCTAGACTTGATTGAAGTACATAGACTCCATCTCCTGGTTCATGGCCTTAATCCACTCATCCTTGTCAACATTCCATTACTTGCTTATAAGATAATGGATCCTCGACCCCATCATTAGAAATGACGTTCTAGGCTTCAATCAAACCCATGTAGCGATCCAGAAGATTCACCGATGCATTGTCAAACTCAAATGTAGAGGATTTGCCAATACTTTAAGCTCATATGCTGAAGACTCGTCAATGTTTCGTCAAACTCAAGTGCGAAGGGTTTGCCAATACTTCAAGTTCAAGTTCAGAGGCTCTGTCAATACTTCTCCATCTTCAAGTTGAAAAGCTCAGTCGATGCTCCTCCATCTTCAAGTTCAGGCTTCGTCGATGTTCTTTCATCTTCAAGTTCGTAGGCTTCACTTCTTCCTTTTCAAAGTCAGGTTTGGATGCTTCACTTCTGCTTCAAAATATTGGTGCAGCTTCCTTCCTTCTCCAAAATGTTGATGCAGCTTCGCTCTCTATCAAAAAATGTTGGCATGGCTTCGGTTCATATGCGAAATCAAGTTTGGTCCGCCTGGCTGCGCCTCATATGTGAGATCAAGTCTGGTCCACCTGGCTCTATCTCATATGCGATCAAGTTTGGTATGTCTAGCACCGCCTCATATGTTAGATCAAGTCCGACCCTCTTGCCTCTGCCCCAACTACACAGTCAAATCTGGCTTGCCTTGCTTCGCTTCATCTGCGCGATCAAGTCTAATCTACCAGGTTCCGCGTTTGGTCTGCCAAGCTTTGCCTTATGTGTAAGATCAGACCGCTAACTAAGATCGAAGCCAATAACTGGAGGAGATCAGAGCCGTTAGAGCACTAAGTTGGAAACCGACGGAATGCTCAAGTCAAAGACTGAGGCTGGAACCAAAGGAACCCTCAGGCCGCGTACTAAGATCGAAGCCAATAAGGGGCGAAGATCAGAGCCGTTAGAGCACTGAGATGGAAACCGAAAGAATGCTCAAGTCAAAGACTGAGGCTGGAACCAAAGGAACCCTCAGGCCGCGTACTAAGATCGAAGCCAATAAGGGGCGGAGATCAGAGCCGTTAGAGCACTAAGTTGGAAACCGACAGAATGCTCAAGTCAAAGGCTGAGGCTGGAAACGACGGAGTTCTCAGGCCGCGTACTAAGATCGAAGCCAATAAGGGGTGGAGATCAAAGCCGTTAGAGCATTGAGTTGAAAACCGACAGAATACGCAAGTCAAAGACTAAGTCTGGAACCAATGGAGTCCTCAGGCCACGTACTAAGATTGAAGCCAATAAGGGGCGGAGATTAGAGGCGTTAGAGCACTAAGTTAGAAACCGGCGGAATGCCCAGGTCAAAGACTAAAGCTGGAATCGATGGAATCCTCAGGCCGTGTACTAAGATCGAAGCCAATAAGGGGCGGAGATCAGAGGCATTAGAGCACTGAGTTGGAAACTGACGGAATGCTAAAGTCAAAGACTGAGGTTAAGACCGATGAAATCCTCAGGCCGCATACTAAGATCAAAGCCAATAAGAGGAAAAGATCAGAGTCGTTAGAGCACTGAGTTGGAAACCGACGGAATGCTCAAGTCAAAGACTGGGGCAGGGACCGATGGAACCTTTAGGCCACATACTAAGATCGAAGCTAGTAAGGGGCGAAGATCAGAGCCATTAGAGCACTGAGTTAGAAACCGACGGAATGCTCAAGTCAAAGACTGAGGCTAGAACTGGAGAAACCCCTCAGGCCACGTACTAAGATCGAAGCCAATAAGGTGCCAAAGTCCTCAGGGACTTAATGCGGAGTCTTCAAGTCATGGACTGATATTGGGCTTGCAGAAAGGATATTGAAATCGACCCCTCAGGCCACCTGGCGTTTTGTTCATAACTGAAAAAAAAACCACCACTTAGAAAAAAAGATGTTGCTCCTTCGAATTGCAAGCTAAAAATGACTTGGGTCCTGATAAATAAAAATAAAGGCAAGTTAGTAAACAGATCATTACCATTTGAAATTTTAAATAATAAGGAAAAAAAAAAAGAAGAACGAAATTTTTTTCTGGAAAAAAAGAAAAAGAAAAAAGAGAAAAAAAAAGGAAAACAAACAAACAAAAAAAGAAGCTTGAATTTTTTTTTGTTTGTTTTAAAAAAAACAAAGAAAAAAGAAAAGAAGAAAAAAAAATTGGAAAGTTAGGTTTGATTTTTAAAAAATGAAAATAAAGAAGAAAAAAAACAAAAAGAAACAAACAAAGAAAAGAAAAAAAATAAACGAAAAAAAGAAAACAAAAGAAAAGAAAAAAGACAAAGAGAAGTTTTACCCAGAAAAATATATAAAAAAAGAAAAAGAAAAAGAAAAAGAAAGCGGAGAGCTTCTGTTGAATAAAAAAAGAAAAATAAAAATAAAAAGAAAATGGAGAGCTTCTGTTGAAAAAAGGAAAAAGAAAAAAAGGGATGGGCAGTGAAGAGGAGAGGGGCTTGCGGCTTGGGATAACGGCTCGGCTTGTCTGAACAGTGCGACCGGCGGTTCGACTCGTTTGAACGGTGTGACTAACGGCTTAAACTCATGGCTAGTGGATCGGGATCATGACTCAGCTCTTCTGAACAGCGCAGTTGGCGGCTCGGGATCGCGACTCAGCTCATCTGAACAGAGCGGTTGACAGCTTGGGATCACGACTCATCTCATCTGAACTAAGCGACTCAACGGCTCCGGTGGTGGCTCAGCGTGATGACGGGCAGAAATGCACGTCATTATCGGCCTTTTATTTAGAATTATGAGGGCTGTTAAGTAAAATTTGTGGCGAATATGTTAGGAATTCATGAGAAAACGAGTTTGCGTCGATCGGCATTAAGAATCTCAGCTAACCCACTATTATACGTTATTCTGCGTTCAATTGTTTATTTTTGTAGCAATCGCAGAAATCGATCGCATACGAGAGATTCAGGTTATCGCGGAGACGATCGCATGCGTGATCGCATACGCTGGATGTATGGATGTTACGCCCATCTACCGCATGCGTCCATCGCATGGTCGTTGCGGCCATCAACCACATGCGTCCATCGCATAGAAGTTGCATCCGTCAAGCGAATGTGGCCATCGTGGAGAAGTTGCGGCTACATAATGATAACCATAATAGAGGGATGAACGCAAGGTAGATGGAATGAAAACATGAACACATACCTCGAGAGAATTAAAAAATGATGTTGACATTTCACCTACCACGTCGTTAGTAGCATAGATTCAAAAAAAGACCATCGCGCCGCGAATATTAGAATCAAATAAGGTCCATTAATGTTGTCGGTGATCAAGCTCTATAAATAGAAGTCGATGAGAAAAATTTCAAATCATCTAAGGTTTTTCTCCTAAGGCTCCCTACCTTAGGGCGGATCCTTGTGATCCAGACGAAAGCGTGAGAAGATAGCTTGAGAGTTATTCATTTTCTTCAATCATTCCGAGTGACGACCGAAGCCTTCGCTGGAGTTAGAGCTCGAGAGAGTCTACTCCACTGCCCATCCATGGCACCATCAGCAGCCTTAACATACATCTGCTGGAAGCAAGACATTGCTTCCAGTTGGCCTTTCCATTTCTCTTCTTTCCTTGTATTGTATTACATTATGCTTTAAGGAATTAATACATTTTATGACCAATGCATTTCTAAATTTCTTTCGACTCCATCTCCATCTTCATTACTTAACATCTTTTACTTTGATTGCATCACTTAGTGAGACTGTTAGAGTATTGCATATTTAATCATGCGGCATAGGAATATGAAGTATGTAGCAAACCACCGGGAGGTGCGCGTTACGTGAGTGTTATGAGAAAACTTTATTTGCTTAGTGTGAAGTTGTAGCAACGCTTGTCTATAAGCAGATGTAATGCTTGTCTATGAGTAGAATTAGCAGCAACTAATTGCCCGAGAGGATAAGTGGTTGGTCGCATTAAGCAATGTAAGCAAGTGCTCACTAGAGATAGGAATAATCTTACATCAGCCAGGTTTATGCGATTACCTTATATTATGAGCGCATCATTCATCACTTAGGCATACTTGGGAGAGTAATCTAAAAACCATATCTAAGACTCGAGAGAACGGATCGGACCACCTAAGCAAGAATGGGGAACTTAGAGATAAGCTTCGTTTGCTATTACACAGTGTATGCACCCTACAGATAGGATTTTGTATGTGTCCAGAAGTAGGATACGGTGGTATGTGGTCATCTTGTTTATGTGTGGGAGCACATGAGCAGAAATAGAGACTTAGAAATAAGGCCTCTCGACACTATCGTATATACATCGCATGCGTCCTAGAATTAGGCACAAGTGTGTGTAGCATGATCGCAAAGCTTGCGTTGGCTGGGGCTGCCCTTGCGATCAAACTTAGTGTTGCAGTGAAGACATCATCACATTTTATCTATTTTTCCATGAATTTACTACGAGTCAATAGTTGTCGTGTCTCTACCTCTCATTCATACTTCCACTACTTTTTCTGTTAGTTAGGAGTAGAAGTAGTGCTTAGCTTATCACCCCTATCATTCTTTTATTTATCCGCCGCAAACACATCACCGCATACCCTTTAGCTACAAGTCCCTGAGTTCGACCTCGGATCATCTGAGAAACTTGCATTCTCATTATACTTGGCGAGAGCGCAAGAAAACTTGTGACAAGAACGCATGGTCATTGCATATGAGATCAACGCATACATTTCATTCCGACGCATGACAACCGACACATGAGAACCAACGCCTAACCTAAGACATGCATCGCATAATTGCGTTCACCTTAATTTTAGTCATCAAGCTTTTGGGCGGCTTGGGATTAAAAAAAGGGGAAAAAAAAGAAGAAGAAAAAAAAAAAGGAGGAAGAAAGGGGTAGAAGTTTTTTTTTTTTTCCCTCTACCTTGTAGATTTATGGGATGAGAATGCATGAGGCCTTGAGTCCTATTTATAAGGACTTCACTAAATCTAGAATCAAATAGGAAATCCAATATTTGATTAAATCTAGATTCTGTTTGGTTTAAAATTTTATTTCAACCCCTTTTTTAAAAAAAAATTTCTACCCCTCCTTTTTCTAAAACTATTGGCCATATACCAACCCCTTTTTCATTAATTAAGTTTTACCTCCCGTTCTAAATTCAAAATTTCTAAGTTTTATCTCCAAATCAAATTAAATTGTGGATGAAACTTGATTTTTTTTTTGTTTTAAATTCAAATTAATTAAGTTTTATCTCCAAATCTAACTAAATTGGTGGTGAAACTTGAATTCTCATCCTAAATTCAAAATTTTTTAGTTTTATCTCCAAATCAAGTTAAATTGGGGATGGAACTTGAATATTTATTTTAAATCCAAATTTTTTTATCCCTAAAATAAAATTAAATTGGGGACCAAAGCTCGAAGTTTGTTTTTGTAAATTTGGACATATCCCAAATTTCTTTCTTAGAGCCAAATTCTTAAGTTTTAACCTCCAAATCAAATTAAATTAGGGATGAAACTTGAACTCAAAATTTGTAAGTTTCGTCTCTAAATCAAATTAATTTGGGATGAAACCTAAATTTTTTTTTTGAAAAAAAAAAGAGAAAAGAAATTTAAGAATTCCTATGTTTTATCTCTCCAAATCAAATTAAGTTTGAGATAAAAGAGGAGATTTTTCTTAAATTTTGACCGTCTTCTATTATTACTGAGATAAAGGAGCAGAAGTTTACAGAGTTATCACAGTATGCTCTGCTGATTATTGCTGAGGAAAGAGATAGATGCAGGAAATTTGAACAAGGTTTGAGGAAAGAAATTAGAACTCCGGTGACGTCTACGCTAATTGGCTAGATTTTAACCAGTTAGTAGAAACAACAATACGAGTCGAGCGGAGTTTGGCAGATGTTGAGCAGTTGCCAAGAGGCAGTGAGGCCATAGTAGGGCCTAGAGACAGGGGATTTCGATCTCCAGTTGTAACCCAGACTAGTGGAAGCCATTTTAGGTGACCCATTTGGCAGGGATCCAAGAAAAAGAAAACGAGACCCTCGACCAGTGCAGTTAGCCGATCAAAGATGCCACGAGCTGGTGAGTCGGTAGCCAGCACAGAAAAGAGACCGACATGCCCTAGTGGTGGCAAGAGGCATTTTTGGGCATGCTATAGTGGCAGAGGTGCATGTTTCCAATGCGGACAAATAGGGCATTTCAAGAGGGATTGTCCCTAGATGAATAGGGACGTTCCAATAGCACAACAGCCAGCCTCCCAGACAGTTAACCAACCAAAGAGTGCTGGAAATCGGGGCGAAGGGTCGAGTGGTGCCAAGCAGAAGAATGTCGTAGGTCGACCCCAGCAGCAAGGACGAGCGTATGTCGTGACACACCAGAAGGCAGCGAAGTCTCCAGATGTTGTGATCGGTAATGTCATGTTATGTGGACAGTCTGCTTATGTTTTATTTGATCCTGGTGCCACACATTCATTTATATCTAGCATGTATGCACCTAGTATAGATAGGTTGGTTGAACCTATGCCTGAAGAGTTATTTATCTCTACCCCTTTGGGAGATGTGATAGTAGTAGATAGATGTTATAATCATTGTGAGGTACTGATTAATGGTCAGAACTTCTATGCTGATTTACTTCCTTTAGAATTATTAGAGTTTGATGCTATCCTGGGGATGGATATTCTAAGTAAGTATCATGCTTCAGTAGAATGTTACAAGAAGGAGGTGGTGCTTAGAAAATCAAATGGCCAGGATGCAATGCTAAAAAGAAGCAAATGATTAGTCGCAGGGAATTTGATATCGACAGTGAAAGCTTGAAAGCTGTTAAGCAAGGGAAGTAAAGCCTATTTGGCTCATATAGTGGTTGTTCAAGGGAAAAGGCTGAACCAAGAAGATGTTCCAGTGGTAAATGAGTTTTGGGATATATTCCCTGAAGAACTATCGAGATTACCACCTGAAAGGGAGGTGGAGTTTACTATTGACTTACTTCCAGGAACAACTCTTATATCGCAGGCACCGTATAGAATGGCGCCGACTGAGTTGAAAGAATTAAAGGTTCAGCTGCAAGAGTTAATTGACAAAGGATACATTCGGCCTAGTGTATCGCCTTGGGGAGCTCCGGTATTGTTTGTGAGGAAGAAAGACGGTACACTTAGATTGTGTATCGACTATAGGCAGCTGAATAAGGTAACGATTAAGAACAAATATCCGTTACTCACGCATTGATGATTTGTTTGATTAGCTAAGAGGAGCCATGGTGTTTTCAAAGATAGACCTGAGATCGGGTTATCATCAACTGAGAGTGAGGGAAGCTGACATTCCTAAAACTGCATTTAGAACAAGATATGGACATTATGAGTTTTTAGTAATGCCATTGGATTAACAAATGCCCCTGCAGTATTCATGGATCTTATGAACAGGATATTTCATCCCTGCTTGGACCAGTTCGTGATAGTATTCATTGATGATATATTGGTGTATTCTGGTAGTAGGGAGGATCGTACAACCCATCTGAGGATAGTATTGAAGACATTGTGAGATAGGCAGTTGTATGTTAAATTCAATAAATGTGATTTTTGGTTAGATCGGGTGGTATTTCTTGGGAATGTTGTTTCAGCAGAGGGCATTAGTGTAGATGCTCAGAAGACGGAAGCAATAGTTAATTAGGAACGACCCATGACTGTTTCAGAGATACGCAGTTTTCTGGGTTTGGCAGGTTCTTATCGGAGATTTGTGGAGGGTTTCTCTAAGATAGCCCTTCCATTGACGAACCTGACCAAGAAAGGCGTGAGGTTTGAATGGTCGTTGGAGTGTGAACATAGTTTCCAGAAGCTGAAATGGAGACTAGTATCAACACCAATGCTTACCTTGCCTATTCCAGGTAAGGAATTTTAGATTTATTGTGACGCATCTCGACAAGGATTGGGATGTGTGTTAATGCAGGATGGGAAGGTGATTGCATATGCCTCTCGTCAACTTATGAAACACGAGGGCATTTATCCCAGCATGATCTGGAGTTGGCAGTAGTTTTTTTGGCTTTGAAGTTGTGGAGACATTACTTATTTGGAGAGCGCTGCAGGATATTTACAGATCACAAAAGATTAAAATATATCTTTGATAAAAAAGAGTTGAATTTAAGACCACGAAGATGGATTGAATTGATTAAAGATTACGACTGTTCCATCGAGTACCATCCTGGTAAGGCTAATGTTGTGGCAGATGCACTAAGTAGGAAATCCTCGGGACCCAAGGCCATTATTGGTTCAATAAGAGGAATGCTATTATAGAAGTTCAAGAATTCCAGAACCGCCTTATCAGTGGAATTGTCAGGAGGAATGATAGCTACTTTTTAGATAAGGCCGACCGTAGTAGAAAACCTTAAGTGGGATTAGTTGGAAGACCCTGATTTTCAGAAGATTGCTAATGATGTAAGTAAAGGCATCATGGTTGACTTTCAACTGGGAACAGACAGTGTACTAGAAAAGGAGGGGAGAATGTGTGTGCCTAACAAGCTACAGCTTAAACAAGCCATTCTAGAGGAAGCACATAGTTCTGCTTATGCCATGTATCTAGGTAGCACCAAGATGTATAGAACTTTGAAGAAATTTTACAAGTGGCCTGGGATGAAGAGAGACATAGCAGAATATGTGGACCGATCATAGTCTGCCAACAAGTAAAACCTGAGAGACAAAGTCCAGCAGAATTACTCAATCCACTTCCAGTGCCTGAGTGGAAATGAGAGCATGTGACAATGGACTTTCTATTTGGATTGCCTAAGACACCCTCAGGATTTAATGGCATTTGGGTAATAGTCGATAGACTAACCAAGATGGCCAAGTTCATACCATTAAAAGTTACTTTTACACTAGACCGTCTAGCTAAGATTTATGTGGATAGGATAATCAGTCAATATGGAGCCCTAGTGTCAATAGTGTCGGATCAGGACTCGAGGTTTACTTCAAAATTTTGGCCTAGTTTACAAAAGGCTATGGGCACTAAATTGCACTTCAGTATGGCTTTTCATCCGCAAACACATGGACAGTCGGAAAGAACTATACAGACACTGGAAGATATGTTAAAAGCTTGTGTATTATAATTCAAAGGAAGTTGGGATACGCACCTACCGTTGATTGAATTTGCCTACAACAATAGCTACCATTCTAGTATCGAAATGGCTCCCTATGAAGCATTGTATGACCAACCTTGTAGGACCCTAGTATGCTGGAATGAAGTTGGAGAACGACAATTATTGGGTCCATAATTAGTTCAACAAACAACAAATAATGTGAAACTTATCAAGGATAATCTTAAGACGGCTCGCGATAGACAGAAGAGCTATGCCGATAAGCGAAGAAGAGAACTAGAATTTGAAGTCAGAGAACGGGTATTTCTTTGGCTATCCCCATGGAAAGGAATTCTTCAGTTTGGGAGAAAAGGGAAGTTAAGTCCACGATACATCGGACCATATGAAATTGTGGAACGGGTTGGTCTAGCAGCTTATAGGCTGTAGTTGCCGATGGAGCTAGCTCGTACATGACGTATTTCATGTGTTAATGCTAAGGAAATACGTGTCTGATCCCATGCACATACTAGCAACACAACCGGTACAACTCAAAGAAGATTTATCTTCGGAGGAGGAGGCCATCGAGATCTTAGACAGGAAAGACTAGGTACTCAGAAATAAGACGATTCCTTTGGTGAAGGTGCTATGGCATAATCATGGAATCGAGGAAGCTACCTGGGAACCTGAAGAGAAAATGAGGAAGAGATATCCTCAACTTTTCAAATGACATATCAGGTAAATTTTGAGGACGAAATTTCTTTTAAGGGGTGAATGATTGTAAACCCTGAACTCTAGATTTCCTAGATAAGCATGTTTAGCCAAAGGAATGTCATATTATATATTTATTAGGTAGCAATACATGTTTGTCTGTAGAAGTTATGATGGAAGGGAAGGAAAAACATACTAAATGAGGGGTGACGTGGCAGTTAATCCTTGAACTTTGAAGGCGGTGGGAAGTTTTTGGAAGAAAAACTTCAAAAGCATGGTTTCAACAATTGACGTGAGCAAATTTTAGTATAATCAGTGCCATTAGAAAACTGAAAGAAGCTAGTTTACGAGTTGTCTTGCTGGAGGAAGTTTGCACAAGGAGAAGAACAAAAGTGAAGAAAGAACAAAGGAGGCAGAATCTTGGGTTAATCAGGGCCTAAGGTGAAGATTGAAAGTTCCAGGCCAAACTAGAAGGAATTCTTTGCTAACATTTTAAGGTAAGAAAGTTAACTCAATTCTAAACAAGTTTGTAGAAGGAAGTTTCTTGAAAAGAGCTCTGAATTTCGAGTTATGAATTTTTAAATTTGTAACAGAGAAACGGTGCATAAGCAGACAGCTGCTTGGGTTGAACAAACAACAAGTTCACCGTGGGAGTTATAGCGAGATGTGGGGATGAGGATCTCGCCTATAGAGGAAATCTCGCTGGTATCGCTCTAAAGAATATCGCCAATTCACTCTAGAAGGAAATCTCGCTAGGATTTGGGGTGAGTATCGCTAGGGTCAAATTTGCCAGGAAAAGCCTGATCTCGCTCTAGAGGATCTCGCTAGCATCGCTCAGGGGGATCTTGCTGACCTCGCTCAGGGGGATCTCGCCAGTAAAGCTGTCTGTGTTGATGAAAGTTCTTTCAATAAATGAATTAATTGAGGTATTTTACTAAGAATTCTAAGTAGTTTAATGGGGAATTATATCTTTTCAGGCCAAGAAGAGCTAGGGGAAGCGTACAAACCATTAAGAGCCTGACGAGCGGTGAGTGACTAAGTAAACTTAAGGTTTCCAATACTCACACATATATGATCAAGTAAAGCACAGTGCATTAATGATGAAATTATACTTCCTCAAGCAACAAATGGCGGGAGAATAACTTAACGCATGTTTCCGGCTTGTATGTATGTAACACAGGCCAAGGTATGTCGTGTAACCATTACAAAAGCTATGTTCTGATTTTGATATATGCTTCCTAGAGAAAGGCTATAGAAGAATGAGTTCTTGTGTAAATGAGTGGCAATGGAACAGTTCTTGTGTAAATACTAGGCAATGGAACTTAATTTGATGTTACAAAATACACATTTGATACCCAAGGACATTTGAGAAGGTATCTAACCAATTTGGTACCGAAGGACATTTAAGAAGGTACCTGGCCAATTTGATATTGAAGGACATTTGAGAAGGTATCTGGCCAATTTGATACCGAAGGAAGTTTGAGAAGGTATCTTAGTAGCTCGATACTGAAGGACAAATTTGAGAAGGTATCTGAGCAGAAGTACCTAAGATATGATGGTACTTAGTATGGCTACCTAAGATATGATGGTACTTAGTATGGCCACATGCACGTAGGTAGTTCTGAATGAAAGGTTGAAATATGGGTCTCTTGGTCGGTAATAAACGTTGAAAGCTAGAGCATTTAGGCTCGTTCTCAACTAGGAAATAATGATGTTTGATGATATCTAAGAATGGTGTAAAGCTACATTTAGTGACAATTGCTTGAAACACTCATTATATATTTACATGTTTATAGTAATGTAATGCATAATGTTATACGATGTTAGAGTCATTCACTGGGCTTTAAGCTCACGAAACCTCTGTGTTTTCCCTTCTCAGGTAGCGATCAGTTTCCTCAAGGTTGATTCCTGCTGCTGCTTGCCACTTAAAGACTCGGCTTATTAAGAATACTTAGGTTGATGACCTGTTTATGTACACATGTTTGGAGAGGGACTAGGGCTTCTTTAGGAACGTTTGGGCCATCTGTGAATATTTTTCTATAAAAGTAATGTCTTGACTGTATGCATGTATTTATGTAATCTTTGTAGAACCTTAAGGGAGGTTTGTTGAATGCGTATATTAATAATGTTTTTAGTATGTTGGTATTTAGATTAGAAGGCTTGGGTGGTGGGTGCTGGCAGTAGGGCTAGTAACTACCACAGTCATATCCTCTTCCAGATTAAAAGGGTAATCTGGGAGGGAGTGTGGCAAGTTCCCAACTCACTCAAGATTAAGATCATGTTGCCTATGGTCATCCTAGTGAAATGAAAATTTCTTTCATGAACAACGTTATATAACAAGACTAACATTTCGTGGTCCGGTCTTATACAAAATGTTTTGTATAGGATATCCTCGCTCGCATGTCTCCACATGAATACCCAGGATAAGACCATCTGTAGCACTTTACAACACTTGTAACATCTACACAGTGGGTTGCATCCGTAGTGCCACCAGGATAAGGTTTCCCTCCTTTATCCATATACTACAGACCATTTAGGTTATCATTTAAGACATGATTCCCTTGTATGTCTCCACATACATGATTAAGTTACAATGAAGGGATCTTTGTTTATTGGTTTGTGGTTAATGCAAATAAAATATCTCATATTTCATAGACAAAAGTGAAGAAAATATCACATATTATTACATCAAAAGCGTTTGTTCATACAAGTGTTTACAAACTATAGGACCCAACGAGAATTTAGGGCATCAATCCCAAAAATCTCCCACTTGTCCTAAAGCGAGTGGGTGTACAAGATAACAACAAGTACAAAACAATAAACCAGGGCACTAAGGCCCAATACAAAAATCTTCTATTTACCCTAGTCAAGCCGCAGGTGTTCCCGTAGACCCATGCTCTGAAGGTGACCCTAAAAACTGTAGCCGTGAGAGCCTTCACAAACAGGTCAATAGAGTTGTTCTCTGAAGCGATTTTCATGACTATCACGTCCCCTTGATGCACTATCTCGCGAATGAGATGATACTTCCGCTCTATATGTTTGACACGTATATGACTACTAGGCTCCCTAGAGTTTGCCACAACACCACTAGCTATTATCACAATAAAGGGTAATGGGCCTAGACATGTCTGAAACAACTTCCAAACTAGTCAGGTACTTCCCGAGTCGAACAGCCTCCATAGCAGCTTCACAAGCCACTACATACTCGGCCTCCATGGTGGAGTCAATGATGCATCCCTGAATAGTGCTTTGCCATACTATAACTTCTCCCTTAAGAGTGAACACTGAGCCTAAAGTGGATTTCCGAGAATCCTTATCAGTCTGAAAGTCAAAGTTTGTGTATCCAGTAGGGATCAAATCCTTAGATCCATAACGAGCATGTAGTTCCTCGTTCTCTAAAGATACTTGAGGATGTTTTTTACGGTGGTCCAGTGATCTTGTCTTGGATTAGACTGATATATACTAATTATCCCCACAACGTAGCAGATGTCTAGTCTAGTATACAACATCGCATACATCAAACTGCCAATGACAGATGCATAGAGGACCCGTCTCATCTCCTCAATCTCTTGAGGTGTCTTAGGACACTGTTCTTTAGATAATGTAATTCCATGCCAAAAAGACTGTAGGTCCCTTTTGGAGTTCTGCACCAAATACTTGAGCAACATATTGTCAATGTACGATGCTTGAGATAGCGCTAGCACTTTGTTCTTTCGATCCCGAAAGATTTGAATACCAAGAACAAATTGAGCCTGTCCTAAATCTTTCATTTGAAATTGGGTGGCAAGCCAGTTCTTAACTGATATCAGTAAATCTACATCATTCCCAATGAGTAGGATATCGTCTACATACAACACTAGGAAAACTATTAAACTGTTGATGATTTTCTTGTAGACACAAGGCTCATCAACGTTTTGGTCAAAGCCGTACAATTTAATTGCAGAATCAAATCGAATGTTCCAAGATCGAGACGCTTGTTTCAGCCCATAAATGGATTGATTCAGTTTGCAAACTTTTTACTCTTGACGTTGGGCTATGAATCCTTCGGGCTGCACCATATAAATGGTCTCCTCAAGATTACCATTCAGAAAGGCAGCTTGACATTCATTTGTCATTGATAACGGGAAGAAATGCACGTTATTACAGAACTAAGTTATTAAACAATACAGGTTTGTGTTGATAAAATATATAAGATTGCGTCCAAAAAGCATTAAGTTTGTAACATTGCTGTCACATGCGTTCATCACATAAAAACAGTTAACCATTGTATTTTTGTGCAGAATATGTGTTGACGCAAAGCGTAAATTGCGATCACACGAAAGCAACGATCAAGTGTAGCGATACCGCAAGGCTTTACGGTGATTTGTGCTAAAAAATATCTACTCAAGAAGGATTTCCGCATAGAGCCGCCGCAACTTGGTGGGCGCATCTGGGTGAAAAGCATAATTAATCACGATGGGATAGAAAGTTGATGACGGACGAGTCCGAATTAAGTTGACAAGCCGCTAACGATCTACTATAGCACGTACATAGCTTTTCGGTGACAAATATTCGGCGCATCAGTCAGAGAATTAAAACCATCTCATCTGTGCAATTATAAGAGAGAAGCCGCCGTTCACCCCAAAGTTCTATAAATATCGAAGGCAACCTTCAGCAAAGGAGTTCGAAAAGTTAGAGAATTTCCCTTAGATAGAATAGTCTTGTTCATAGTTTTCCTTTTTATTTAGAAAGTGGAGTGAGAGAAGGGAAGAGGTGCCGGAAGGTCGCTCAGGGTAACTCGAGAGAGAACCTGGAGGCATGGAAAAGTCGCGAGACTATCTTTTGAATAGAGTAGAAAAGACAGTGTAAAAGCCTTGAAAAGCAAGAGATTGCTACCAGGCTCTTTATTCTCATCTTGCATTGTTATTTTATATTTCAACTCTATATCTATACAATGGAATTTGCTTATCTCCATCTATTCACTCTCTTAAAAGCACGCATGAGTAGCTAAACTTATTAAATAGGTTGAAAAGAACTAAGCTAACATGACCTAGGATCTTCATCGCATGCGATTATCTTGTTTTATATTGTGCCCAACAACCCTTTAGAGCTACTCGAGAGAAAGTCTAAAGAAAGAACCTAAGACTTGAGAAAGCTAGGTTAGAATCTAGACTCGAGAGAGCAAGATTAGATCTGCATAAGCAAGAGATAGGGACTTAGAGATAAGCTATGTTTGCCATCCTGCATCGCGTGCACCCTAGAGATAGGTTAAGATATTATGTGGTCGCCTTATTTGTGTGTGTGTCATTTTGTCATCGCATAGATAAGAAGAGACTTATGTGTAGGTCCTATAGACTCATTGCATATATCGCATGTGTTCTAGTATTAGAAGCTGTAGCATTTTGAAAGATGATTTGCTATTGTATGTGTGTTGCGTGATCACATAACATGAATGCATCCTAGGAAGTGTTAGCCAAACCCCTTCTCAACCCGTTCTCCGCATATTCATCGCATCTCCAGTATTATCAACTCTTTTTGAAACTCCATCACATTCATTTATTCCATTACAACAAACAACAACCCAAAACAACTATTTGAATTATTTGGTTACCGCAAAGTCTTCTTGAACATTATCACCGCATACCGTTTTCCCAAGTCCATGAGTTCGATCCTAGACTTACCAAAAAAACTCAGTGGGGTTTATACTTGGATTCCACTGAGAAAACTTGTAGCTCAATGCATTTCCATCACCGCATTTCATTCCATAATTTCACCTCATAAAATAACGCATCAGTCATATCTCATAGTCATAATATGAGGCAATGGATAGGAGGATGTGGATAGACTTCAACATGGAAACAGGTGAGAAAGTCTCCTCACAGTCAATTCTCTCTACCTGGGTATAACCCTTTTCCACAAGTCTAGCCTTGAAGGTTTGCACCTTCCCATCAGCACCCCGTTTTCCCTTGTAGATCCATTTACAACCTATAGGTTTTATCCCATCAGGATTATCTAGAAGATCCCATACTGATTTAAAGTACATAAACTCCATCTCGAGATCCATGGCTTTGACCCATTCATCCCGATCAACATCTTTATTACCCTTCTGATAAGACAATGGATCCTCCATCTTGCAATCAACTACCATATCCAGGATTTTAGTGAAACCCATAAAGCAAATAGGTGGGTTCGAAACCCTCCCATTATGTCGAGGTGCCCTTAAAACTTGAGGTGGATTAGACCTACCAGATGAACTTCCATCAACAGCTCCTTTTGACAGAGCAGACCCTTCAACAACTCTTGTTGAAGCGTCAATAGTTTCATTGAAAAGTTCATGCAACATGATCTTACTACGTGGACTGTGCTCCCTCATATGATCCTCCTCTAGGAAGGTAGTGTTTGTCGACATAAACACCTTGTTTTCTTTAGGACCATAAAAGTAACCCTCTCGTGTACTTTTGGGGTAGCCTATAAATAGGCACAGCCTCGAACATGGTTCCAGTTTCTTAGGATTAGCCTCAAGCACATGTGTTGGGAAACCTTATATGCGAAAATGACGCAAATTAGCTTTACGCCCGTTCCACAACTCCAAAGGTGTTTTGGAAACACTCTCGGAAGAAGCACAGTTGAGGATATAAGCTACAGTCTCCACTGCAAAACCCAAAAACGAGTTTGATAAGGAAGCGTAACTCATTATTGATCGAATCATGTCCAACAAGGTTCTGTTTCTCCTCTTCGATACACCATTCTATTGAGGTGTACCCCACGCTGAGAGTTGGGAAATGATTCCATGTTCTATCATATAGTTCTAAAACTCAAAATCCAAAAACTCTCCACCCCGATCTAATCGAAATGTTTTAATCCGCCTATCCAATGCGTTTTCAACTTCAGCCTTGAACTCTATGAACTTTTCAAAGGATTCAGACTTTCGTTGCATTAAATAAACATACTCATACCAGGAGTAATCATCAATAAAAGTGATGAAATACTCATAGCCTCCCCTGGCTCGCACATTCATTGGACCACAAAGTTTTGAGTGCACTAACTTTAGAGGCTCTTTGGCTCGATAACCTTTGCCAGTAAAAGGTCTTTTAGTCATCTTTCCTTCAAGGCATGACTCGCACACAGATAAAGAATTTTCCTCTAATTCACTTAGAAGTCCATTCTTTACCAACCTCTTAATTCTATTGAGATTGATGTGCCCTAATCGAAGGTACCAAAGTTAGGCATCTTCCTTAGGAGAAACCTTAAGTTTTTTATTTTAAGTTATGACAGTTTTAAACATCTCTATGTTATGGAGGGAATTTGTTGCTAACGGCATTAACACATTTAAATTATTTTCCAGTTTTACTAAACAAATGTCAACATCATCTTTCAGAATAAATACTTTATTCACCGAAAAGTGTAAAGTATATTTACATTCAATTAGACACTTTACAGAAATTAAGTTTCACTTTAAGTCAGGAACAACAAACACATCATTCAAAATGATAAATTTATTCTGTAAAGTTAACTAGAGTCCTCCCACTGCCATAGCTAAGACAGTGTGCCCGTGCCTACTCGCATTGTCATCTCTCTAGCCTCAAGCTGCCACCAGGATCTAATCTCTTGAAAAGAAGAACAAACATGATTAGTGGCCTCAGAGTCAATAATCCAAGCAGAATCATCATTCTCCACTAAAAAAGTTTCCAAAACTAGTAAATCATATTTACCTTGTTTTTCCTTGGCCTTAGACTTATTCCTCTCCTTCAACTAGCAAGGACAGTTCCGCTTCCAGTGCCTATCCTGGTTGCAATGGAAATACTTTCCTTTGTCAATCGGTGCTGGTCGCCTTCCCCGTTCTACGACAGGTTACGGGTTAGCAGGTGCGTTCCCCTTCCCCTTATCACCTTCTTCTTCTTCCACTTAGAAGTGTTAGAAGTTAAAGGTGCAGACTTAGTCCCTAAAGTCGAACCTTGATGGAATGTCTTTGAAGATGAAGTAACATTTGCCTCACCTTCTTTCTTCTCCTTACTTTTCAGCAAGGATTGGAATGTCTATAACTCGTTGAGGAGAGTTGTAAGGGTATAGTCCACTTTGTTCAACACAACATTGCTGACAAAGTACAGGAAGCTATCTGGCAACGAGTGCAGAATTATGCTAACCTGGCTACCCTCATCGATGCGTGACCCATTCATCTCCACCACATTGAAGTGGACCATCATATTCAGAACATGTTCACGAACAGATGTACCCTCCTCTATTTTGGAGTTGAAGATGCATTTTAGAGCTTCGTGCTTGAGCTGTCCAGACGGTTGTTCGAACATTCCCCACAAGGACGCCATGATCTAACACGCTGAGACCATAGGCTCATGCGTCTTGGCCAAAATGTAAGCTTGGGCCTTTTCGTTCGCCTGTGTCCATCTCTCATTAGCCTCTTGAACATTTTGAGTGGCATTCTAAGTCGAAATAGGAGGACACTCCTTCGTAAGGACGAAACTCAGATCATCGATGATTAAAATTGTAGTTATCGTATGTTTCCAACTAAGGTAATTCTCGCCAGTCAACTTATCGGCACTTAAAATAGCTAATGTGGCTGTAGCCATTTTTACGTTGCTAAACATGAACAAAATTAATGAGTCTATGCATTGCCACTTTTAACACTAATTTAAGTTTTAGCAAAATAGTTTCCATGTACCCTAAGTTAAAAGACATCTATTTCACAATGATGCCCCAGCGAGGTAGGAAAAAAGTCACTGGTGGGGTGATTAAATGCCCATTCACTGGAATGAGACATTCTCAACCATTAGATAGAAACAACTCTTGTAACTGACTCTAACAATCACCATTTTTCCGTCCAGAACTATTAACCTTTAACAATTTTGCATAAGTGTAACCCCTCATTTTCGGCCTTAGAGTCCCGCCCTAATGCGCCCATCGTAGGGAAAAAGCATATTGAGACAAGAGACTAAAGGTGACCTTATCCTATACAGGAGATCAGATAAAGAGTCGTGCAAAATTTCCATCCTTTAGGGGGACACTCCGAGGGTGCCTTGAGGCGATGCACAGAAATGCTATCCAACCTAATGAGAGAGACCATGGGATATGTTGTCACACGTCTCGCTCCCACTTACTATGAACATTCTCTCCATTCACCTTGGTATTGACCTACCTAAAAACCATCCTTTAGGGGGACATTCCTAGGGTGCCTCGAGGCTGAGGATAGATCTCACAGTGTGAACATAGAGGGAGAAACGTGAAGAGGTTTAAATGAAGTATCATATACCCCAAGGACCTCCCAATGAATGTTCTACCTAGGGGCTCATTTACTTAGATCATCCAGCTACTGATTTTATCTAAATGTGTTTAATTTGCTAAAAACAACTCTTGTCTTTGATAATTAAACAAGTTCTAATCAAGTCCCACTAAACTCTTTAACAGACTATCATCAAAATTACATGCATGCATCAAATCTATCTAATTCACCTTTCCAAGTAGGTTCCCAAGTAGGGGTGTTCCATTTCCGTCAGCTTAAGTACCCCAGCCTAGATAGTATCCACCTTAAACAAAAGGTCCCTTATAAATAGATTTGCTACATTTTTAATATTTTATTTGTCAAGTTAATCCTATTAAACTGATTAAAAGATTAAACCTTAGGTTTCTAGTCTCATTAGAACCATGATCTTAGGTCTATCTCCATCAAATTTTAAAACTCTTTTAAAACATGATTCAAGCCTAAGTTCGCATGCATGTCTTTCTTATTGATTTTAGTTCTAATTTCCATTATAACTCTTATAAAAGAAACAACCAAAATCATTCACATTGCAAAGCAAAACTAGGTATTTATAACTTTTATAAATTTAACCTATGTGTCATGCTTTATGCAATGTCCATTCATTGCTATATATAACTCTTATATACTTGGTAATGAACTAAGCATACATGCTTCCATGCACGCTTATACTATAACACTTATAATATAAAGATGATGCATGATCTTGTTTAATGCATGCATAAATATAACTTTTATATTATATGATGCATGAGCATGCTCTTGAAGTAATTTAATCATGCAAACTACTATATCATAATTCTTACAATATAGAGATGATGCATGACCAATGCATAACCTATGGTGGGATTTCAACTATATGGCATACTATATGACATATAATAAAACATACATCTTATGTACATTCACAAAATTAATGGACTGGGATGATTAGCCTAAAAAACCAAAAATTAAATTCTATCTATTACATAAAACCATCGAGCAAACCGGTTCACAAGTGAACCGGGTCTTACGCCCGGGCGAAGTCTTCTTTCTGATCGTTTAGTAAAGTGGGCGAGTAACCACGATTGTTTAGCAACGATCAAGTACCATTTACAATGCGATGAAGCATCAGGCCACTCAATCGTTTAGCGCACTAATATTAAACACAAGTCTAAACGATCATATATATGACTACGATGCTATGAGGCATGATCGTCTAGACAATTGAAGAACAAGTGCTAAGTAACTTTTACCCCCACAATCGTTTAGTCAGTGACTATGTGATGAAGCATGCTGAGCTACACAATTGTTTAGTGCACGCGCGTCTACCTTGCAACCGAGTATCCCATACTCAACGATCGCTTACCCCATCGTTTACACGATCTAATCAACGCATGGTCTTCTTCTTCATCGAAGTGATTTGTATCTCCATGCCTTAAAGCTTCATCACGAGTGACTCAAACTAACTCAAACACATTGAGTTACAGACTCGATAGCAAGTTAATATGTCCAAAAACATAGGGGCCCTTACAATTAACTTTGAAAATGTAAAAGAAAATAATAACCAGAAGCAATCATCCCAGAAACTCCATTAATCCACATCCACAAACGTATTTAACACTTAAACAGAATGTAGACATGCTTCAACACCCACCAAGTATGTAAATGCAATTCTATACAACAATGAATTTAGAATATTAGAACCTGGCTCTGATACCAATTGAAGGAACTCTCATCAAAGAGAACCCATGAGCAGAAGCAAGATTTTTCCTAGCCCATTGTGACAGAATTAAAGGCATTCACAAACATATAGAATGGTTATGCATTTTCTAACAAATTACAACATGCTTTCATAATTAAATACAAAAGGAACGAGAGACATATCTTTGAAGAACTCTTCTTCTGGATTTCTCTCGCTCTCGTGAAGAACTTAGACAGCAACCTCTCGCTTTTGCTTGGAACACCTAGAATCTCTCGTTATCGCATAAATCATGAAAAAACTTCTCCACGAACAAGCAACCTCTCAGACACCACCATTCAGCAATCTTGGTGTTCTTAGAGTGAGAATCCAAAAGGTGTGGGCTCTATTGGATTTGGTAAAGGGTTGGAGGAAAGAAATGATCGAACCAAATGACCAAGCAAGTGGGAGAAGAAACCGTCTATCACATAGACTTTATGTGCTTGATTGTTTAGTAAATCTCGCTAAGTACACGATCGTTTAGAAAAATAGGCTTGATCGTTTACACGATCGTTTAGTGAATCTCGTTTGGAATGCGATTGTTTAGTAAAATGCTTTACATAATCATTTAGTCAAAGGCGCTAGTACACAATCGTTTAGGCTCTCGCTTAGAAGGATATCGTATAGTCTCTAGTTAGCTAAACGATTAGTAGTAGCACTTAATCAAGCAATCTCTTACAAAATGAAAACATTTCTCATTTTATCCTTCAGTTATGAAAACTAACCTCCCACTTTCACGCGGTTAAAGGAGAAACCACCCACAATTATCACATAATTGTTTTAATTATAAATAAATATGATGACTAACTTATCATATTACATTTATAACCTTAGTTTCAATATCACATCATATGTAATATTTAAACCATAGTTCCTTTCTCCTTTATTCAATATAAATCATATTTATATCATATTCCTCGAATTAATGTATCTCATACATCATATCAATTATATAACATATAATTGAACCAGTTTCATTATATCATATATAATCAAATTCCCTTTTGTCAATTTGAACACTTCACACTGACCCAAAAACTAATTCTCAACTTGAATCCATTGAGTTACCAAGGGGACCTTATGGACCTATAGCTTGAAGTTCCCACGGTACGTGAATAACTAACTAAACTCTTTAATCATGAGATCCACCATTCGTTAACTGTCGAGCACTTTATTAAATACTGACAGCTGCACTCTTCTCACCATAGATATATTTTCGTGTCCATCGAATATAACCAGTCAATAGTACAATAACCCTTCACAGATCGCTCGTAAGTATAGTTAGGCCAATTTATCATTTTACCCCTGTAGTTACATCTAACTCTTTAAGTACCACTGATTTCTCTAATGAACAATACATCATAGTCCTACTATGAGTAGACACCTCTCGGGCCATGAGAAGGTGTGTGGTGCCACATTGTTCAAGCCCCGGAATTAGCCCTTAAAGGATCAATCTATCTACTTACCTTTGCTTCGAGGAAGAAGTGAATTTTATCTTGTGTAGCTAAGTTCCCAGCTCCTCAATCAGACAAATCCCCAAAGTGGTAGGTTTGAGTCAGCAATCTGGTCATTCACACCCATGTAAATCAAAGGATCGCCCTAATAGGCAAGAGTTCCCAACTCATTTAGGATTAAGGTCATGTTACCTATGGTCATCCTAGTGTAATGAATGTCTTTGTCATGAATGGCGTTATACAACGAGACTAAATATTTCGTGGTCCGGTCTTATACAAACTGCTTTGTATAGGATACCCCCACTTGCATGTCTCCATATGAATGATTAGGATCAAACTATCTGTAGCACTTTACAATAGTTATAACATCTACAAAGTGGGTTGTATCCGTAGTGCCACCAGGATAAGGTTTCCCTCCTTTATCCATATACTACAGACCATTTAGGTTATTACTTAAGGCATGATCCACTTGTATGTCTTCATATACATACTTAAGTTACAACGACAACCAGGGATCTTAGTTTAATTGTTTGTGGTTAATGCAAATAAAATATCTCATATTTCACAGACAACAGTGAAGAAAATATCTCATATTATTACATCACAAACATTTGTTCATACAGGTGTTTACAAACTACAAGACCCTACGAGAGTTTAGGGCATCTACCCCAACACTTTGAACTCGTGTTGCCCCTTGTAAGTTGAATGCCAGACATTAACTCAATAAAACTAGATTTTAATGGTTTCGTGTGTTACATTCTTGCATTATATTGGGAAAAAACCTCCCACTTCTACCATAGGAACTAGGGGTGTTCATGGGTTGGGCTGGGTTGGGTTGAAAGACTTTTTAGACCCAACCTAATTGTTTGGGTTGTAAATGTTTTCAACCCAAATAACCCTTATTAAAAAATGAACCCTGTTGGGATTGATCCTAATTCTCCTAGAGTCTCGTAGTTTGTAATTTATACACATTGTTATGAATAAAATAACAATTATTTTATCTGGCATTTACTCATATCAAATAAACAAAGCTCCATGGTGATTGTATGTAAACTTAAGCATGTATATGAGATATACAAGTGGATCATTCCTTAAGTGATAACCTAAATAGGTCTATAGTATAAGGATTAAGGTGGGATACCTGATCCTGGTGATACTATGGGTACGACCCGCTTTATAGAGGTTTGCAACTGTTGTGAACTACTAGAGATGGTAGATCCTGACCATTCATTGTGGAGACATATGAGCGGGAGTGTCCTATACAAAGATTTTTTATAAGATCGGACCATGAGATGACTAGTCTCTATATATAACATCATTGATACTCGAGACTTACATCTCACCTAAACGACCATAGGTGACATGACCTCAATCCTGAGTGTTTTGGGAACTCCTGCCTTTGAGGGTGGTCCTTTGATTAGTATGGGTGAGAGTGGCCAGATTGCCAACTCAACATGCCTACCTTTTTGGGGACTTGTCTGATTTGGGAGCTGGGAACTCAGTTACACAACATTCACTCCTTCCCTGAAGTAGGGGTAAGTAGATAGACTACTCCCTTAAGGGTTGATTCCGTGGCTTGAACATAGTGGTCACAACTTTTCTTTGGAAGAGAGGACTCAGTCATAGTAGGACTATGACTTATGTTCATTAGAGAGATCAGTGGTAATTAAGAAGTTAGATGTAACTACAGAGACATAACGGTTATTGGCCCAGCTATACTTACGAGCGATCTGTGAAGGGTTATCACAACGTTGATTGGTTGATATGGACACATAATATATCTGTAGTAAGGAGAGTTTAGCTATCAGTCTTTAGTGGAGTGCCTGGTAGTTAACGGATGGTGGATCTCATGACTAAAGAGTTTAGTCAGTTATTCATGTACTATTGAAGCTTCGAGCTATAGGTCCATAAGGTCCCCTTGGTAGCTCAATGGATTCAAGTTGAGAATCAGTTCTTGATGTTGATTTGAAATATTCAAATTGACAAGAGATAATTCGATTATATATGATATGATTGGTGTGGTGTATGAGATACATCAAGTGGAAGAGTAATGTAAATGAAATTTATATTAAGTACCATGAAATAGAAAAAGAACTATGGTTTATATGTTTCATGAGATGAAATATTAACTATGGGTTATAAATATAGTATGGTAAGTTGGTTATCATATATGTTTATAATAATATTGATTATTGGATAATTATCTCTTTTTCTCTAATAACCATGTGAGTGGGAGGTTATTGGTGGTTTCATGGTAACCGTGAGATAAAAGGAAAAATGTTTTCCTAAATTTAATAGTTGTAGAAGTGAGAGTTTCTATTATCGGAATTACCCACAGAAAAGTAGGTTGTCAAGTGAATATGATTCACTAAACGATATCTGAAGAGAGACTAGACAATCGTTCACTCAAATGGCCTTTAGCTAAATGATCGTGGAGCTTTTGCTAAACGATTGCATAGCATTTGTTAAACAATTGGGCATTATCTATCCAATAGACTTTGTCATCTCCCACTTGCTCAATCGTTTACAGATTGTCCTTCCTCCAGTCTTTTCCTCTAAACAAGTCCACACATAGCCCACATGTATGGATTCTCACACCGAGAATACCAAGGTAGCCATTGTGGTAGTGTCGTACTCAACTCGATATAGTTCGAGGTATTTGAAGGTCGTTTGATGTGGTCGTGATCTTGGAGATCATTATGTTCATGGTCATTGTGATCGCGCTGTGTTGCGGTCGAAGTGTTTAAGCATTCGTGATCGAGGGAGATTGAAGATGAGTCTTCAAAGGTATGTATAATTCTATCCCTTGATCTTATGTAAAGCATGCTGTAATTTCGTTTTGTGCATAGCTTGTATGTTTTCGTTTCTTGATGATATTTGTGTATGTACAAATACGAATGAAATTTGGAACGATCATTCCGTTCTTCATGGAAATCCTCATGTCCGATTTCCTTCAAACCCAACCCAACCCAACCATGAAATATATGGGTTGGGTTGGTTCGAGTTAATCGGGTCATTTATTTAAAATTTTGTTATAAAAAGAAACAAAACGTAAATATGTAAAAATATAATTTAATTATTTTCATATATTGAATTAAGATTAACAACTCAATTTCAATTTATATAGTGAAAACTTTCTTTCTAAAGTGCAAAGAAACTACTTTTAAGAGTTGTTGAAGAATAAATTATTAAAAAAATATTAGAATTAATAAAATTAAAATCAATATATGTATAAATAATTGTGTTATAAGTAAATATATATATATTTTAAAGTTAATAATAAATTTGGGTTGGTTCGGGTTGGTTTGGGTTATATTAGGTGAACCCATGAACCAACCCAACCCATAAAAATTTCATTTATTTCAACCTAACCCAATCTAAATGAGTTGATAACCCATCCCAAATTGCACGGGTTGGGTGGGTTGATCGAATTTTTTTGGGTCATCGGGTTTTTTGAACACTCATAATAGAAACTAAGTAGAAAGTAACAATAAAATTAAAAAAAAAAAAAAGAAATAAATCTAAGAACACAATAATTTACGTGGAAAACTCCCCAATTAGAGAGAAACCATGGACTAGAAAAATTTACTATGTGAAAAATTGCTATAATCACACAGAAATCTCTCTCCGACCCCAATTACAAAAATCACTCTCTTCAAAACTTTTATCTACTCACCCCTTTTTCTTTTTCCCACTCTCAAAGTAGAAAATGCAAAAGAGGGAATTTAATTGAGATGTATTAAAACAAAGGAGTCTCTCTCCTTTTACAACCAAGAAGCCCACCCTTTTTTAAAAAAATTCAACGATGTGGGGTTCCCACATTTCGCCAATCCCAAAAAATTCCACCTTGACAAGATATATGAAGAATCCACATCTTCTAAGATGTCCATTGTCTTCACCGACAATCATAATTCCCAACTCAGAGAATTATAAATCACTCCACCATAACGAGTATAAATGATCTCTTATCGAAGAGTTCCATGAGCGCGTTCGGATCGCTCTAATTTCACAGTGACCGAAATACATCAACTATGTTCAAACGCACAGTTATGCAAACAAATAGTAATTATCGACATGCTTTGAACAAGAAATTACAAGGGAGAGAGTTGCCATACCAGTTGAAGACGGTCTTCAAACTTCGAAACTCAACGCATTGGAAACCTCTACCCAGTCAACCAACGCCCAGCAGATGCGTCGACTGCAGCAGCACGAACAACCATAAACTCACTTACGCAATGGGGACGATACCACCAGAAAAGAGCCTCATATATTCTCGGAGTGAGAACCCAAAGCGTGGACTTTGGTGAATTTGGTAGAGGAAGGAGAAAGAACAAATCGTGTAAACGATAAGCAAATGGGAGGGAAAAGGACGTTATTGTATAGCATGATGCTTATCGTTTAGGAGAAACTACACGATCGTGTAGATTTTACTGAAAAATCGTTTAAGAAAAAGTATACGATCATTTAGCAAACTCGACACACTATACGATCGTTTAGAGAAGCTATCCAATCGTGTAGAAACTAGCGTACGATCGTTTAGGAGCGAGGTGGACGATCATTTAGGCACAGAGCGACTATTACATAGGATCTTGATTTTAAGCGATCGATTACGATTTCACCAACGCGCTCTTTCTATCTCTTTTTGGACGAACGATTCAAAATGAAAACCAATTTCATTTTAATTCATCGGTTACAATAATCGACGCATTCCCACTAACGCACGTCCAAATGTGATTTTTGGATTAATTATCATATAATTAACCAACTAAAATATTAATAAATATAATCATATTATATTTTTAATCTATAGTTTGATATCACATATCTACTATAGTATTTTCTCCTCTACTTGATATAAATCATATTTATATCTAATTTCCTCCAAAATAATGTATCTTATACATTTAGCCAATTATATCTATATAATTAACCAGTCTAATTATATCATATATAATCGAACTTCCTCTTGTCAATTTGAACATTTCAAATAACCAAAAAATTAGTTCTCAACTTTATCCAAGCTACCCAGGACTAATGAACCTGTGGCTCGAAGCTCCAACGGTCTGTGAATAGCTGACTAAACTCTTTAGCCACGAGATCCACCATCCGTTAACTATCAGGCATTCCGCTAAAGACCAACAACTGAACTCTTTTACCATAGATATATTTTTGTGTCCATTGGATATAACCAATCATGAGTACGATGACCCTTCACAGATGCTCGTAAGTGCAGCTGGGCCAAATTACCGTTTTCCCCTGTAGTTACATCTCACTCCTTAAGTACCACTGATTTCTCTAATGAACAATACAACATAGTCCAACTATGTGTGACACCTCTCGGGCCAAGAGAAGATGTGTGGCGCCACATCGTTCAAGCCCTGGAATTCAGCCCTTAAGGAGCTATCTATCTACTTACCCGTCCTCGAGGAAAGAGTGAATTCCATCTTATGTTAGCTAAGTTCCCAGCTCCCAATCAGATGAATCCTCAAAATGGTAGGTTTGAGATCAGCGACCCGGCCACCCATACAAATCAAAGGACCGCCCTCGATGGCAGGAGTTTCCAACTCACTCGGATTGAGGTCATGTTACCTATGGTCATCCTAGTGAAGTGAAGTCTCTTGTCATGAACGGTGTTATATAACGAGACATTAAAATTCGTGGTCAGTCTTATACAAACTCTTTGTATAGGACACCCCCGTTCGCATGTCCCACACGAATGATCAGGATCAGACCATCTATGACAAGTCACAACACTTGTGACTATTCCACAAAACGGGCCGCATCCGTAGCATTACCAAGATAAGGTTTCCCTCCTTTATCCATATACTGCAGACCATTTTGGTTATCACTCAAGACATGATCCACTTGTATGTCACCACATACATGTTTGAGTTACATATAGATAACCTGAGATTTTATGTTAATTGGTTTGTGGTAAAGCAAATAAAACAAACAACTAAGCAAAATACAAGATGTGAAGTAAATATCATATATCATACAACACAAGCGTTCCTACAAACTGTTTACAAACTACAGGACATGAGACTTTAGGGCATCAATCCCAACAGAGTAGACCACTTGAAATACCATCTTCCAATAATTTTCTTTTTCGTCACATGCTGAAAAAATCTTGTTGATATTCATGGTGCAATTTCCACCTACTTGGCTCACTTGGAAGTTTTTCAGCCATTTACATAACTTTTACCACATACCTTGCATGACCGCCAAGTCAATGCCTCATGTGCAAACTTGTGGTACCGCTAACATCACATCCTCTATTGTGGTAATGCGGACATACCACGAGGGTAAATTTTTGTCTTCTTTAAAAGGGGTCACTATCTCCCCTGGCGAGAAAGGCAATGTTAGCATCTGACTCAGAGCCTTTTGACGAACATGCTCTATTAGAACAATCTTTTTTCACGTGTCCAGATTATCCAGTTTGGGATTGATGTCCTAAATCTTTATTGTATTCTTGTAGTTTGTAAATTTTATATAAACAAATTGTCATTATTAAAATAGTTGTTATTTGATGAGCATACACTCGATCCAATAAACAAAGATCCTAGGTTGTTTTAACATGTATGTAAAGATATACAGGTGGATCATGTTTAAATGATAACCTAAATAGTATGTAGTAGATGGATAAGGTTGGGTACCTTATCCTAGTGACACTACGGATACGACCTATTTTGTAGATGTTACAAGTGTTGTAAAGTGTTACAAATGATATGATCCTGATCATTCATATAGAGACATGTGAATGGGGTATCCTATATAAAGAGTCTATATAATATCGGACCACAAAATGATTAGTCTCATTATATAATGCCGTTAATATAGAGACTTACATTTCACCAGGATGACCATAAGTGACATGACCTGAATCCTGAGTGAGTTGTGAACTCTTGCCTATGAAGGCGGTCCTTTAATTTTCATGGGTGAGAGTGGCTAGATTGTTGATTCAATATGCCTACCATTTTGGAGATTCGTCTGATCGGGGAGCTGGGAACACAGCTACATAAGATAGAATTTGCTTCTTCCCTAATATCAGAGTAAGTAGATAAATTGCTCCCTTACGGGCTGATTTCGGGGCTTGAACAATGTGGTCACACTATCTCTTGGCTCGAGAGGGATTTGGTCATAGTTGGACTATGACTTATTGTTCATTAGAGGGATCAGTGGTACTTAAGGAGTTGGATGTAACTACAGGGGCAAAACGATAATTTTGGCCCAGCTGTATCTACGATCAATTTGTGAAAAGCCATCACACTGTTGACTGATTATATCCAATGGACACAGAAATATATCTGTTGTGCGAAGAGTGCAGCTGTAGTCTTTAGTGGAGTGATTGACAGTTAATGGATGTTGAATAATTTAATTAAAAAAGTTTTATTAATTTTTCGAGTACCATTGGAGCTTCAATCTACAAGTCCATATGGCCCCCTTTGTAGCTCAACAGGGATTGTTGAGAATTAATTTTGAACTAATTTGAATTGTTCAAATTAATTTAGGGAATTAATTATATATGATATAATTAATTAAATTAATCATATGTGATATAATTAATATAATGTATTTGATACATTATAATATAAGTTTATTTTGAGAGGAATTAAATATTTGAATGTGATTCAAATACTAATTGTATGAATGAGATTCATATAATTAGATTTAGCATAAATTGTGATTTATACTAAAACATGAATGATTGAGAGAAATAAAAAGCTATGGGTTATATTGAATTTCATATAATATAAAAAAAACTATAGGTTATATGTCATATTTGATATAACATATGGTATAAATATATATATATATTATATATATTATACTAAAGTGATTATATATATACTTATATTATTTTTTAATTAAATTAAAATAGTTTTAATTTAATAAAGGAGAGAGTTATAACTCCCTCCCCTAGTTTTTCTTTCTTAACATAACGTGAGAGTGGGCAGTTCATTTTTTCATCTTCTTCTTCCTTTAATCTCCGAAGGCCAGGATTCTCTCTGTAATTTACTCCCAGAGAACACACAGAGAATAAAATAGTTTTTCTTCTTCCTTTCAAAATCCTTTCTATTGGGAATGTCCTAAAACTTGCAGTTTGTAAACATTAAGCATATTTTATTCACAATAAAGTGAATATTGAAATTTATTTCAATAAAGGTATCATTGAATAACATTTTTTTAATAAATCCAATAAACTAACTCATGACTATGATATGGATACTTAAACTTTATGTAGAGACATAAAAGATGATCAAGTTTGAGTATATAGCCAAAAAGGTCTATAAGTATATGGATAAGATTGGGTACCTTGTCATGGGGACATTATGATACGACCCTCTTTATATATTGATATAAACAATGTGATCTCAAGATCGTTCATGTGGAGACATCCTATGCAAAAGATGTTTGCATAAAACTAAACCACAAAATAATAATTTTCTTTATAACAACTGTTTACTGTTAAAACTGACTATTTCAATTCGATGACCTAAGATAACTCGATCTTAATCCTAAGCTAACTATGAAAGTAGTTCAACATCACCGCTCAATAAACCTCCCATTTTAGAGGTAAGACTAGATAGATATTTTGGGACATAGTCTTACAAGACAGAATTCACTCAAACCCATCTTAAGGTTAGCAAATAAGTTGTTCCCTTAAATACTGACTCCTGGTCTTGAACAAAGGAGCCCTGCTCTCTCATGGCAGAGAGTGACTCAATTTATTGGTTGGACCATAAACCAATTGTTCAATAGATGATCAGTAGAAACTTAAGAAGCAAGATGTATTATAGGGGTAAAATAGTAATATTGATCTAGTTGTAAATACGAACAACCTGTAAAGGATCTGTTAGGATACTGATTCTCGAAAATCTTTATTATCACAACTAGTTGATACAATCTTTTGGAATAGTAATTAAATGATGAACGACTTCTTTATTAAACGATAAGAGTCAAACAAGACTAAATGGTCGCTTACAGTTGTTACTCGATCGCTTACCAAACGTTAAACTATCATTTATAAGTTCTACACGATCGCTCAGTATTACTAAACGATCGCTTACAAAATACTTCGCAATCACTCACAAACTCCTACACGATCGCTTACCAATTTCTATACGATCGCCTACCAAATGCTATACGATCATTGAGCTCTGCTACACGATCGCTTAGCTCTGCCTTTGTCAAATTTGGATTCTCTTGCAGAGTAATCTTTCAACCCTCATGAACAAATGACATTGTTAGGTTCTGCCAATCGTATCTGTTTTCCCTAAAAAGTGTAGCCATTGCATCCCCAAAATCACGTCAACACCTTCCAACTCCAATGGTATGAAACTGTCATACACTCTCTAATCTCCCAGCCTCATTTCCACATTTTTGCATACTCCCTTTCCTCGCAGAGCAATTCCAGATCCCAAAACTATATCGTAATTGGTCGTGTCTATGATGTTCAACTGCAAACGATTCGCTAGACCCTCTAATATGAAGTTATATTTAGCTCCTTAGTCTATCAACACCACCACCAATTCTCCTTTGATATCTTCTTTAATCTTCATTGTTCGTGGGTTCGTCAATCCCACAACTGAGTTCACAGACAGTTCAGCAATAGATGAAATTTCCTCATTCAGTGACAACATACACAATTCTAATGTCTCTTCTCTTGCTTTGTCGTCTTCATACAATTCCCACTCCGTACTGGATGCCTGCACCATAAGTAATCTCAATTTTCTCAACTCTCGCTCTTTGCACCGATGCCCAGCAGTGTACTTTTCATCACACTGGAAACAGAGCCCTTTTTCTCTCTTCGACTGAAATTCAGCATCTGTCAATCTTCTTGTCGAGATTTCTCTTCGGTTATCGTTATTCAATGTTCCTCGTAAGGTGATGGTTCTTATCGAAAATGACTCTTCGGTCTTCTCTCCCTCTTTTGGTTCACTTTCACTTACTAACTTACTCACAATTTCAGTATTGAATTTTGGAACCTACCTCCGTATGTTCGCGCTCGTCCGGCTTCGACCCGCACATTTTCCCTATCTTCAACATGTTGTGTTAGCGACATCATTTGCACTAACTCGGTGAGATTCTAGCATTCAACTTCTGCCTTTATCCATGGCACCAAACCGTTCATGAATGTCTCCTCAAGAACTTCGTTTGGTAGATGCGGCAGCGGCGCTACCAACTTATCGAACAGATTTCGATATGCCTCCACCATCATTTCTTGTTTAATAGCCAAGAATCTTCCACATATCGATCCCTCTCTTAAAGATCGGAATCACACTAACATCCTTTTCTTCAAATCTTCCCAATCTTTAAACAGCTCTCTGCCTTTCTTCGACCGGTACCAATCTAATGTGGCACCGTCGAAACTCACAACTGCCACCGTCATCTTCTCAGATTTAGTCAACTTATGAATTTGGAAATAGCGGCCTGCTTTGAATAACTATACGTCTGGATCGCTTCTATTGAACACCAACATTTCTACTTTCTTGAATTTGCTTCGAACGCAAATCGCATCTTCTCCGATGGCTTTCACTTAACTATTTGCTTTGCACATATTGTGACTCTTCGATCTTTCTGCCTCTTCTGTCACTATTTCTTTTCCCTTGGCCATTTCCGTAACATAAGAAATGAGCATTTATTGATGTTTCTCTGCCTGCAATCCCAAATTCTCAATGCTCTTCGCTAACGACACCAAATTCTCCTCTGTGGTTGGCAATTTCTATTTCAACTCTGAGTCCCAAGATCTCTTGTTCTAGTAATTCTAGTTTCTCTTCAAAATGTTTCTGAACCATGCTTGCCCAGGTGGTTGCTCTGATACCAATTTGTTAGGATACTGATTCTTGAAAATCTTTATTATTGTAACTAGTTGATACAATCTTTTGGAATAGCAATTAAATGATGAACGACTTCTTTATTAAATGATAAGAGTCAAACAAGACTAAAGGGTCGCTTACTGTTGTTACTCGATTGCTTACCAAACGCTAAACAATCATTTACAAGTTCTACACGATCGCTTACAAAATACTCCGCGATCGCTCACAAACTCCTACACGATCGCTCACAAACTATTACATGATCGCTTACCAGTTTCTATATGGTTGCCTACCAAATGTTATACGATTGCCTACCAAATGCTACACGATCGTTGAGCTCTGCTACACAATCGCCTAGTAGAAGTAGACGATGAGCGGCACTCTACGATGATTTCTCCACGACAGAGATTTCCGAACTCCTACTCTCAAGAGCTCCCCTTCCTCACCTCTCCTGATATTCAGACTTTATTGCCCCTCCCTTCCGGTTTCTTCCCTTTTTTTAAACCTCAACTTCTTCCAACAGCATTGACAATAATTTTTAACCGATTCAACCACCGACTTTCCTTTATCTCTTTTATTCTTTCTTTTTTGATATTGCAACATAATTGGAGACCTATCAGGATCGACTTACTAATTATGGTTAAATCAAGTGGACAGAAACATATCTGCAGTGAGGAGAGTGCAACTATTGAGTTGTAGTGGTATGTCTCGGTAGTTAACGAATAGTGATTAATTCGGTTTAAAAAGTTTAGCCAATTAATCTCAAACCATTAGAGCTCATGATCTGTAGGTCCATTAGGTCCCTTTACTAGCTCGTAAGAGGATTAAACATTAGAATAGCGTGTTGAGAGAAATTGGAATATTAAAACTCGATTTAGGATTTGAATGATTATATTTGATATAATTGATGTTTAATTAACGAATTAAACATTGCGGTTTTAGAGAGTTGATAATATTTAAATATGATTTAAATATTTGATATTAAATTAAATTAATTAAAATTAGTTTAATTAATTATCCAATTTAGAATTATCATAAATTCAAAATTAAGAAATTAATTAATTAGTTTTTGAATGTATGAAATACAAAAATTACAAAACTTATTTGATTAAAATTGAATTTAAATTTCAGTTTTTTTTAATATTTTTTTTTGTATATTAATTAATTTACTTTCATTAATATAATTGAAATTAATGGAACGTGGGAAAGATCCCACAAATTCCATTAATCTCCACCTCATGCCACTTAATTCTTAATGGAAAATTGAGTGATTGAACCTCCTTGATTCAGATATACATGATGAATCTTCATATATTGAGTTTAGACTTCAAAATTTGAGGTTCATGCAAAACTAAAGATTTGGAAAAGAAAAACTGTTTATCTCCATCTTCAAACTCTTAAAAGCTCATACCAATTTCATTCAATTTGAGTTCTGCAACTCAATCTAACGGCTGAAGATAATAGAGAAAATTTTGGTGGTGGTCTACTGCTGAGATTGAAGAAGAAATCAGAGAAGATCAAACAATTTGGTGGAATCTACAAAGGTAGTATTCTATAAACCTTATTTTTGTTTTTATGAACATGCACGTTGTTCCTTTAAAATTGATGTAATTAGAGTGCTTAGATCCTTAATAGCTTCCATTTGTTGAATGTCGACTTCATTCACTTTCCATCTTCCCAAATTCTTAGCAGAGTCCACCATTCCTACTTATTATTATCCCCTAAGGAGAATACAAGAGGTTCTCTTGTGGTGGTGGTCATTTGGAATTTCAGTTTTGAATTCCAAACGGAGAGTTTGTGATCAGATCGAGGGAATACGCAAAGAAGTTGTTCTTCAAGGGTAAGGTTTTAATTATTCCCTAATTCCTTCTAGAGAAACATGTTGTAGTTTTCTTGTTTAAACGCATAATTATGTTCTATAAATTTTGATTATGTGTAAAAATCAAAACTAGGACGATCCCGCTTTCGTTGCGGAATTTCACCGTTCCATTAGTCCACATTCCTAGCAAACCCTTTTTTGCACGAACTCTTTCCTTTTACATTTTCTAGCTACCATTGCTAAATTCTCTTATGAAGTATGCCCTTCATTTCTTCACTATTTTTTCCTCTGACAAAAGTTTACTAGTAACCTCAACAAAATCTAAAGTTTCTTTCCCGTATATCAAGATTGGTTTCATGTGTCCATAAGAAGGAGGAAGTGACCAGATGAATTGGAGTGCCTTATCTTCATATTCTATCTTCACTCTTATCATCTCCAGCTCAGAAACGATGTCATTGATAATACTCAGATGATCTAAGATTTTTGTACCTTCCACCATTTGTAACGTGTGAAACTGCTCTTTCAGGTACAACCGATTTGAGATGTTTTTTGCCTGATACATTACTTCAAGCTTCTCCTAAAACTTTTTGGCTGTTAAAATTCCATGCACATTTGCAAGAACATTTTTAGCCTAATTGCATTTGCAGTTCTCAAATCCATCTCCTCCCAATCTTCATTGGACATCTTAGAACTTTTACTAGAACCACCACTAGACTCTCCTAGATCACCATCACCGCTTAACTCTTTAGAAGCAACATTGCTCGATCTTCCCTTCAACGCCTTGTATAATCTAACTTGTATTAGCACATCCTTGACTTGAACTTGCCACCAACCAAAGTTGATCCTTCCATCAAATTTCTCCACATCAAACTTTAATGAACCCATAAAGCTTGACATATTTGCGTCCTAGCAAGACAACAAATAGCGAACAACCAACACTATTCACTATACCGCAACCTGTTTCAAGAATTATTTTCTGATATGGAAGATCAAACAATGTTGCAACCACAAAGCATACTCAGAAATTCAAGAAATTACAAACCTGATGCTTTGATACCACTTGTTGGAAAAAAACCTCCCACTTCTACCTCAGAAAATAAGCAGAAAATAACAAAAAAAAATTAAAAGAAAACAATAAATCCCAAAAACACAAGAATTTACGTGAAAAACTTCTCAATTGGAGAAAAAACACGAACCAGAAAAATTTACCATGTGACAAATTGCTATAATCACACAACCTCTCCCCGACCCCAATTACAGAAATCAATCTTCAAAGTTTTCGTTTACTCACACCCTTTTTCTTTTCCCCACTCTCAGAAGTAGAAAATGCAATTACACATTATTGATTTTGTATTTTGAGAGAAAAATCAAAATCAGTTGAGTACTATTTAATGCTCCATCCACCGTTGATTTGCAAGGAATGAAGAAAATGGTGCTGAAACAATTTTTTGTATACATAAAACATAACCCATATGGCTGAATGACTATTGACCTACTCTTTATCATCTATTTTCCTCTTTTATATTTTTGGATACAGTAAAATGGGTTGACAAAGGCAAACAATTAATAAACTAGACTTTACAAAAAGAATGAAAGAAGAAGAAGAATCATGACAAGATCCACATGAAAGCTGCAGACCAAAGAGCGAGAGAGAGAGCAGCAGCCAAATAGGTCCAAAGCATAATAACAGAGCATTCCTCTTGACCCACACCGAACAACTGAGTCATTGTGCCAATGGACATGGCCGGCGGCGTGGTGTATTGAACCATCAACAAGAAATGGTAAAGAGGATCCGGCGCTAAGAACCCTACTGCGTTGGCCGCTTTCACTACCAAAATTCCAATTGCAGGCAACGCAAAGTATCGAACTGCAATCACTCCAATGATCGTGCTTGCCTTCACCTTTGACGACCGCAACCCTTGAATCAGATTGCCGCCTAATATCAAAGTGGTGCAAGGAATCGTCCCATTTCTGAACATAAATAATATATAAATCAAAAACCCTTTTTGCTAATGAAAACAATAAAACAGAGCATATATATATATATACACATACCCCAGTAGTTGAACAGAGTCTTGGATTACTCTAAAGGGAGCATTGTCCCCAACTACGAGATTTCTGAGCCATGTCACCGCTCCAAAAATGAACCCCACAATCTAATCATATAATCATAATCATAAATAATTGATAATATTAATTTGTTGTATAACAATAAAAACAGGGGATTCTTGTTTATTATTTGCTTACAGCTCCTAATGATGGAGGGGCCATCAATTCTTCAACAATGCTGTGCATAAACTCTAGTGTTTTAGCCCAAATGGAGGATGATTCCCGTTTCTCTAAGCTGCCCACTGCTTCTTGGGATTCAACCTGCAAGTAAAGTCAAATGAGTTACCCCACGTGTTGATTTTATTAGGAATGCAACCAAAGTCCCACGTTAGTAAAGTAAAAAGATGATTATAGGTATATAAGTGAGAACAACTGATATTTGGAGGGATGTTGTCCCCATCAAGTGTAATTATGAAAGACCTCGTTTCAAAACCATTTCGTCTTTTGTTCTTAGTTAAGCACGAAGCAATGGAAAAGGTGTTTGTAGGCTTTAGTAAACACTATTAAACTTGCATATCGATCGAATAACTAAATTTTCTCATTTTTTATACTTCCCACATTTACTATGGAACTTTATTTTCCCTGTATTTCTACTTTTTCACATTTATCAAATAACTCCATCTTACTTTCTTAATTTACTTTTCACGATTATCAAAAAACTCAATCTTACCGTTCTATATCTCAAGCACAAAGTTACTAACTCCAATGCATTAACTTCAAACTTAATAGTTCTAACTCCCGAATGGTTATCAAACAGGACCGAAATAATTACCTGTTCCAGCAGGTTGTTGGTGGTTGATGAGACAGAAACAGGAAGAAGTTGGTCTTGTTCCCCAGTTTGTTTATTCAGAAGATGAGCTTGCAAGTTCCCATTGGAGGTGTGGTTGGGTGATTTCAACTTCTCCTCTGATGCTTCTTCAACTTCAAGTGCTTTCAATCTCAAGGAGGAGGTTTTCACTAGCTGGTAAGTATAAGTCCATAGGTAAAACCCACCTAGCTGAAAGTTCACCAAACATACATATTATAAGAAACAAAAGAAAATTGGTATGTTACTTGCTACTTTAATACCATGTTAAATTGATAAGTTACTTACCGCCATGGAAAAGGAAGCATAAGAGAGTCCGAGAGAAGTACAGGTGTCGCGGTCGCCAAAAGGGCTACCGTCCTCATCACAGATGGCAGGGATGATGATGAGAAGAAGGTTTCCCAAGTTCCCTAAATTCATTAACATGATATCAATGAATTATTTGACTAGAAAGAACAAAAATGAAGAAAAACAAGAAGAAAGAAACCAACCAGAAGAAGAGGCTGCAATGACAAGGCCTTCAAGATATGGCTTGGGTTTCAATATTTTAACAACTATCCATCCCAAAATTCCTCCAAATAGAAAGGTAAGGCCAATGTTCACTGGCATGAACCACCTATATTTATATATAAATAATAATTAATAATTCCATTTTAATTTCCACAAAATGAGAAATGACACAAATGAAATTAAATTAAATTACCATGAAACAATGTCTTGAAAGGTGACTGTTTTGGCCAAATTTGCAAACATGAGACAAGGAGTGAAAACAGTAAACACAATCTGCCAAAAAATTAAAAATAAAAATCAGGATTAAAGTAAGTAATATTATGAGAAGTGAGAAAAAAAAAGAAAAGAAAATACCTTGTTGAGAGAGGTTCGAGCTTGAGCAGGAAGAAGATTGCAGTAATCAGTGGCCAAAAAGGCTCCGAGTAAACAAATGAGGAGGACTTGTAAATTGGGCATTAATGCCACCTCCAGTAGTGACAACAAACCCATCAATTCAATTTGAATTTGGGACGATCTTTTTCTCTGTGTTCCAAAATTTCAATACACAATTGCTAAACATTCATATTTCCTAAACATAATTAATTAGCTCCAGCTTTAGATCTAATTTTTCCTTCTTATTATTATTTTTTTTAATAAAAAAGAAGCTGGGAATTGAAATCAATTTTTAGATCTGAAATGATGGGCCTAATTTTCCAAAAGGACAAGGAAGGGCACTGCCGCTCCAACTGCATTTCCACTTTATTATATATTTGTTTTATTTACTTACCATTTTTAAAAGAAAAATATTTAGATGTATTTTGCTAGACATCATATTAAATTGTTATATCATAATATGACATGTGACAAATTATTTTTATTTATTTTTTGAAATATTTTAGTTTTTTTTGTGTGATTAATTGGAAGAAAAAGTATGGAGATGGGTGCATTCCAGTATTACCCTTTCTAAAATTTCTACCCAATAATTTGAAATTTGACAAATTTTAATTATATATATATATATATATATATTATTAAAAAAGTAAAGTTCTATGTGATTCTGAAAACAAATTCTAGAACCAATAAAAGAAAAACTTTGGTTAAATTTTCATTAAGGTTTTATGATTTTTTCCATTTTGGCCCCAAACTTTCTAGTTATATACAAAATTCTAAAATATTTTTATAGGCCACGAACTTAATTTTAAGACTAGCAATGTTGGTCCTTATCTCTATTATACTTTTTATAATAAAAAATGATGTAACTTTGAGTAAAACATATAATTAGGAGGTAAACAGAATTGGTTAAAACAAAAATTGACCAGGCAGCCAAATAAATGGCCTAATTTATAAAGTTTAGAGATTAGAACATAAAAGTAAAATAGGCAAACGTTGAGAAAAAATTTAAAAAAAAAAAAAAAAAAAAATCTTGAGATTTAAACGAGAAAAAAAATGGTATTTATAAGACACTTATTTATTTAACAAATAGAGAAGAACAAGGCATCAAAAAAAAGAAAACAAAAACATGATTATCTATTCACAAAAGATGCAATTTTTCTTGATCACAGCCAATATGCGTTGTTAATATAGAAAATTCTTTGATCTAAAAAGAAGAAATTTCTGTGGAGGCCACAAGGGAGAAGAATAAAAGGATCACCAAAAGGTAGAGATAAAAAAAATGTTCTGTTCTTCAATAATTTTTTTGCCAAAAACAAAAAAGAGTTGTGTAATTAAAATTCCCCAGAAAAAAATCTGTTCAAAATAAAACATTCTACAATAAATTGGACTAGTGCACAAATTAATAACTTTACTAAAATTCATAATCTTTTTGATAAAAAAAAAAATTAATGTTGCTTTTCTCTATAATTTTATCAAATATTTTTTTATCGTATTTATGCTTTATATATAGTTGGAGATATTCCTTTAATAATATTTGGAGTCATGGTTAAAATTAACCAGAAATGTAGAGCATCATTAAATTTGATCAAACATAAGAAATTTAGAGTGAAAATTGGTTTTATTATTTTTGTTTCGAAAGAAAAAAGAAAAAGAAAAAGAAAAAGCAGAATTGAGGGAGAGAAAAAGATGAAGAACAAGAGGTTACGTAAGTGTTATGGATTGGCAGAAGAGAATGCCAGAAATTAAACATTTCTCATTCCTTCTTCTTCTTCCACACCCACATAATTTCTTCTCTCTTTCAATTTTAATTATTTATTTTATTCATTATATATATTATCTGAACCAGAACCAAAATTCAAAAACTTTAAAATTTAGAAAAAAAAAATAGAAAATATGAAATGAGATATATAGCGAAGAAGGTGCAAACCTGAGTTTGTGTGGTGGCGTCGGAAGAAGCTTGCAGTCGCAGCGATGGATCCGGAGGAGACGAACAGGGAAAGAAATAATAATAATAATAATAATAATAATATTCAGAAATTGTATATAATTATATAATGGTTATTAAAGCTAGCAACCAGCGGCGTTAATTAATTAGTTAACATATATAGAGAGAGGGATAGAGAGGACTAGAAAGGTGTTTGGAGGATGAGTGAAAAATGGAAATTGTGTATTTATAGACATAAATTGTGGTGACGTAATAATTCTGTGGCTTGTGGCGGCTAACCAAAACTGTTTTTTTAATTTTAATTTTTATTATTATTTATGCTTTGTAAGTTGTTGTAACTCAGAATTCCTTGGAGGCCAGGCCACTGCCAGAAATTTCTTAGCAATGCAAACAGCAGTTCAAATTGGAATTGATGTGTTCTTTTTATTGTTATTCCGATAAGGCCCAACTAAAGTTGATGTACATATATAAACCTAACATAAATATTTTAATTTTATTCTTGATGTTGTAGCTTACATACCTAAGTATTGTTTTAAAGAAAAAAGAAAAAAGAATTTGAGGTATGGTACGAATTACACCTATTTTTATCATATGGTACTTTTTTTAGTAATTAAATTATTATATATTTTTTTTACTATGTAAAAAGGGAGCTTTGAATTTACCTAATCATTGATGCTTATAAAACATACACATGATGTCTACGCACTCACACATCATCTGTGCCAATCCATCTATCCCGCTTCTCTCTTTTTCTTTTTTTTTTTCTCTATATATAAAAATATTTATGTCAAAGCCCAACAATATTCAACTGAAAAAACATGTGAACACGTAGACTAAAACGATAATTAATGGATTGGATTGAATGACGTTTTAAATTCAACCAATCCAACTTAATCATTCGATCTTTAACCCAAATTATTCTTATTAAAAAATGAATTCAATCAAACTAGGAAACATTTAGATTTGGTTGGTTCAGACTAATCAAGTTATCTATTTAAATATTTTCTTTAAAAATAATTAAAAATGTTAATACATAAAAATTTTATTTAATAATTTTATATATTGAATTAAATTAATAACTCGATTTCAATTTATATAATGATTTTTTTCCAAATGGCTAAAAAACTATTTTTAGGAGTTTTTAAAAAATAAATTATTTAAACAATAATGAAATTAAATAAATGAAATTTTTCATAAATAGAAAAAACGTTAAACTATTTATAGAAATAACAAAAAAATTTGATAGATATTGATAGACTTCTATCCGCGTATATCATATAGTATCAATGATAGATTTCTATCGGTTTTTATCACTTCTATCAATCTCTATCAATGTTTATAAAAAAAAGATTAAATTTTGCTATTTTGTGTAACTAGTTTTCTTTATTTTTCTATTTTTAAAAATTTTCTTAAAAAAACTAAAAATAAATATATGTATATATAATTATATCACGAGTATAAAAATATAAATTTTAAAGTTATATTAAGTTCTTTTTGGGTTATTTTAGATGAACCTATAAACCAACCTAACCTATCAAACTTTCATTTATTTGAACCCAAACCAACACAAAATAAATGGATAATCCAACTCAAATTGCAAGATTGGATTAAGTTGATCGATTTTTTTAGATCGTCGAATTTTTTGAACACTCCTGTCCCATAATGATGTTGGATCTCATACTTATTTTGGTAGTCTTTAATTCCATTTTAAGGAGGGTTTTATTCATTAAAATCACTATTAAAAACTTTCCAATAATAAAAAAATATATATTTTGAGAATTTTATTAACAAATATAAATAATTTAAACTACTCTTTAAAACAACTCTTTTTTTAAACAACTCTTTCCCGAGTACTAAAACCATATCGTAGAAAATACGTCCATCAACTAAGAAAAAAGTTCAAGAAAGTTTTAATTCCAAGTATTCTAAAACGAGTGTACGATTTTAGTTTCAAGTCATTCCCATTAAAAATACTTTAATAACTTTATTTTAACTTTTAAAGATAATATAATATTGAATAAATGTAACATAAGTAGTAGGAATACTTTTCTTAATCATATTGAGATAGGTAATTTTATATGTAGTAAATGGTAAATTTTAATGAAGAAACGTTTAGTTTGTGAATTAAAGTGGGTGTCCATTCAAACTCGGCCAATTGTTGGAATATAATATTCTGTAATCATATACATGACATAAAAAGAGGAATAACTTTTCTCGTGTTTCCTTTTCTACACTTTTTACATTTTTTAAAGTTAAAAGTTTTTTTTTTTAATTTATTAAAGAAATATGATTTTATGTTTCATTAAATTACTATTTTATATTGAATCAATAAGATAAGTTTTAAACTGAAACAAGGCTGAAGATACTTTATCTTTATCCATGCATATAGAACTGCCTGCGAAATCCAACTGGATATTCTTCTCATCTTGACTTTGAAAATGATATTTTAAATTAGGGATGTTTAAAAAATTTGATGGCCTGAAAAAATCAATCAATTCAATCCAATCAATGTAGTTTGGATTGGATTATCAACTCTTTTGAGTTAGATTGGGTTCAAATAAACGAAAATTTTATAAGTTGGGTTGATTCACGAGTTCACCTAATATAACTCAAACCAACTCGAACCAACACGAATTTATTATTAATATTAATTTTTTTTTTTACTTATAATATAATTATTTATACATATATTAATTTTATTTAATTCTAATTATTTTTTAATAATTTTATTCTCCAACAACTCTTAAAAATAGTTTTTTGAATTTTAGAAAGAAAATTATCACTATATAAATTGAATTTGAGTCGTTAATCTTAATTTAATATATGAAAATAATTAAATTAGATTTTTACATATTTACGTTTTGCTTCTTTTTAGAACAAAATTTTAAATAAATGACCTAATTAATTCGAACCAACCCAACCCAACCCAAATACATAGTTGGGTTGGATTGAGTTCATTTTTTAATAAGAATTATTTATGTTAAAGAAATTTATCATCCGAACAATTAGGTTGGATTTAAAAAGTCTTTTAACCCAACCTAATCCAACATCACACCCCTATTTTAAATGTTGCATTGTTTTTTTGAAAATTTACTAATATGTATATACTATAATTATATACTAAGAAAAATTACAATGCATAAAAAGACCTTTTTTTTTTTTTCACAATGTTTCAACTGCAACCAGCTCAAGAACATGTTGCCACGTACCATCCCAAAAAAATTAATAGGTGTTTGTATGTGAGTGATTTTGATCATTAGAGAAAAAAAATATTTTAATTGATTTAAAACCACTCCAAAAACTCTCAAGATGTTTAAAATTGAGAAATCTATTAGCCATATATATAAAAGTTGTTTTATGTATAATATGAACTTAAAACTTCAATTAATTTTGTGTATAATATTTTTAAAATATCAAAGACAAAAATGGAAAGTTTAGCTCTGTTTGTTAATGATTTTTGTCCTGTTTAATAATCATTTGGTTTTTAATTTTTGTTTTTAAAAATTTAGTCTATTTCATCCACATTTTCTAAGATGATTTACAACTTTTTTAAGTACAATAGTTGAATTCTTAGCTAAATTCCAAAAATAAAAACAACTTTTTGAAAGTTACATTTTGTTAGTTCTCAAATTTTGGTTTGGTTTTGTTTTTTAAACTATTAGTGAAAAGTAGATAACAAAAGAAGAAATTTTGAGGTGGAAGTAGTGTTCATAAGCTTAATTTCTAAAACAAAATGGTTACCAATGGGGTTTTTGTTGTTTGTTTTTGTTTTTGAAAATTAAATCTATGGGCCCTATTTCTACTTCCAAATTTCTTCCCTTGTTATTACTTTTTAACAATAGTTTAAAAAATAAATTTTCAGAACTAAAAAAAATAACTTTCAAAAAGTTGTTTTTGTTTTTAAAATGTGGCTAAGAATTCAACCACTGTACTTAAGAAAGACGCAAATTATTATAAAAAATATAGATTAAATAGACTTAATTTTAAAAAACAAAAATTAAAAAAAAAAAAAGAAAAATTGTCAAGCGAGACTTAAATAATTACCAAATGGAGCCTAAAAAATGTCTTAATATACAAAATTAAATGTTTATGGAAGTATTAAACTAAACACAACCAAGAAAATGTGGAATAATTATTACAACTTGTAAGTTGTATCTCTGATTTTCGTACTTGTGTTCAAAAGTTTTGGATATTTGCTTGTACAAATTCATATATGTCAAAGGAACTTTAATATTAATATTGTTGTTTTCAAAACTTATTAAAGAAATATTGTTGTTTTGAAACTTATTAAAAAAATATTGTTGTTTTGGGAGTTCGAGGTTAGAAGTCGAGGGTTGAGGATTCGACTAATGTAGAGGTCGAACGTTGAGAACTTGACAAACAAAGAAAAACTTGGAAACAATACGTAAATTAGGGTTGTCGAGGGTTGAAGTTTCGACATACATAAGTCGAAACTTCAACCCTCGACAAGGAAAAGGAAATATCGCTAGTTTTGACATACATAAGTCGAAACTTCAACCCTCGACAAGGAAGATAAGTGGGTGAAGTAGATTATAAAGAGAGCGAGATTGAGAGCGAGATTGTAGGAGAGAGCGAGATTGAAAGCGAGATTGTAGGAGAGAGCGAGATTGAGAGAGGAAGATTTGTAGGATGGGACAATCTTCCAATGTCTATGAAATGGATGCGTTTCGCTCCCCTCTCTCATCAATCTCGCTTTTCTCTCACAATCTCGCTCTCTCATTACAATCTCGTCTCTCTCTTCTACAAATTTTCATTCAATTTTTTCTAAACAACAAAAAATTAAAAAAAAATCTTTTTTAATTTTTTGGTTGGTTGTTTATTTTAATTATTTATATTTTTGTTGTTTTCGTATTTTTTTTTTTGTTGTTGTTTATTTTTTCATTTAATGATTACTAGCTTTTTTTCTTCATTGGTCATGTTATAATATATATGGAAAGTAAATAAATTTATTGTACAATTCAATTTTTTTATTATAAAGTTGTACATTATTCTTTTTAATTAACTTGTACATTATTCTTCTAATTAACTTGTACACTATTCTTTTAATTAAAGTTGTACATTATTCTCTTTAATTACGTTGTACATTATTCTTCTAATTAAGTTATACATTATTCTTTTAATAACTATACATTATTCTTCTAATTAAGTTGTACATTATTCTTTTAATTAAGTTGTATATTATTCTTCTAATGAGAAACAAATATTTTTTTAATTGAGAAATAAATATTTTTTTTTTCAAATCATGGCTTTAAAACCAGGACCTGTTGATCCCGATGTTTTGTACGACCAGTCCATTCATCGATCATTTGTTGTATGGCAATATTGTACTACTGGAGAAATATCTTGCAAGCGTCGAGAGGCAGTTTCTCCAGTGCACTATCCCGCTCCACCCTCGAATACTACCGCTACTGTGCACATCTAGATTTTTATGGGTTGCCAGATTTAGGATTTATTTAGTTGGACTGGCATCTGATCACAGCCTTGGTCGAGAGATGGAGGCCAAGACGCATATATTCCATATGTCTGTTGGAAAGTGCACTATCCTCTACAAGACATATAAATGTTGTTGGGATTACCTATTGACGGTTAGCCGGTCACCAGAGTGATGTACGATGATTGGTTAGAAGTTTTGTCAACTGTACCTCGGTGCGACCCCACCTGCCGACAAGATTAAAGGATCGAGGTTAAGTTTATATATGGTTAGGAACACAATTCGTGAGCTCACGGATGATGCAGACGAGGAACCGTCATAAGATATGCGCGAGCATAATATACTACAAAATGATGGGTGGAAGTCTGTTTTCAGAATAAATCATAGTCATTTTTTTATTTGATGTTCTTGCCATTGTTAGCTTAACCTCCATGATGCGGGACGATATTCTGTGGGTGGAGCATGCTTGGCATAGTTGTATATAGACAACTATGCAAAACAATAAGACCTGAGGTTCGAGAGAGATAGTGTGGTGTCTCTTATACTTTTGCAACTATGGACTTGAGAGCGATTTCCAACAATGGCTCCACAGCTACAACATGTTAATGACGCTCAGTTAGTTGGACGAGCCTACAGTTCTCGGTATGTTGTTTTAATTCAATTTAATTTTTATATCACTGATCTAGTTTTAATTTAATTCTAAATTATCAATTTAAAAATTTGGTGGATAGACAAATTTTGTGTGACTAGGACAGCACACATGTAATCAACCAGTATAGATACATGTTTGATCTGCTTCAACCTGAACAGGTACATTACACTAACCTAATTGATTATTTTATCACATTTTTATTGTATTTGTTCTTTATATTCTCTAATATAATATTTTGTGTTTCAGGTTATTTGGGAGCTGTACAAATTATTATGCATAACTTGCCTAATTTTTGTACGAATGGTCAAAACATATGGCGGACGATGAGATGGAACAACCGTAGACTCCGTGAGGTTGCGAATGATCTGAACCAGGTTCTTTGCTATATGTAGTGAGAACCAAAGCTATATGGAGGAAATTCATTATATGTACGATATACCTATTGTTCCTCCACCAGCTCCTAGACGTAGAGGACCTGTTCGGGAAGAGAATGAGTTTGATAAGGTTGACATAATGTGGAAGAGTTGCCCCTTATGATGCAGACGCAGAGTCAAACTGATTATGTTGGTCCAGATGATGATGATGTCAGCATTTGGTTCAGGACATTATGACTCAGAGGCTGGTCCTTCGTCTTTCATACGTGCATGGACATGGTCGGGGTCGTGGAGAGCATAATGAATATTTATATTATGAAGCGCCTACAGAGGTATTAAAGCAACATCAAGAAGAACTCGAGCAACCTCAAGTTTGAAGTCGTCGACGACAACCAGCTCGAAAATCGACGACGTCCGCCTTGTGGGATACATTGATTTTTGTAATTATTTTTATTATAAATGAGATATTTAATTTACATTTTTTTATTTTTATGAGATAATTAATTTTTTTAATTTATTCTTTTTATATATTATGAATAGTAATTATTGATTTATAGAAACTTTTAAATGTCACTGACATAAATAATAACATTAGATAGCTCTAAATCTAAAAAGTTAGGTAAAAAAAACTTCAATATTCAAATTTACATATTTTAGATAATAATTTGGGGACATAATAAATCAAATCAACATTCAAAACCTTCACATGCAAGTCTATAAATAAGACTGTATTATTGATATAAAGAACATTAATTTTAATCACAGTAGTGAGGTCCATAGTTTAAAAGATTTTACAATAATGATCTTGGATTCTTTTTGTACATTTGGTACCAAGATTTTGATGGAGTTTTTTTTAAAATTAATAATAATAAAAAAAAATATTTTTAGAAATTATTTTTATAAAATGAAAAATTAAAAAAAAAAAAAAGAAAGGAAGATAGAAAATAAAGAAGAAGGTGAAATGCGTAATAATTAAAAAAAAAAAAGAAAATTTGTACGGATATTTCGTTCTTGCTCTCAAAATCTCACTCTCTCAAACTCTCGCTCTCTCTCAAAATCTCGCTCTCTCAAATCTCGTTCTCTCTTAAAATCTCGCTCTCTCAAATCTCGTTCTCTCTCAAAATCTCGCTCTCTCTCTTACTCTTCCCTCTTTCGTTCTCTCCCAATACAAAATTATTTATTATGAGTGTTATGAGTAAGTTCTCCGGAATGAGGAAGGTCTTTCGTTCTCTCCACATCAAATAATTATGAGGAATGTCTCAAGAATGATAATTAACAGACTCAATAATAATGTTAGGGCAAGGTCGAGGGTTCAAAGTTCGACGTGCAAATGTGGAAAGGTTGAGGGTTCAAAATTCGATCTATCAACCCTCGACTTATTTAAAAAAAAAAAAACAATATTTTTACAAATAGTCTGAAAACAACAATATTTTCTTAAATAGTTTCTAAAAGAATAATATCCTTTTAATTTTTCCTATGTCAAACGTTGCAAAACTTTTTATAATTAGGGTTGAACTTTTTTTTTTTTTTTTTTAAAGTATATTATATTATTATTATTATTATACTTACCTAAGTATTGAATCGTAAGAAAGAGACTTTGAAGTCAAGATATAATCAAAATATAACTATACCGAAAAATATTTTCCCTGCACCATTTTGACTTTCGACACGTTTGCCGGCAAATCATCAACAAAAAAGTTTATGCCAATGCAAAAATACCCATTTGTCGGACATTAAATGATGGACATTGATTTATCGATCAAACAAATAAAACATGAATGATGGACATGGAGGAAGGTACAGAAGCATTAAACGTTAATGTCGAAAAAATTATCGATATGTACAGTACTGCAACGTAAATCTTGATAAACTATTATAGATGATAGTCGTAAAAAAAAAAAGTTTGAAATAAAAATCTAAATATAAAAAATTTAAACTTTTTTAATTAATAATTAAACATTTTACTCTTATTATACAATTAATAATTAAATAAATTAGAATTGATAAAAGGAAAAATCCACTTTTTAAATAAGTTTAAATTTATCACTACTAATATTAGATACATGTTAGTGGTATTTTGTGTACATTTTTTTATTTTATTACGGTCAATTTTTCTAGGATTTAATAAAAGTGTCGATTCAATTCTTATATTAATGTCAAATTTATAGACATATAAGAATGTTGACATTTCAATAAAAAAGTTATAACCGTGAAAATTGGAAATGAAAACGTTGATAATGTTTTTTTCCTTTATTTTGGGTATGTATTATTTGGTTGGGATGTCCTTGGATTTGCTTGCGTAATTGCACACGTTTTCGAAATTTGCAGCCTCTTTTGACGCCCTTCCAATTTTAACGACAAAAATCAGGTCGTCAAATTATTTTTAGATTTTTTTTTTTTTTTTTTTGGGAAGCCAGAGCGTTTCTTTACATAAAGATAAAGATGGCAATATTATTTTTTATACAAAAGATGTCAATTTGTATCTCTTTTGGGTGGTATAAATTAATAATCATAACAACTACTCTCCATTAACATTTCCTTTTAATTAAGACTATTAATGCATTACTCTCACACATATAGGTTTATAATAATTCTTTAACTACAACTAACTAATTAAAACGAGAGAAGATAAAATGAATATAGTTCAATTGAGATAATATTTTAATTTTTTTTTCTATTTCTCTTCATATTTAGAAAAAATAGTCGGTTGCACAAATGACAATCAGACTCAAAATAATAAAAGATGTAGAATAAGGATAAACATATTAAAGATATGGTACACAATTAGCGCTAGATATCATTAATAACAACTATCAGTGACAACTGTATAGGTAAATGACAAAAAAACTCACACGCAACCCACCATTTCGCGCTTCTTCTTTCAATTTTCTCAACTTGAAAACTATAGCTAATAACAACTATCAATGATAGCAACCGACACTACAAGAAAAAGGAGCTCCCTCGATGCCTAACTTTGTCGTCGGGAGATAAGGTCTCTCTCGACGACGTAAGGGCCCGTTGGGCAATAGGTCCTATCTTCTAACGCAGTGACTTAATCGTCGGGAGTTCCACGGATCTCCCGATGGCCGTTGATAGCTGTCGGGAGATCTAATCTTGTATATACCTAGATCGCAGCCTCCCTTCTTCCCCGTTAACCCTAATCTGAAAACCCTAACTTGTCGTCGCCTACCTTGCCATTTGCCTGTCGTCGATCCACTTGCCTGTCGTTGCCGTTGTCGCTTGCTATCGTTGTCATCGCAATTTGTGTCTCTTCGTCGTTGCCTACCATCACCGTTCGCATCTCTTCGCGTGCCTTGTCGTTCGCTGTTCATTTCCTTTATTTCCTTCGTCGTTCATTTCTCTTCGTCGTTGTCTGTCGTCCACTGTTCATTTCCTTTTGCATGCCTTCGCCGTTCGCTTTTCATTCGCCGCTCGATGTCCTTCGCAAGCTTTCAATAAGTTCGCCCACATCCCTTTCATTTCCTTTCTCTTATTTTGCAAATTCAAGCCATTGTCTCATTTCTCATGAATTTGAAATCCGATTACTCTTTCAAATCCGATTACTATTGCTTTGATTTATCGATTACTATTGCTTTGATTTATTGTCATTTAGCATCTATCTCTCTTATTGTTCTTTAAATTAAATCTAATGCTTCTAGCATAGGGTTTTTTCCTTACTTGTTGCCCTAATTGAGATTGACCTATTTCATTACGTTACAGTTTCTGCAATTTGGTGGATTGTGGATGTTATTATGAATCGTGGATTGTGGATGTTACAATTTCTGCAATTCGGTGGATTAAGTCTTTTTTTTCCCTTTTAATTCTTAAGGTTAGGGATTTAGTGACTTGCTTGACTAAAACTAATTAAAAATATATTTCATATTTACTATGATGTTTGTGTATATGACTAAAACTTCTATTGAAAATTCTATGAACATTTAATCATCACTCTTCTTAAAAGTTATGTCATGGTCTCTAATGATGAGCATGGATAGGAAACTGGTTTTAGAAGTTGTTGATTTTCTTGAGTTTTCCTTCTGAAATCTAAAATTTTCTTGAGTTCTAATAATTGTATAAAGCAGCTCAGTCTGGCTAACCTGAATAAACTATTCAAGGTAGTATTTGTGAAAGACTTGTTTGTTCTCTCTTATAGGAAGTGTGTTCATTTGTTAAGAGAATTTAAAGAGATTCTTCTCAAAAGATAAACTTGAAAAGGTGGATATTCAAACTGATAATGAGAGGAGTAACTGACGTATGTTATTTAGTTTGTGAGATGTTCGACACGTGTATAAGTAAAACGATACATCACATAGTGTTCACCTCTGTTAATTCAACTAACTTAACGAAGGAAAATTCAACTTTATACCCCTAAAAACACTTTGGTTTTCAAACCAAATCAATAATATGAGGGGCAAAAAAAGGGACCCCTTTTACTTATTACTTAATTTTGGACTTAGTTTAGTCTTTAGTCTTTTACAATAGTACATCACAAAAATTCAGAATTGAAAAGTTTTAAGTCCCGTCTAATAACAATTGTACTTAAGAAAGATGCAAATCATGGTAAGAAATATGGAAGAAATATGCTTCTAAAAAGTGAAAACATATAATCACATTTCTAAATGCTCATTATTTTTTAAAATATAAATTATACTCCACGGATGTTGTGTATACACAAGTCAAATCACCTATTAGAGATTATTTAAATTTTTAAATTCTCCGAATAAACTTGAAATTGTCTATTAAATTTAAGAATATATCAGCATGCAGTGGAAACAACAAGGATCAATATGCACTATAATTCATTAATTTAGGTAGTAACTAAAGCGTGCTCATCAATCACAAGAAGGTTTGAAGCCATATCTTTGTAGAACTCCTTGAAATCTTGATTCTCAACTGTAACCTTCTCCGAAACTTGCTGTGAACCACCTCAAGATCTTCCCCACTATTCTCTTAGAGCTTTAGAATGAGTTGTGGGACTCACAATCAACTTGAATAAAAGGAAACTTGGAGGAGAATTCACTACTATAACCCACTTGAAGAACAACTTCTTCAGCCCGAATTTTTCAACAAAAACTCTTTTGATGCATGCCTCAATTCCACTCCAATCTTCTTTATTTATTGTAGGTCTTTCATGCAAAGAAGATGACTGCATGAGATGTAGCTCATACTTGGAGTTATTGAGGTCAAAATAAGTGGGTTTGGTGTGAGCTAGTTGAAGGTTTAATGGAAAAAAAACCATATTTCCATTTTTGTGTTGTTTTTTCAACTTTTCAATTTCATAAATGATTTCAAAATCAATTTGATTTCAAAAATTGAAAATATTATTAATTTTGTAAAATTAATTTCACAAATTAATTTTCTAATAAAATTAATAAATAATTATTTAAATAATTCAATTAATTCTAATTAATTTAATATCAAATATTAAATTAATTTTACACAAATCCATCTTCATATATTTAAATCATATTTAAACATAATTTTTCCTATTCCGTTTAATTTTAATTTGAACGTTTCAAATTAACTTATCATGCTACTCTAAAGCCAATCCATTTACAAGCTAGTAGGGGGACCTCGCGGACCTACAGATCATGGGCTTCGACAATTCGAGATTAATTGGCTAAATTCATTACACTGAATTAACCCCCATTTGTTAACTAATGGGTTACTTCACTAAAGCCCATAGTTGAACTCCCCTCACTGTAGATATATTATGTCCACTCGATATAACCATGAACAGTAAATCGATCCTTCATAGGTCCTTCGTAATCACAGCTGGGTCAAGATTACTGTTTTACTCCTATGAATACATCTCGTTTCTTAAGTTCCCACTGACCCTCTAATGAACAATTTGATTCATAATACTTATGAATCAAGTCCTTTCTCTATCATGAGAAGGTGGAGCCTAGATTGTTCAAGACTTGAAATCAGTATTTAAGTGAACAACTTATCTTCTAACCCTAAATAGGGCAGGAGTGAATTCCATCTTGCAGGGTTATGTCCCCAGCTATTCAACCGCTCTTATCCCCAAAATAGAAGACTTATTGAGCAGTGTTGTTAGACTACTCTCACTTACGCAGATCAAAGGATAATCCTAAACAAACAGGAGTTCATAGCTAGCTCAGGATTAAGATTGAGTTATCCTAGGTTACTTAAATTGAAATAATCAGTTTTAACAGTAAACGATCGTTATAAAGAAAAATGACTATTTTGTGATCCAGTCTATATGTAAACTCATTGTATAGGATGTCCCCACTCATATATCTCTACATGAATAATCTGTAGATCACATCATCTGTATTACCTCCAAAATGGGGCGCATCCAATAGTGTTACCAGGATGAGATGTCCAATTTCATCCACATGCTTATTAGACCATTTAGGCTACATACTATTAACTTGATCCTGTTTATGTCACCACATAAAGTTAAAATATTCACACTATAGCCATAGATACGTTTATTGGATTTTCATAATAGAATGCAAAATCAACAACTTTATTGAATAAATTACTCAATAATATTTTATTGATAAATAGAATGTTTAACACGAACTGCGAGTTGTAGGACATTCCCAACAATCTCCCACTTGGACTAAAACTCCAGTGAGAACAAATATATACAATACAATGTTGAGAAACATAAAGGAAAAATACAATAAATTAAGGTATCTTTAATACCAGAGATATTCTCTCACTTGTCCTAGATTACATCGCTCGGAATCCTGGTCCAACCAGGTGGCCCTCGAATACTTTAGCCGAGAGGGCCTTTGTAAATGGATCAACAAGGTTGTCTTCAGAGGCTATCTTTGTGACAATCACATCTCCTCGGTGTACTATCTCTCTGATGAGATGGTACTTTCTCTCAATATGTTTTCCACATTTGTGACTCCTTGATTCTTTCGAGTTGGCAACAACACCAATATTGTCACAATACAGTGTGATGGGCAAGTGCATATCTGGAACTACTTCCAAATCAACCAAGAATTTGCGTAGCCATACTGATTCTTTAGCAACTTCACATACAGCCACGTATTCTGCTTCCATTGTGGAGTTAGTGATACAATTTGCTTAATGTTTCTCCAAACTATAGCTCCTCATTTAGAGTGAAAACTGATCCTGAAGTATATTTCCTTGAATATATGTCAGTCTGAAAATTAGAATCAGTGTATCCTGTGAGGATCAAATCTTTAGGTCCATATACAAGCATATAGTCCCTTGTTCTCCTTAGATACTTGAGGATGTTTTTTACAACATTCCAATGACTATGTTCTAAATTGGGTTGAAACATACTGACGATTCCAACTGCAGAGCATATGTCAGGGCGTGTACATAATATTGCGTACATCAAACTCCCAACGTATGGAATTCTTGTCATTTCCTTAACATCTTGAGGTGTCTTAGGACACTATTCCTTTGACAAATGAATTCCATATCTAAAAGGTAGCATACCTCTTTTGGAATTTTGCATATTATATTTTGACAACATCTTGTCAATATGAGATAGTGCTAGAGTTCTATTCTTTCAATTCTGAAAGATCTGTATTCCTAGAATGTATTGTGCATCACCTAAATCTTTCATTTGGAATTGTGTTGCTAACCATATCTTTACATCAACAAGGAAGCTTGTCTCATTCCTAACGAGCAACATATCATCAACATAAAGTACTAAGAATGCTACAGTCTTGTTGGCTATCTTCTTGTATACACAAGGTCCATCAACATTCTGTTTAAAGCCATAAGATTTGATTGTAGTATCAAACCTTATATTCTAGGATCTTGATGCTTGTTTCAATTGATAAATGGATTTTTTAAGCTTACAGACTGACTTTTTGTTCCTGTCATTTTCCAATGAACCCTTCTGGTTGAGATATAAAAATACTTTCATCAAAATAGTCGTTTAGAAAATTTGTCTTGATATCCATTTTCCATATTTCAAAGTCATAATATGTGGAAATGGAAAGAAGTATTCTAATTGATTTTATCATGGCATGGGAGAAAAAGTTTCTTCATAATCAACCCCTTCTCTTTGGGTAAAACCTTTTGCCACGTGTCTGGCTTTATAGGTTTGCAACTTATCAGTTTGGTCTCGTTTCCTCTTGTAGATCCATTTGCAACCTATAGGTGTAACCCCATGTGGTTGATCTACAAGTTCCTAGACAGAGTTGAAGTACATAGACTCCATTTCAACGTCCATAGATTTTATCCATTATTCCCTGTCAACATCTTCCATTGCCTTTTTAAAGATTAATGGATCCACTAAACCATCATCATGTATGATGTTGTGAGTTTCTATTAAACCCATATAACATTCAGGTTGTTGAATAACCCTCCCACTACGTTGAGGCATACTCAACTCTTGGGATGGACGTGACGGGACAATAACAGTGTTGATGGACCAACTTGATCAACGTCTCTTGTTGATATTTTTGTAGCATCTTTGGTCATTTCTTGCAATATTAGTTTACTACGAGGTAGATGATTTTTTTATATGATCTTCTTTCAAGAATGTAGCATTTGTCGATACAAATACTTTATCTTTTTGGGGATTATAGAACAATCCTCTTTTTGTTTCTTTTAGGTATCCTACAAAAAGGCATAATTTTTTTCGAAGGTGTTTCTAATTTCTTTATGATTTTGTACCAACACATGTGCTGGACAACCCCATATACGAAAATGACATAAACTAGTTTTGTGTCATTTCCATAATTCTTATGGTGTTTCTGAAACACTTTTTGAAGGAACAACGTTTAGAATAAATACTACAGTCTGTACTGCATACTCCCAAAAAGATTGAGGTAACTAAGCATAACTCGTCATTGATCGGACCATGTCTAACAAGGTTCGATTTCTCCTTTCTGTAACACCGTTTTGTTGTGGTGTTCCATGTCCTATGAGTTGGGATTTAATTCCATGACCTACTAGATAGTTTTGGAATTGTAAATCCATATACTCACCACCTCGATCAGATCGAAATGTTTTAATTCTTTTACTTAACAAATTTTTTGTCCCAGTCTTAAATTCTTCGAACTTTTCAAGAGTTTCAGACTTATGACTGATTAAGTAAATGTAGCCATATCTAATGTAATCATCAATAAAACTGACGAAATACTGATAGCCTCCTCGTGCTTTTATATTTATCGGACCACATAGGTTTGAATGTATAAGTTTGAGAGGCTCTTTGGCACGAAAACCTTTGTCAGAAAAATATCTTTTTGTCATTTTTCCCTCAAGACATGAAAGAACTATCTTCTAGCTAATTTAGATGATCGTTTTTTTTTCTAACCTCTCAATCCTGTTGAGATTAATATGACCAAGTCTGAGGTGCCAAAGATAGACGTTAGGAGAAATTTTTCGTTTTTTATTTTGAGTCTCAGCCGTTTTAAACATCTCTATATTTAGAATGGCCTTTGCTTCAATTGGTTTTAATATGTACAAGTTATTTTCGAGTCTTGCAGAACAAATGTGAACACCTCTTCATAAAACAAACACTTCATTAGATTCAAAAGATATTCTGTACATATTTTCTAGCAGACAGGAAATAGAGATTAAGTTTCTTTTCATCTTAGGTACATAATATACATTCCTAAGTAAGATAAAAGACTCTCCAAAAAATAGCTTGACATCTCCCATTGCATGAGCTGAAATGACTTCACCCATTCCCACCTTGAAAGTCATTTGTTGTTAAGAAAGTTCTCTATAAGAACTAGTTTCCTATAGAAAAGTGCAAACATGATTAGCGGTGCCTGAATCCAATATCCAGGTAAGGTGAGTATTCTCCACTAGACATGTCTCAATTACTAGTAAATCTGATTACCTTATTTCGCCTTTCCGCTTTCTTTTCTGCCAAATACTTTGGGCAGTTACGCTTCCAGTGTCCATCTTCTCCGCAATGGAAACATTTTCCTTCGAGAATTTTGTTTTTGTTTTCTTTTTCTTATCAGTGGTTTTCTTATTCCCTTTACCTTTCTTATTCATTTGTATAGATTTATCTTTTGAAGAAGAAGGAATAAACTTTTTGTTATCGGTGGGTCTTGTTCCAGATAATGACCCCTTAAAAAACTTCTTAAGTTTAGAAATAACATTTACTTCTTTCTCCTTAAGTTTCATCATAGACTGATATGTCTGTAACTCGTTCAACAATGTAGTTAGATTATAAGTAATTTTGTTCATAACAGCATTGGTTCTGAATGGCAGATAACTCTCTGAAGAGATTCCAATATCATACTTACTTGACTTGTTTCATCTATCATCGTCTCATGTGCCTCAGCAACATTAAAATGGACCATCATATCGAGAACATGTTTTCTAACGTTGGTTCCATCTTTCATGCGAGTAATGTAGACATACTTAATGGCTTCATGTCGAACAAAGGATGACGGTTGCCCGAACATCTTTTGAAGCGACTCCATTATCTCACGGGCGGTGGGCATTACCTCATGTTTCTTATTAAGTACATCAGATATACTTGCTAAGATGTAGGCCCGAGCTTTCTCATTAGCTCTTACCCACCGATCATAGATGTCCTGAACATTTCAGTTCGCTGTTGTACTAGGAATTGGAGGAAATTCCTCTGTCAACACAAACATTAAATCATCCACAACTAATATTGTATTGATGTTAGATTTCTAGTTTGAATATCCTTCACCATTAAATTTATCGGAAGCTAGCAATTGTATGATTGAATTCGACATTGCTGAAACAATTTAAACAAATTCTATTAAACATTTATACATCTAAATCCAATTTTAGCAAAATAATAAAGTACCCAATAAATGTTTATCTATTTGCAATGATATTTTAATGATTTAGAATAGTTGCTACCGAGGGATAGTCAAGAATTCATTGAAGCAAGACAATTCTTGACCAAATACTATATAAGAATAACTCTTTACTCCTATAGTTCTTTTGGTTATCGTTTTCAATCAAGATCTTTACTAACAATTAGTAATTCTTGTAAGTGTGACTTGCCATTTTCAGATCTTATAGAACGGTATGAATACACCCCCGAAATAGAAGAAAATACCCAAGATAGAACTATAAGACCCTATTCATTTACTGAAGTCTGGGTTGTTCCGAGTCCTATGTTACAACCCTTGAGGGGATCACCATGGTCAATGACTAGCTAGTGTCGCCTAAAAATGACAGCATGCGCAACATAGAAATCTCACGGTTCAAACTAATGGAGGATACCATAGAACAATGTTAACACATTTCCTTCGCCCACTTACTATGAACTACTTTCCTCATTCACCTTGTTATTGATCCATGTAAACACTTTCCGAATAAAGTAGTCGCGTTAAAAGCGACACGAAGCCGAGCTGGATCTCACAGTGTGAACTCTTGAGGACGCGAGAGCTAATAACTATATTCAAATATATTGTTAATCTCCTACTAAAGTGTTCTATATGTTTGGGTATCTATTTACTTAGGTACAAAATGACTAAATTTAAACAACCTAAGTTTATATCATTTTTATCCAAGTATAATAATTATATTTGGATATAACCCTACGAGGTCTAAATATTTAAACCAGTTTTAAACCTTACACTGCTTACCCAGGCTCATAAAATCAGTTAACAATGCTTAATCTTTCGGTCATAATCCTTAGGTAGGAGGTGTTCTATAAACCGTCAGCTTAAGTACCCCCAGCCTTAGACAGGTTTATGAACCGATTTGAGTTTGTAACCAGATTTTATAAGATAACAATCTATTTTAACGGTTAAAACTAGTTCTTAACCTAAGTGAGCATGTTGTGTTCTTTGTTATGGATTTTAAAATCTAATTCAATTTTATAACAACTTATAAAACTTTAGATATGCTAAACATCCACAACATACAACAAAGACATTCAATATTTAATATAACAATTATATTAAATAAAAGAAACCCTTAACATGCATACTATATATTATAACATTTTATAACATACTTTCAATGCATGTAACATGCTTCCTACGGTAGGGTTTTAAATCTACATGGCATACTGTATGCATATACAAGATTTATTTAATTATTACATACATCACATGCATAAACAATTAAATACAAACTGATATGGTTTTAGTTTTGGCATAAACAAGCAAACAAAAGCCTAATTATTACAAAATAGCAAGAAACAACTTCAAAATCACTTTTGAACTGCTCGAATCGCTCTAAACCGAACCCAAACAACTTGAACCGCACCAGAAAAGTCTAAACCGGACCAGCTAAAAACCTTTTAAGGCTGAACCAGACAGAACCTTAAGAAAATCGATCGAACTGGCTGCTCTCGCTCCATGCTCGAAATCTCGCTAATGCTCATCATGTAGCGCTGACGACTATCGTTTAGCACGATCGTCTAATGTCT
>NC_052359.1:7398978-7501706 GCF_009727055.1 Benincasa hispida
TATTTAGACAGTGTTACGTCATATACACAAAACATCATAGTTAAATAAATTTTAGTATTGGATACATTAATGATCAAGCACTAGTTTTCTCTTAAATATAGTCTATTAATCTAGTCCTCATCAACTAGCCACAATTGTAACTAACATTATAAAAGAATGTGCAAACAATCTTTAAAAACACTAAGATATAGTAACAATTAATCCAAACGGGAATTTGCGGAAAAAAGTTAAAATAGAACTTAATTGTCCAACACCGAATATCCACATGCCAGAATACCATACGATTGCTCTTAATCAACATAACCATAACATACCAATCCCACAGTACTCTACCAATAAATTGCTAAAGAGAACAATCCCAATGCAATATCCAACGCTAAATTAGAATAATTAGGCAGAGTCCAACGCATGCTCAACTTATTTAGTCGTAACGTAATATGAAACTTGGTACGGAACATCAAACTTGTACATGAGCAAAAAAAATCACCACTATTTGCTCTAGATACTAGCATTAGATTTAATTTTATAGGCAACAAGTAAGAAAAGAAAACAAATACCTAAGAATGCGAGTATGATACAAATGACGCCTAAATTGTACACAATAACATTCTTAAAACGTAGTTCAAAAATAGTGAAACTAACAACAAAGGATAAAAATCAGAAAGATAGATGGCCTAATTTAAAGCTACTAAGAAAAACTAAAATCTAGGAATCAGGAGATTTGAAAAGCAGGATATAGTAAATCTGGACTACGTATTTCATAATGATACATCAAAGAATCTAGAGGATAATTAGGTAATCGGAGCAAATGGCCTTTGATGAAACTTTGAGCAAACAATTTAAAAGTAGAGAACAAGGAATATTTGCAGGAAATGTGTGGCGTAAAGTCATGTTGGGCGTAAATTTATTGAGAAAGGCATTAGAAAGTCGATGGACATCGGCGAGGGACCGATATTAGAAAAATGCGGACACGTCTTAGGCATGCAAAAGGAAATTTGCAACTGTAACAGTGAGAAGGGACAGACAATCGAACAGGAAAGAGGAATTATGAGGAAATGGATTAGACGACAAATTTGTAGGAAAATAAAGGGAGCCATTATGTGTGACGAGCGTACTGACATAGGAGCCCACGCCGGAAGAGGATGCAACGGGTGTGGAGGCCAAACCACGAGAGAAAATGATAGAGAAGATAGAAGACACGAGAAAAAATCTATACTAGGCGAACTTATGTGTATCAAGCTGGCGTGTCAAGGACATCGAGCGGCGAGATGTAAATTGGCTGAACGGGCGAAGGCATGCAAAAGGAAATGAACAGTTGGACGGACATGACAACGACGTCAAGAGAAAGTGAAGCGAATCGAAGGCACTCATAGTATGGTGGATAAAATGAAACTATTAGCGACGACTAAGTGACCCACATATTAAGCGAGAGATTAGCGAAACGGTTGAATGGTAGGCAACGACGAAAGAGGAACAAATTGCAGTATGACACACAGAGATAGGCAAGCGATCAACGGTTTTCATAAAACGAACAAGGCATAGCTGGTAAAATATCGATGATCATGTGCTATAAAATTTAAAAATTATAAGGCTAGAGCTTTAGGGATAATGGTCGTACGACAAGAGGTGTTTTCAGCATTAAGGTTTGTTAACGGGAAGAAGAGGAGGGCTGCGATCTAGGTATATACAAGATTTAGATCTCCCGACAGCTACAACGGCCATCGGGAGAATCAATCTGATGGAACCCGACGATTAAGCACGTGCTGTTAAGAAAAGATCAGGTAACCTCATTGACCCAACATAGGCCCTTACGTCAGATTCTGAGAAGACCTTATCTCTCGTCACGACAAAATTCATGTTATCCTTAACGCATCGAGGGAGCTCCTTTTTCTGTTAGAAGTGACGTCGGCTCCCAGCCCTAATCATTGATGAGTGTTGATTGCGGCTATGAGTTTCCAAGTGAGAAAATCTGAAAGAAAGAGAGCGCGAAATGGTGGGTTGCGTGTGAGTTTTTTTGTCATTTACCGTATACAGTTGTCACTGATAGTTGTTATTAATGATATTCTTAGCCTATCTGTGTACCCATATCTTTAAATATCGTTTATCTTAATCTCCCTACATCTTTATAGTTATTTTGGAGTGCTTGATTTGATTCATTTGTGCAACCCGACTCTCTTATTTTTTCTAAATATGAAGCAGAAATAGAAAAAAAAAATTAAATATTATCCAATTGAACTATATTATTGATCTTCTTCCTCGTTTTAATTAGTTTCAGTTGTAGTAAAGAAATAATTATAAAACCTATATGTGTGAGAGTAATGCATTAAATAGTCTTATTATAAGAGAAGAATGTGTGTAATGGAGAGTAGTGTGTTAATGATTATAACGTTTTATACCACCCCAAAGAGATACCAAATTGAGCAGATCTTTGTATAAAATTTAATATTGCCATCTCTTAGTCTTTATGTAAAGAAACGCTCTGGACCTTTCCCAAAAAAAAAAAAAAAAAATAATCTAAAGATAATACATTGACGACCTGATTTTTTGGTCGAGTGGTATAATATTGGTGCCTCTCAGATCAACGACAACAACAGCTCGTATAATTCTCGTCGACGCACGGCAGAAGTGCGCTGACATAGAAAACGTAGAGGATGAAAATCTTTAGAAAAGCTGTGTGAAAACTCTTAAGAAAGCAGGAAACTATCATTTCGTAACTATAGTTTTGCACTCATGTGTGCCGATACCTGTTCCCATTTCACTATGAGAAAGAAGTTTGTAGAACATTTAAGAACTGATTTTGAAGGACCTTAAAATTTTAAAGAAAAAAATCAGTAGTAAATTATTTTAGATTTTTTTTTTTTTTTTTTTTTTGGGAAGCCTAGAGCGTTGCTTTAAATAAACGATATAAGATGGCAATATTATTCTTTTTATACAAAAGATTGCATTTGATCTCTTTAGTCGGTATATAATCATCAACACACGCGATACTGAAAATTCTATGAACATTTAATCATCACTCTTCTTAAAAGTTATGTCATGGTCTCTAATGATGAGCATGGATAGGAAACTGGTTTTAGAAGTTGTTGATTTTCTTGAGTTTTCCTTCTGAAATCTAAAATTTTCTTGAGTTCTAATAATTGTATAAAGCAGCTCAGTCTGGCTAACCTGAATAAACTATTCAAGGTAGTATTTGTGAAAGACTTGTTTGTTCTCTCTTATAGGAAGTGTGTTCATTTGTTAAGAGAATTTAAAGAGATTCTTCTCAAAAGATAAACTTGAAAAGGTGGATATTCAAACTGATAATGAGAGGAGTAACTGACGTATGTTATTTAGTTTGTGAGATGTTCGACACGTGTATAAGTAAAACGATACATCACATAGTGTTCACCTCTGTTAATTCAACTAACTTAACGAAGGAAAATTCAACTTTATACCCCTAAAAACACTTTGGTTTTCAAACCAAATCAATAATATGAGGGGCAAAAAAAGGGACCCCTTTTACTTATTACTTAATTTTGGACTTAGTTTAGTCTTTAGTCTTTTACAATAGTACATCACAAAAATTCAGAATTGAAAAGTTTTAAGTCCCGTCTAATAACAATTGTACTTAAGAAAGATGCAAATCATGGTAAGAAATATGGAAGAAATATGCTTCTAAAAAGTGAAAACATATAATCACATTTCTAAATGCTCATTATTTTTTAAAATATAAATTATACTCCACGGATGTTGTGTATACACAAGTCAAATCACCTATTAGAGATTATTTAAATTTTTAAATTCTCCGAATAAACTTGAAATTGTCTATTAAATTTAAGAATATATCAGCATGCAGTGGAAACAACAAGGATCAATATGCACTATAATTCATTAATTTAGGTAGTAACTAAAGCGTGCTCATCAATCACAAGAAGGTTTGAAGCCATATCTTTGTAGAACTCCTTGAAATCTTGATTCTCAACTGTAACCTTCTCCGAAACTTGCTGTGAACCACCTCAAGATCTTCCCCACTATTCTCTTAGAGCTTTAGAATGAGTTGTGGGACTCACAATCAACTTGAATAAAAGGAAACTTGGAGGAGAATTCACTACTATAACCCACTTGAAGAACAACTTCTTCAGCCCGAATTTTTCAACAAAAACTCTTTTGATGCATGCCTCAATTCCACTCCAATCTTCTTTATTTATTGTAGGTCTTTCATGCAAAGAAGATGACTGCATGAGATGTAGCTCATACTTGGAGTTATTGAGGTCAAAATAAGTGGGTTTGGTGTGAGCTAGTTGAAGGTTTAATGGAAAAAAAACCATATTTCCATTTTTGTGTTGTTTTTTCAACTTTTCAATTTCATAAATGATTTCAAAATCAATTTGATTTCAAAAATTGAAAATATTATTAATTTTGTAAAATTAATTTCACAAATTAATTTTCTAATAAAATTAATAAATAATTATTTAAATAATTCAATTAATTCTAATTAATTTAATATCAAATATTAAATTAATTTTACACAAATCCATCTTCATATATTTAAATCATATTTAAACATAATTTTTCCTATTCCGTTTAATTTTAATTTGAACGTTTCAAATTAACTTATCATGCTACTCTAAAGCCAATCCATTTACAAGCTAGTAGGGGGACCTCGCGGACCTACAGATCATGGGCTTCGACAATTCGAGATTAATTGGCTAAATTCATTACACTGAATTAACCCCCATTTGTTAACTAATGGGTTACTTCACTAAAGCCCATAGTTGAACTCCCCTCACTGTAGATATATTATGTCCACTCGATATAACCATGAACAGTAAATCGATCCTTCATAGGTCCTTCGTAATCACAGCTGGGTCAAGATTACTGTTTTACTCCTATGAATACATCTCGTTTCTTAAGTTCCCACTGACCCTCTAATGAACAATTTGATTCATAATACTTATGAATCAAGTCCTTTCTCTATCATGAGAAGGTGGAGCCTCGATTGTTCAAGACTTGAAATCAGTATTTAAGTGAACAACTTATCTTCTAACCCTAAATAGGGTAGGAGTGAATTCCATCTTGCAGGGTTATGTCCCCAGCTATTCAACCGCTCTTATCCCCAAAATAGAAGACTTATTGAGCAGTGTTGTTGGACTACTCTCACTTATGCAGATCAAAGGATAATCCTGAACAAACAGGAGTTCATAGCTAGCTCAGGATTAAGATCGAGTTATCCTAGGTTACTTAAAATGAAATAGTCAGTTTTAACAGTAAACGGTCGTTATAAAGAAAAGTGACTATTTCATGGTTTAGTTTATATGCAAACTCATTGCATAGGATGCCCCTACTCACATGTCTCTACTTGAATGATCTGTGGATCACATCATTTGTATTATCTATAAAATGGGCCGCATCCAATAGTGTTACCAGGATGAGATACCCAACTTTATCCATATGCTTATTAGACCATTTAGGCTATATACTATTAACTTGATCCTGTTTATGTCAACATATAAAGTTAAAGTATTTACACTATAGCCATAGATATGTTTATTGGATTTTCATAATAGAACGCACAATCAACAACTTTATTGAATAAATTACTCAAGAATATTTTATTGATAAATAGAATGTTTAACACGAACTACGAGTTCTAAAAAATTCCCAGCATTAAATTAATCAAAATTCATGCTTAATAAAGACTTTGTACTTTGTCCTCTAATACAGGTTATTGTTTTGGATTACAAGTTAGCCAGAAAAGATTTATTTTTAAGGATGAATAAAGAATGGATTAAACTAAGGAATAAGTTATCAGTGGAGTTTAAAGAAGGAATATCACAGTTTTTAGATATGGCGAAGTTTTATGTTAATGATTCTGGACGAATAAGATGTCCATGCAAGAATTGTATGAATTTTATTTGGGAAAAATTAGATATCGTGGACGACATCTATTAACATATGGAATATCTCCCTCATACTGTGAATTGGTATATCATGGAGAGTCAGTAAAGTTATCTAGAGGATTAAAGTCATACAACTCATTCTAATGTTGTTGAAGAATATGAGATGTTGAATCTTATAAACGATCTACAAGTTCCAATTGAAAATGAAGATGCAAATGAAGAAGGGATTGAGAATGAAATGTCCTCTAATGATAAAAAAAAGAGATACCACGAACTTATTCGAGGATTTAATGACCGACGCACGTAATGAACTATACCCTGGTCGTTCGCAATTTTTGTCCTTGGACTTTTTAGTGAAGTTGATGCATATCAAAGTTCTCAACTGCTATATGCAAAGAAGATAATTCGTCCTTCAGGATAAGAGGGAAAATATAATTCATGGGACATCGACGTTATCTTCTAGAGAATCATAGTTGACATCGAAGTAGGCAACATGATGGAAAAGTTGAATATAGACCTCCTCCAGTCGTAATGAATGGAGAAGAGATCTTACAACAAATAAATATGTTGAATTTTTATGTGCTTAGCACACATCCATTGAAGCAAGATAAAAAAATAAAACGAATTCTAAACTGGACTAAGAAAAGTATTTTTTTTCCAACTTCCATATTGGTTCAAACTATTGTTACGACATAAATTGGATGTAATGCATATCGAAAAAAACATATGCGAAAATTTGGTGGGCACATTGTTAAATATTGATGGAAAGACAAAGGATACAACTAACGCTCGATTAGACTTATAAGATTTGAAGATAAGAAAGGACCTACACTTGATACATGTTGATAATAGATTCGTAAAACCACATGCAGCATACACATTAACTAATAGTGAACAATTTTCATTTTGTAAGTATTTGAAATCAATGAAATTTCCTGATGGATTCGTGTCTAACATATCATGATGTGTGAATAAGATGGAAAAATATCGGGGTTGAAAATACACGACTGTCATGTGTTGCTTCACAGACTACTCCCTATTGGTATTCGAGCATACCTACTGAAGAACGTATCCACTGCTATTGTTGAATTGCGTACATTCTTTCGCGACTTCTGTGCAAAAACAATACGTGTAAGTGATTTAAACAAACTACAAGCAGACATCATAATCATACTTTGTAAGTTGGAGAAAATATTCTCGCTTGCCTTCTTTGATGTAATGGTATACCTTGCTGTTCATTTACCATATGAAACCAAAGTGGTGTGTCTAGTCAGTTACAGTTGGAGTATCCCACTGAAAGAAGTTTACAGACGTTAAAATAATTTGTATGGAACAAAGCACGTCTTGAGGGGTCTATAGCGGAAGCATATGCAATGAATGAATCATGGAACTTCTGCTCGCGATATCTAAGTGGGATTGAAACGAGATTCAATGGAGATGAACGAAATGATGATAACATTCCCGATAATGAGATATTTGGTGAATTTGAATTATTTAGGCAGAGGGTACGACCATTAAGGGTGTCAACTTTACGGACACTATCAGTGGAGGAAAAACGTATCGCACATTGGTACATTCTCAACAATTGTAAAGAAATAACAAACTATCGCAAGTATGTTTCAAACTTTATAAATTTCTAAGTTATAGGATAAATACTTTGATATAACTTTCAAATGATCAATTTTCTAGGCAACACTTGAGGTTAATTCGTTGTGAAGTTCAAAGCGGCTCTTACTTATATATAAGACATCAACAAAAATTTCCCGATTGGTTCAGATCTCAGGTATACATAGCACTGGAAGTTGAGAGATGATTCATTTTTTGTAGTCATTTTTAATGTATATTTAATTATCAAGTTCTACAACGATGCGAGAGAGAAGATATCTTTGATGATTTCTTTTCACTTGCAATGGGACCTTCATCTAAGGTGCGCTCTTATAATGAATGCATTGTTAATGGGGTACAAATTCACACTGTAGAGCATGATAATCATCGAGCTACACAAAATAGTGGAGTCCTAGTGGTCGGGAGATAAGTGGGAACAGAAGTATGGATAACAATTTCTATAGTGTTTTAGACGAAGTATCAGATTTCCAATATGCGAACAAAAGACATGTTTTTTTGTTCAAGTATAGATGGTTTGACACGGATAACAACAAAAGTAATAGGACATATGTAGATTTAGGATACAAATCGATCAATACATCACGCTTTTGGTATGTCGATGAGCCTTTCATCTTTGGTATCCAAGCACACCAAGTCTTTTACATTGATGACATAAAATATGGTAGCATTTGGAAATTGTTCAAATAGTCCAAAATAAGCGAATATAGGATGTACCAGAAGTGGATGATGTTGAAAATGCAATACTAGATTTACTAGAAATTATCGGTGGAGTCCGAGTGGATGAAACCATTAAGGAGGTTACTTTATGCAGAGTTGACATTGATCTTATAGTTGTCAAAAGACCAATTATTCGACATGGTGATGATGACTGCATAAACGATGATAAAGAACAATTATCTCTCAATAACTGTTCAAGTGCTGATGAATAGTTTGATTTAGATGATGATGATGAGTAATCATGTATCTACTCGATTCTCTTTCTCTATTTACACATATTTCATATTAAATACTATTTTGTCTTTTTTGTATTTGTATAGATATGATTTCAATCCCTAATAGGCAACAGGAGGCTGATGAAGAATTCTAGGAGCAAGAGATATATCTAGGCAACACGGGATCTTTTGTGGGTGACACTTCAGATTAGTATATTTTCAAATATATTCAATTAATTGAAACACATCCTAAATTGTTTTAAATTTTTTTATTCCTCAGATAGTAGCTCAGCATCCATTCGGAGGAAGCACAAGCACTCGCAGAAAATCGAGTTGGAAAAATACGTAAAAAAAAATGGCAGAATTCTAATCGTGATAAATGAGGGGGAGACGAAGCTGATTTCTTAAATTCGATATGATTTAGTAATGCGATTGGTGTCGTGCATGAGATCTGCATTTCTAGTACGATGTCGTACTTTTGCTGAGGTTCCAAACGAGTTTATAGAATTGGCTAAGGGTCAATTGTTGGTAAGTTATAAGTTTATTCTTTTAGAGTCAATTGTAGACTAAGAGTCATGAACATCATATATGTTAATTCTTCCTTTATTCTTTTGTAGCCTTATTTCATGCTTGATCTATCCAGTCAACGACTTAACTATTTTATAGAACATCAAATGCAAAACTCTTTCGAAGAATATAGAGCAGATTTGCACAAACACTACAGGAAATGTGACAATCCTCAGCAGCACGTGCCAACTTGCCTAGATGGCTTAAAAATAGACCAGAAGATTGGTATTTCTTGTGTGATCACTTTGAGAATGAAGCATTTCATGTTAGAATAATTTAGGGTGTGTATCATTTATTGCATTTACTATTATAGAACTTTTTTAAAATTTTTTTTTTTCAAATGTAGGAAATGCGGAGACGAATAGGAAGAATAAGGAGAAATTATCGTTTGACCACGTAGGCGGATCGGAGTTGTTCCTGCAAATTCAAGCAGATTTGAAAACAATGGAAGGTCGAGAAATAGGACGTGTTGACCTATTTAGGGAAACATACTCTAAAGGTGGCAACTTTGTGAACGAGGCAGCTGAAAAATGCACATGTAACATTCTTTTGTTTTACCTTCGTGTTGTTTTTCATTTCTAACTTCAGTCGCTCGTACTTACACATTTAATTAATATGTTCAAAATCAAATGTTAGAATTACAACCCAACCCCACTCTAGAAACTTCTCAACCACTAACAGGGGATGAAATCCGTGAGACGGTTTTGGGTAGACGACCTGAATATTCAAAAGACCTAGGTTGGGGCCTTAAACCTAAGTCAAGAAGGGGTAGCAGCTCATCGAGTTCGTCATCTACTCAAGGAACGGGGAGGGCGGTGAGGGAATTGAGATCTAATTTCGAACAGTCTTAGTTGAGGATTAAGGAACTTAAAGATGTAAAAAAAAATGAAAGAGGATCATGCAAGACAAATGAAAGAAATGAAAAAAATGATTGAAGACATGATAAGATCACAGAGAAAAGGGCCATCGAATTAGGTATGATTACTTCATTATTTAGTTGTCTAATATGTTGTTATCTTGCAGTTATGGTAGCAAAGTAGTTATGTCTTAGTAGCTTTATGATAAAGAATTGTTGGCTATCTTGCAATTATGGTAGCCAAACAACTGGATTTTGATATTTTTTTTGTCGTTATTATGTGTGGGGGGTGGGCGAACTTGGAATTTTTGTGTGTTTATGGATGTTTATGAAGTTTGAAGTTGTTGTGGGGGGTGGGTCGAGTTTGGTTTAGATTGTTTTGGGGAGAAAGTTTGAGTTTTATGTGTGTTCATTCTTGTTTATGAAGTTTGAATATGTTGTGGGGGTGGGTAGAGTTCGGTTATAATCGTTTTGGAGTTTAATTTATAGGTTTTTGTGTTTTTTTTAATACTTATGAGAAGTTTCATGTTTGTCGTGGGGGGTGGGTAGAGTTTGATTATACTCGTTTTGTCGTTGAACTTGGAGTTTTTGTGTGTTTATGAATGTTTATGAAGTTCGAATGTGTTGTGGGGGTGGGTCAAGTTTGGTTTCGATTGTTTTGGGGAGAAAGTTTGAGTTTTATGTATGTTCGTTCTTGTTTATGAAGTTTAAATATGTTGTAGGGGTGGGTAGACTTTGGTTATAATCATTTTGGAGTTGAATTTGTAGGTTTTTGTGTGTTTTTTTTTATATTTATGAGAAGTTTCATGTTTGTGTGGGGGTTGAGTAGAGTTTGATATACTCGTTTTGCTCATTCTGTTGTTGAACTTGAAGTTTTTGTGTGTTTATGGATGTTTATGAAGTTTGAACGTGTTGTGCCTGTCTCTTATACACATCTAGATGTGTATAAGAGACAGTGTGGGGGGTGTGTTCGTTCGGTTATAATCGTTCTTGTCTATAAAAGATTATGACATTTGAATATTTTTGTTTTATTGTAGGATGCTGTTTGGAGATGAGGTTGGACGATTGTTCAAGATGTTGTGTTCTAGATGTTATTTTCTTTTCTGTATTTATTGACGTTGTTTTCATTTTATTTCTTCCATGTATTTCTGAAAAAAAATTTCTTTTATTTAGTATTGACTTTATTTTATTGTAGGTTCTTGTAACTTTTCATTTATTTGTTATAGTATGGACTTCGTTTTCTTTGTTTTATTTATTATGTGAATCTGTTTGAGTTGGTTATGATGCATTACAGGTTATTCAGATCAAATTTTAAAAAATTACAAATTAAAAATTAAAAAAAATTAAAAGCCAATATTCAACCAATGAAGGAACTCCCCACTCATATTTTTGCACATTGGGAGTTCCCATAACTCTCAACGAATAAAACGAGAGTTTTAGAACTCCTGACACATAGAACAATGCATTGGGAGTTTTTTTGGAACTCCCGACGCTCTATTCTATGCATCGGGAGTTCTAGAACAATTCCCAACATGTTGTTTTATGCGTTGGGAGATCCTTTCTTGACGGATTTTTCCCGACCAAACTCCCAACGATCCACCTATCATTGGGAGAGGATCTCCCGATGCAGTTTCCACCCTTTCTCGCGATTTGGGACGTCAAAAGAAGTGCGATTTCTTGTAGTGCGATAGTAACTATCAGTGGTAGCTAGTGATAGCTACTATTAGTTGCTATCATTGATAGCTAACTTTCAACTTGAGAAATATTAATACAACCTTAACTTAAAAACACTTGAAATATCACATTTTAATTTGCTATCAGTTTTCAATGGCTATCATTGATACACTTGATCAATTAGAATCAAACTTGAAATATTAACACCTAAGGATATCAGTGGATATCAATGATAGACTTTTATAAATAGTTATCAACATTTGAAAGGAAACTATTATCTTTCAAAGATTAACATTTAAAATTATAAGTGATAGAAGTTTATCAATAAGAGGTCTATAAGTGACTGTCTCTAATATTTACCTAAGTCATATAACCAATATCATTAATATCATTCATTTATTGATATATACCTAAGTTATATCACTGATATACGAATATCACTAATAGCTTCAATCAGTGGCTATCACTGATAGCTTTTAGCAATGCCTATCAATGGTACTTTCATCAAATGGAATTGACTTTTATATCATTGATATCATCAATATAAGGATATCAACTATAAACTATCACCGATATCATTGATATCACTTGTATCGTAATTATCGGTAATAACTTCTATCATTGATAAACATGCTATTAGTGATAACTTATAGGCATTCCACTTACACTTTAGTTTGAGATTCAACTTTATTAATTAAATTCACTAAGTTGGCTATCGATGATAGACTTCTATAAGTGACTATTAATTGTGAAAAAAACCATCAAAGATTAAGCTATTAATGATAAAAAAAATATTAGTGGCTATCACTAATGGACTTTCATTTGCTATTTATATTTAATATTTTGTTATAATAATCGAACTTGATGATTGGCTTGTTGGTGTTAAGTCACTTATGAATTGGGTACTTTCAAGTCTTTAGTATGAAACTTAGCCTCATAATTCTTATGGGAAAAAAAAGGGAAGAAGCAAAAATCGAATAAAGAAAAGATTTTTTTTTAAAAGAAAAAAGGAAAAAAAAAAAAAGAAAGAGAAGATGCAAAAACTGAAGAAAGGAAAGAAAATTTTTAAAAAAGAAGGAAAAATCGATGAAATGAAAGAAACTTTAACAAAAAGGAGAAGAAGCAAAAACCAAAGAAAGAAAATAAAATAAAAAAATGAAAAAGGGAAGGGAAAAAGCAAAAATCGGAGAAAGAAAAGAAATTAAAAAATTAAAAAAATGAATAAGCAAAAACTGAAGAAAGGAAAGAAAATAAAAAAAAAGAAAGGGAAGAAGCAAAAACCGGATAAAGGAAAAAAATAAAATAAAGAAAGAAAAGGAAGAAACATAACTAAAAGCAATGCTAGAGAAAGAAAGAAAAAAAATATTTTTTTTTTTTTAAAAAAGGAAGAAACAAAAAGCAAAGAAAAAAAAATAAAAGAAGGAAAGAAGCAAAAACCGATAAGACAACACAAGGGAGGACGAAATTGGAAATCAGAAAAATTCAAAGGTTAACTAGTCGACACTTCCATATTTGCAATTATTTTAAAGAGATGATATACTTTTAGATGTTTTCCCTTATTTTACTATCTATTACAAATATCCTAAAAAAAAAATAATGTGATAAATTTGCTAACTATTATGCTAAAATTTTTAATCTATACACCACAATCCATCTGTAGATCTCATAATTATTGAATTTTTACCCAAATACTGTTGGGTTTTATGTTCTAAAACTCGTAGTTTGTAAAAGATAAACATATTCTATAATCAATAAACTTATTATTGATTCTATAAATTGCATTCGTAAAAGTCTAAATCTAATAAACTAAGTTCCTTGGCTATTATATGAATACTTGAACTTTATGTAGAGACATAGAGATGGATCAAGTTCGAGTAAATAGCCAAACGGGCTATATGTCTCAACCAGAAGGATTTATTGAACAGGGTCAAGAGCAAAAGGTTTGCAAACTTAATCGATCCATTTATGGGTTGAAACAAACATCTAGATCCTGGAATATGAGATTTGACATTGTGATCAAATCTTATGGCTTTGATTAAAACGTAGACAAATCTTGTGTATACAAGAAAAACGTTAACAAAACTGTCACTTTTCTGGTATTGTATGTTGACGATATTCTACTCGTTGTGAATGAAGTAGAATTGTTAGCTGACATTAAGTGATGGCTGGCTATGCAATTCCAAATGAAAGATTTGGGAGAAGCACAATATGTTCTTGGGATCCAAATAGTTTGGAATCGCAAGAACAGAACAGTAGCACTCTCTCAAGCATCTTATATAGACAAGATGTTGTCTAGGTATAAAATGAAAAATTCCAAGAAAAGAACGTTGCATTTCAGATATGGAATTCATCTGTCTAAGGAACAAAGTCCTAAGACACCTCAAGAGGTTGAGGATATGAAACGAATCCCATATGCATGAGCAGTAGGGAGTTTAATGTATGCAATGTTGTGTACTCGTCCCGATATATGCTATGCCATTGGAATAGTCAGCAGATTTCAGTCCAATCCTGGATATGATCATTGGATTGCCATTAAGAACATTCTCACGAATCTTCGAAGAACGAGAAATTATATGCTCGTGTATAGTACTGAGGATCTGATCCTTATTGGATACACTGATTCTGACTTCCAGATCGATATTGATTCTAGAAAATCAACTTCGGGTCAGTATTCACTCTGAATGAAGGAGCAATTGTGTGGAGAAGCGTCAAGCAGAGTTGTATTGCTGACTCCACAATGGAAGCTGAGTATATAGCTGCAAGTGAAGCAGCAAAAGAAGCAATATGGCTCAGAAAGTTCCTGACTGACCTGGAAGTAGTTCCTAATATGCACCTGTCTGTCACCCTCTATTGTGATAACTGTGGAGCAGTTGCAAATTTAAAGGAACCTTGAAGCCATAAACAAGGAAAGCACATCTAGCGGAAGTACCATCTCATCAGGGATATTGTACACAAAGAAGATGTGATTGTGATGCAGATAGTCTCACAAGACAACTTAGCTGATCCATTTACAAATGCTCTCTCCGCTAAAGTGTTTGAGGGTCACCTAGTAGGACTAGGTCTACAAGATATTTATCATTAGGGAAAGTGGGAGAATTTATGGGTATCTAATGCCCTAGTTTATTTTATTTATACTTTTTGTTCTCTCAGTGTAACTCAACGTTGTATACATTTGTATATATTGATCCACTGGAGTTTTAGTCGAAGTGGCAGTACTGTTGGGTTTTATGTCCTAAAACTCGTAGTTTGTAAAAGATAAATAATTTTCTAATCAATAAACTTATTATTGATTCTATAAATTGCATACATAAAAGTCTATATCCAATAAACTAAGCTCCATGACTATTATATGAATACTTGAATTTTACGTAGAGATATAGAGATGGATCACGTTCGAGTAAATAGCCAAAACGGTCTATAGTATATGATTAAGATTGGGTACCTTATTCTAGTAACACTATTGGATGCGGTCTACTCTGTAGCTGTTACAAGTTATTGTAAAGATACTACAAACGAAGTGATCTAGACTCGTTCATGTATTGACATGATGAGTGAGGGCGTCCTATGCAATGAGTTTGCATAAGATTGGACCAAGAAATAAGACACTCTTACTTTATAACATTGTTTACTGTATAAGACTGACTATTTCACTTAGATGACCTAGGTAACTCGATCTTAATCCTGAGCTAACTATGAACTCCTGTTTATTCAGGATTATTCTTAGATTTTCATAGGTGAGGGTTGGCTTAACAGCGCCGGCTCAATAAGCCTCTCATTTCAGGGGTAAGACTGGGTAGATAGCTGGAGACATAGGGTGCAAGTCGGAATTCACACCTACCTGATTTAGAGATAGGAGAAAGATTGTTATCTTAAGTACTGAATCCAGGTGTTGAACAAGGTACCCCACCCTCTTACTGGGCTGAGAGGGATCTGGTTTAATGACTGGATCACAAACCAATTGTTCATTAGAGGATCAGTAGGAACTTAAGGAACAAGACGTAATTTGGGGGGTAAAACAGACATTTGACCTAGCCGTTATTACGAACAGCCTGTGAAGGGTTGACTTATTAATTATTGTTAAATCATGTGGACATATAAATCTACAATGAGGGGAGTGCAACTATGGGCTTTAATGGAGTTACCCATTAGTTAACGAATGGGGATTAATTCGTGTAAAGAGTTTAGCCAATTAATCTCGAATCGTTGGAGTTATGATTTGTAGGTCCATGAGGTTCCTCTATTAGCTTGTGAATGATTAGCCTTAGAATAGCGTGATAAGTTAATTTGAACTGTTCAAATTAGAATTAAGGGAATTAGTAATTATATGAGATATAGTTACGCGTTTAATTTTGGAATTAAATAGAATTGGAGAATTAATTAATTTTAATATGATTTAAATATTAAATTCATAAATGTGGAATTTATGTAAAATTAATTTAATATCGTATAATAAATTAATTAGAATTAATTAAAATTTTTAATTATTTATTTATTATTAATTTTATTAGAAAATTAATTTTGTAAATATTATAATAATTTCAATTTTTTAAATAAAAATTGATTTTGGAAATCAATTTGTAATTAGAAAATTTGGAAAACATAAATTTGTGGAAATGTTGGATTTTTCCACTACCAACCAAACAACTCACTCATTTGTCCACTTGAATCTTGATTCAATCTTCAAGCATGAGCTTCACCTCATGCAATCTTCTTCTTTGCATGAATGTCCTACAATAAATAGAGAAGATGGAAGTGGAAATCGGGCATGCAATAGCTGATGAACTTGCTGAAGTTTTGTTGAAAACTTGTAAGATTGAAGAAGTGTTCTTCAAGTTGCATCTGTGAGCTTCTTCTCCAAATTTCTTTCATTCAAGCTTATTATGAGTTCCACAACTCAATCTAAGACTCCAAGAGAATAGTAGAGAAGACCTTGAGGTGGTTCACAAGAATATTTGGAGAAGACTTGTAGCTGAATTCGAGATTAAAAAAGTTTTACAAAGGTATGACTTGAAACCCTCTTATTATTATATGAGCATGCTATATTTACAACCAAAAATAATGAATTAGAATGCTTATTGATCCTTGTTGCTTCTGCTGCATGCTGATATACTTCTTCAAATACAACCTAACCCAAACATTAAGGAGTTGTTTATTGGAAATGTCCTAGAACTTGCAGTTCGTAAATTTTGTGTTAAACATTCTATTTATCAATAAAATATTATTGAGTATCTTATTCAATAGAGTTATTGATTTTGCATTTTATTATGCAAATCCAATAAACATATTCTTTGCTATAGTATGAATACTTTAACTTTATGTGGTGACATAAACAGGATCAAGTTAGTAGCATATAGCCTAAATGGTCTATAAGTATATGGATGAAATTGGGTATCTCATCATGATAACACTATTGGATGTGGACTATTTTGTATAGGTCATACAGATGATGTGATCTGTAGATCATTCATATAGAGACATATGAGTGGGGGCATCCTATGCAATGAGTTTGTATATAGATTAGACCATGAAATAGTCACTTTTCTTTATAACGATCGTTTACTGTTTAAACTGACTATTTCATACTAAAGTAATCTAGGATAACTCGATATTAATCTTGAGCTAACTATGAACTCATGTTTATTTGGGATTATCCTTTGATCTGCATGGATGAGAGTAGCCCAACAACACTTCTCAATAATCCTTCCATTTTGGGGATAAGACCGGATGGATAGCTGGGGACATAAACCTGCAAGATGGAATTCAGTCCTACCCATTTTATGGTTAGCAGATAGGTTGTTCTCTTAAGTGCTAATTTTAGGTCTTGAACAATTGGGGCCCTACCTTCTCATGATAGAAAGAGACATGATTCATAAGTAGTATTATGAATCAAATTGTTCATTAGAGGATCAGTGGGAACTTAAGGAACAAGATGTATTTACAGGGGTAAAACGGTATTTTTGACCCAGTTATAATTACGAGCGACCTGTAAAGGATCAACTTATTTATTATGGTTTATATGGATAGAAATATATCTACAGTGAGGAGAGTGCAATTATCGAGCTATAATGGTGTGTCTTGATAGTTAATGAATAGTAATTAATTCGATTAAAGAGTTTAACGAATGAATTATAGAAAGAAGTGAAGAAGGCCGAGCTGCAGATTTCTAATTCGTTAGCTTCTGTTTGAATTTCAAGCGAGATTGGACCAAGTTCGAGCAAGATTTCGAGTTCAAGTGAGATTTTGAATCAAGTTTGAGCGAGATTTCGAGTTCAAACGAGATTTTGAATCAAGTTTGAGCAAGATTTCTAGTTCGAGCGAGATTCTGATGGAATTCCCAGCGAGATTTCAAGTTCGAGCGAGATTTTGAATAAAGTTCAAGCGAGATTTCAAGCGAGAAGCATGAATCTGATGGTTTGAGCGAGATTTCAACATGGAGCGAGATTCTGTTCTAACCGAGCGAGATCTTGGTCCAGCAGCGAGATCTGGTCTACCTAAGCGAGATCTTTGAACCAGTTTTTTCGAGGATTGACCGGTTTGATCGGTTTTCTTCAAACTTGACCCAGTTCACTTCCAAAATTCTTTTGATTGATCCAATTCAAGTGGTTCACATCCGATTCAAGCCTTTTTGGGCACGGTTTGGAGCTGTTCAAGCGCTCCGGAAGCTGTTTGGAGCTGTTACTTGTTTTTTTAAAATACTTAGGCTTTTGTTTGCTTAAAAATGCTAAAACTAAAACCATATCAGTATGTGTTTAATTGTTTATGCATGTGATGTATGTTATAATTAAATAAATCTTGTATGTGCATACAGTATTCCATATAGATTTAAAATTCCACCGTAGGAAGTATGTTACATGCATTGAAAGTATGTTATAAGATGTTATAATATATAATATGCATGTATAGGGTTTCTTTTAATATAAATGTTATATTGAATACCTTTTATATGTTGTGGATGTTTAACATGTCTAAATTTTTGTAAGCTGTTATGAAAAGAAATTAGACTTTAAAATCCATAACAAAGATACACAACATGCTCACTTAGGTTAACAACTAGTTTAAACAGTTTAAATAGATTATTACCTTATAAAATTTGGTTACAAACTTAAATCAGTTCATAAACCTGTCTAAGGCTGGGGGTACTTAAGTTGACAGTTTACGTACACCTTCTACCTGGGGATTATGACCGAAAAATTGAGCATTATTAACTAATTTTATGAGCTTGCGTGAGCGGTGTGAGGTTTAAAACTGGTTCAAACACTTAGACATCTTAGGGTTATATCCAAATATAAATGTTATACTTGGGTAAAAATGATATAGACTTAGGTTGTTTAAAAGTTAGCCGTTTTTTAACCTAAGTAAATAGATACCCAAATATTTAAAACACTTCAATGGGTGATTAACAATTTATTTGATATATAGTTATTAGCTCTCACGTCCTCAAGAGTTCACACCGTGAGATCCATGCTCAGCTTCATGTCGTTTTTACCAGGACTACTCCATTCAGAAAGTGTTTGCATTGGTCAATAACAAGGTGAATGAGGGAAGTAGTTCATAGTAAGTGAGTGAAGGAAATGTGTCAACATTATCCTATGGTCTCCTTCATTAGTTTAAACCGTGAGGTTCCAATATTGTGTTTACTATTATTTTTAAGTGACACTAGCTAGTCGTTAACCATGATAATCCCCACGAAGTGTTGTAAGATAAGATTCGGAACAACCTAAGTTTCAATAATGAATAGGGTCTTATAGTTCCGTCTTGGATATTGTCTTCCATCTCGAGGCATATTCATACTGTTTAATAACGGGCAAAAATGCACGTTATTATAGCGCAAAGATAGAAAACAATGAAGGATTGCGATGGTAAAAATATATAAAATTGCGTCCAAAAGTATTAAGTTTATAACATTGCGATTGCATGCGTCCATCGCATTAAAAATAGCTAACTTAAGTATTTTGTGAAGAAAATGCATTGGCGCAAGGCGGAATTGCGATCCAAAGAAATTAAGTCTGAGCACATTAAGAGATTGCGATCGCAAAGCTATGCGATCGTTTGCATTTGCGAAAATCTACTCAAGAAGGTGGCCGCATAGAGCCGACACATCAAGGTGAAAGCTTAATAAATGACGATGGGATAGAAAGTTGATGACGGTCGATTCCGAATTAAGTTGACAAGTCGTTAACGACATTGTAGTAAGTATACTCAACTTTTCGGTGACAATTATTCGGCGCATCAGACAGAGAATTAATGACATCCCATCAGTGCAATCATTTGAGAGAAAAAGCTCTTCACCCTGAAGCTCTATAAATACCGAAGGCCACCTTCATTGAAGGAGTGGGATTTTTCATTTCAGCTGAGCCATATAGAAGATAGTTAGCCTTTATTCATAGTTTCAACATACTTAGAAGGTGGAAGCGAGAGACGAGAGAAGAAGCTGGAAGATCGTCCTGGTCAACTCGATAGAGTGCCAGGGAGCATGGAAAACAGAGAGAGGGCCGACTCTTGTAAAAGCTAGAATATCTTTTGAGCAGAGTAGAGAAAACGGTGTAAAAGCCTTGGGAAGCAAGAAATTTCTACTAGGCTCCTTATCTTTATTTCACATTGTCATTCTATATTTTGATTTCATACATAGAATGGAACTTGTATTTCTACATTTGTTCACTTTCTTTACAATACGCATGAGTAACTAAACTTTCAAATGGGTTGAGAAGTACTTAGCTAATATGACCTAGGATCTTCATTGCATGTGAACATCTTGTCTTATGTTGCGTCCATCACCCTTTTAGAGCTACTTGAGAGAGAGTCTAAAGAAAGAACCTAAGACTTGAGAGAGCTAGATTAGAATCTAGACTTGAGAAAGCAAGATTAGATTTGCATAAGCAAGAGATAGAGACTTAGAGATAAGCTCTGTTTGCCAACATGCATCGCATGCACCCTAGAAATCAGTTATGGTAGTATGCGGTTGCCTTGTGTATGCGTGTGCCATTCATCATCGCATAGACAAGAATAGAGGCTTAGACGTAGGTCCTATAGATATCATCGCATACATCGCATGCGTTCTAAAACTAGAAGCCATAACATTTGCATTGAGAGATGACTTGCTGTTGTATGTATGTAGCATGATCGCATAACATGAACGAAATCTTAGGAAGCGTTAGCTAAAACCCTTCTCAACCCGTTCCCTAGCATACTCATTATACTTTCGTATTATTAACTCTTTTCTCAAATCCGCCGCATAAACTTTATACTTTAAACAACATACCAACCAACGCATTGATTTTTTTGTTACCGTAAAGTAATCAAAAATTACCATCGCATACTATTTCCTTAGTCCCTATGTTCGACCTTAGGCTTACTAGGAAATTCAGTTGGATTTATACTTGGATCTTGCTGAGAAAACTTGCATGCCTAATGCATATTCCACCATCGCATTCTACACCATTATTTCATCGCATTAACCACGCATCACTGTTCTATAAAATCTGAAAATGGTGAGTCACACTTACAAGAATTACTAATCGTTAGTAAAGATCTTGACCGAAAACGATAACCAAAAGAACTATAGGAATAAAAAGTTATTCTGATATAGTATTTGATTAAGAATTGTCTTGCTTCAGTGAAGGAATTGTTGATTGCCCCATGGTAGCAACTGTTGTAAATCACTAAAGTACATTGCAAATAAATAAAGAATTTTTTGGTACTTTATTGTTTTTAATAAATTTGGATTTAGATGCATAAAGTTCAATATAATTTGTTTAAATTTTTTCAGCAATGTCAAATTCAATTATACAACTGCTTGCTTCCGATAAATTTAATGGTGAAGGATATTCAAATTGGAAATCCAACTTAATACGATATTAGTTGTGGATGATTTGAGGTTTGTATTGACGGAGGAATGTCCTCTAGTTCCCAGTACAACAGCAAACTGAAATGTTCGGGACATCTATGATCGATGGGTCAGGGCTAACGAAAAAGCTCGGGCTTATATCTTAGCAAGTATGTCTGTACTTAATAAGAAACATGAGGTAATGCCCACCGCCCGTGAGATAATGGCGTCGCTCCAGGAGATGTTCGGACAACTATCTTCTTTTATTCGACATGAAGCCATTAAGTATGTTTACAGTACCCGCATGAAAGATGGTACCAACGTTAGAGAACATGTTCTCGATATGATGGTCCATTTTAATATTGCTGAGGCTCATGGGGCAATGAGACAAGTCAAGTCGGTATGATATTGGAATCTATCCCAGAGAGTTATCTGCCTTTCAAATCCGATGTTGTTATGAACAAAATTACTTATAATTTGACTACATCGTTGAACGAATTACATACATATTAGTCTATAATGAAACTTAAAGAAAAAGAAGTAAATGTTATTTCTCGATCTAAAAGGTTTGTAAAAGGGTCGACGTCTAAAACAAAACCCACTAATAATAAGAATTCGGTTCCCTCTTCTTCAAAAGACAAATATGTACAAATGAAGAAGAAGGGTAAAGGGAATAAGAAAACCACTGCTAAGAAAAACAAAAAAACAAACAAGACTTTCAAAGGAAAATGTTTCCAATGCAGAGAGGATGGGCATTGGAGACGTGACTTCCCAAAGTATTTAGTGAAAAAGAAAGTGGAAAAGGCAAAACAAGGTAAATCAGATTTACTAGTAGTTGAAACATGTTTAGTGGAAAATTCTCACCTAACTTGAATACTAGATTCAGGTGTCACTAATCATGTTTGCACTTTTCTACAGGAAACTAGTTCTTGGAGACAACTTTCTGAACAGGAAATGACTTCCAAGATGGGAGCGGGTAAAGTCATTTCAATTCAGGTAGTGGAAGATGTCAAGCTATTTTTTGGAGAATCTTTCATCCTACTTAGAAATGTATATTATGTACCTAAGATGAAAAGAAACTCAATCTCCATTTCTTGTCTGCTAGAAAATATGTACAGAATATCTTTTAAATGTAACAAAGTGTTTGTTTTTTTCAAGAGGTGTTCATATTTGTTTTGCAAGAGTCGAAAATAACTTGTACATATTAAAACCAACTGAAGCAAAGGCCATTCTTAGAGATGTTTAAAATAGCCGAGACTCAAAATAAAAAAGAGAAAATTTCTCCTTATGCCTATCTTTTGCACCTCAGACTTGGTCACGTTAATCTCAACCAGATTGAGAGATTGATAAAAAACGGTCATCTAAGTCAGTTAGAAGATAATTCCTTACCTCCATGTGAATCATGTCATGAGGGAAAAATGACAAAAATATCTTTTTTTGAAAAAGGTCTTCGTGCTAAAGAGCCTCTCGAACTTATACATTCAGACCTATGTGGTCCAATGAGTGTAAAAGCACGAGGAGGCTATTAATATTTTGTCAGTTTTATTGATGATTACTCGAGATATGACTACATTTACTTAATAAGTCATAAGTCTGAAACTCTTGAAAAGTTCAAAGAATTTAAAACCGAGAAAGAAAATTTGTTAAGTCAAAGAATTAAAACACTTCGATCCGATCGAGGTGGTGAGTATATGGATTTACAATTCTATAACTATCTAGTAGATCATGGAATTCAATCTCAACTCACAGTACCTGGAACACCACAACAAAACGGTGTTGCAGAAAGGAGAAATCAAACCTTGTTAGACATGGTCCGATCAATGATGAGTTATGCTCAATTACCCTAGGGTTATGCAGTGTAGACTGCAGTATATATTCTAAATATTGTTCCTTCAAAAAATGTTTCAGAAACACCGTATGAATTATGGAAATGACGCAAAACTAATTTACATCATTTCCATATCTGGGGTTGTCCAACAGACGTGTTGATACAAAATCCTAAGAAACTAGAAACACATTCGAAGTTATGCCTCTTTGTAGGATACCCTAAAGAAACAAAAGAAGGACTATTCTATGATGCCCAAGAAGATAAAATGTTTGTATCGACAAATGCTACATTCTTGGAAGAAAATCATATTAAAAATCTTCTACCTCGCAGTAAATTAATATTATAGAAAATGACCAAAGATGCTACAGAAAAATCAATAAGAGTTGTTGATCAAGCTTGTCCATCAACAACTGTTGTTTTCTCGTCACATCTGTCTCAAGAGTGAGTATGCTTCGACATAGTGGGAGGGTTATTCAGCAACTTGAATTCTATATGGGTTTAACAGAAACTTAAAATATCATATATGATGATGGATTAGAGGATCCATTAACCTTTAAAAAGGCGATGGATGATGTTGACAGGGAATAGTGGATAAAAGCCATGGACGTTGAAATGGAGTCTGTGTACTTCAACTCTATCTGGGAACTTGTCGATCAACCACATGGGGTTAGACCTATAGGTTGCAAATGGATCTATAAAAGAAAATGAGACCAAATTGGTAAGGTGCAAATCTACAAAGCTAGACTTGTGGCAAAAGGTTTTACCCAAAGAGAAGGGGTTGATTATGAAGAAACCTTTTCTCCTATTGCCATGATAAATCGATTAGAATACTTCTATCCATTGCCACATATTTTGACTATGAAATATGACAAATGGATGTCAAGACAACTTTTCTAAACAACCATCTTGATGAAAGTATTTTTATGTCTCAACCAGAAGGGTTCATCGAACAAGGATAGGAACAAAATGTCTGTAAGCTTAAACGATCCATTTATGGGTTAAAACAAGCTTCAAGATCCTGGAATATAAGATTTGATACTGCGTTCAAATCTAGTATCAAATCTTATGGTTTTGAACATAATGTTGACGAACCTTATGTATACAAGAGAATAGTCAACAAGACTATAGCATTCTTAGTACTTTATGTTGATGATATCTTGCTCATTGGAATGAAGCAAGCTTCCTTGCTGACATAAAGAGATGGTTAGCAATACAGTTCTAAATGAAATATTTGGGTAATGTTCAATACGTTCTAGGAATACAGATCTTTCGAAATCGAAAGAATAGAACCCTAGCACTATCTCAATCATCTTTGTCAAGATATAATATGCAAAATTCCAAAAAAGGTATATTACCTTTTAGACATGAGATTCATTTGTCAAAGAAATAGTGTCCTAAGACACCTCAAGATGTTGAGGAAATGACAAGAATTCCATGTGCATCTGCAGTTAGAAGTTTGACGTACGCAATGTTATATACACGTCCTGATATCTGCTTTGCAGTTGGAATCATCAGCAGATTCCAATCCAATCCAGGACACAGTCATTGGACTGCTGTAAAAAAAATCCTCAAGTATCTAAGGAGAATGAGGGACTATATGCTTGTGTATGGACCTAAGGATTTGATCCTTACTGAATACAATGATTCTGATTTCCAGACTGGCGTCGATTTAAAGAAATCTACTTCAGGATCAGTTTTCACTCTCAATGGAGGAGCTATAGTTTGAAGAAGCATTAAGCAAAGTTGTATCATTGACTCCACAATGGAAGTAGAATATGTAGCTGCATGTGAAGCTGCTAAAGAAGCACTATGGCTACGCAAATTCTTGGCTGACTTGGAAGTAGTTCTAGATATGTACCATCTCATTAGAGAGAGAGTATACCGAGGAGATGTGATCGTCACGAAAATAGTCTCTAAAGACAACCTTGCTGATCTATTTACGAAGGCCCTCTCGGCTAAAATGTTTGAGGGCCACCTGGTTGGACTAGGACATCGAGCAACGTAATCTAGGGCAAGTGGGAGAATATCTATGGTATTAGAAATGCCCTAGTTTATTGTATTTTTCCTTTATGTTTCTCAACATTGTACTATATATATTTATTCTCACTGGAGTTTTAGTCTAAGTGGGAGATTGTTGGGAATGTCCTAGAACTCGTAGTTCGTAAATTTTGTGTTAAACATTCTATTTATCAATAAAATATTATTGAGTATCTTATTTAATAAAGTTGTTGATTTTGCATTCTATTATGAAGATCCAATAAACATATCCATAGTTATAGTATGGATACTTTAACTTTATGTGGTGACATAAACAGGATCAAGTTAATTTTATATAGCCTATATGGTCTATAAGTATATAGATGAAATTGGTTATCTCATCCTGGTAATACTATTGGATGTGGCTCATTCTGTATATGTAATACAGATGATGTGATCTACAGATCATTCATGTAGAGACATGTGAGTAGAGGCATCCTATGCAATGAGTTTTCATATAGACTAGACCACGAAATAGTCACTTTTCTTTATAACGACCGTTTACTGTTAAAATGACTATTTCATACTAAAGTAATCTAGAATAACTCAATCTTAATCCTGAGGCAGCCATGAACTTCTGTTTATTCAGGATTATCCTTTGATCTGCATGGGTGAGAATAGCCCAACAACATGGCTTAATAAGCCTTCCATTTTGGGGATAAGATCGAATGGATAACTGAGGACATAACCCTTGAAGATGGAATTCACTCCTACCCATAGGTTGTTCTCTTAAGTGTTGATTCCAGGTCTTGAACAATCTTGGCCATGCCTTCTCATGATAGAGAGGGACATGATTCATAAGTAATATTATGAATCAAATTGTTCATTAGAGGGTTAGTGGGAACTTAAGGAACAAGATGTATTTACAGGGGTAAAATGGTATTTTTGACCCAACTGTAATTATGAATGACCTGTGAAGGATCGACTTACTGATTATGGTTAATATGGACAGAAATATATCTACAGTGAGGAGAGTGTAATTGTTGAGCTATAGTGGTGTGTCTTCATAGTTAACGAATAGTAATTAATTCGATTAAAGAGTTTAACGAATTAATTACAGATCGTTGGAGCTCATGTTCTGTAGGTTCATTAGGTCCATCTACTAGCTATTAAATTGGAATAACAAATTGAGTATTGATGTATGAAATTAGGGTTATGAATTTGAAATGTTCAAATTCAATTTAGGGTTTTCGATTGATTGTATATGATACAATTAAAAACATTTAATTTAATTGAAATTAAACAAATTTGAAAAATTAGTTAATATTTAAATTATGATTTAAATATGAAATTGATTTATATTGATGAAATTAATATTATTTTAATTAAAATTAATTTTATTTAAAATAATTTTATAAAACTAATTTAAACAATAAAATAAAATGATTTTTTGAAATCATTTTCAATTTAGTGGATTTTCCCATTTTTTTGGGAAAAATCCACTAACTACATTTTGATGGATTATCACCAAAATCCAATTCAATTTTGTGATGATCACCAAGTAGGTGTTGCCCTCCATGCTATTAGTTTTGCATGAATTCTATCTATATATAGAAGCTCCATGCAAAAAGATTAAAAAAAATTTGAGTTTACTTGCTGAAGTAAAAGTACTGAAAACCCTACTCAACCCTTACTTGTTCATCCTCAATTCAGCTTAATTTAAGTGTTTCCACCACACGTTCCTACTTGAGCATAGTGGAGAAGATCTTGGTGGTAGTCTTCTTGAAGAATCAAGCTCTATCTTAATGGATTTCTACTGAATTCGTGGAAGAAATCTTCAAAGGTAATATGTGTTTCAAACCCACTTATGAATGTCATATGAACAACATGTTTAAAACTCAAATTAAATATAGTTTAAGTGCTTATTAATTATGAAGTCTTCTGTTGCATGTTATATTACTCCTTCATTGTTTGTATTGAGGACAATGGATCTCCACATATCTTCATAATTGTATGATATTGTCCACTTTGGGTATAAAGCCTCACACCATTGAAGATTGTTCTCCTCCCTTATAAATTCATGATCATCCCTTTATTTAACTGATGTGAGGACTTTGACCACATTCCCACCCAAAAATCCTCCCCTCGAACAAAGGATCACCAAGCGTTCCTTTAAATAGCCATCTAATCTCCATGCTAACCCAACCATGAAGTAGTCAACCAATCGAATTACACTTGAGTACACTGCCTCTTTGAAAGCTTAACCACAAACAAATACTTTGAGCATGACTACATCTTGTTCAACCGTTGACGATTTTTACTGACAGTGCATGACTCTGAGACCAGTTTGTTAGGGACAATGAACCTCCACATATCTCCACAATGGCATGATATTGTCAAACCCTCATGACTTTGCTTTTGGTTTGACCCCGAAAAGCCTCATACGAATGGAGATAAATGTCCTTATTTGTATACCCATGATCATTCCCTTCCTTAACTAATATGGGATTTTATCCGCACTTCTAATAATCCCCTCCTCGAACAAAGTACTACTTTGAGCCTCCCCTCGAACAAATCTGTCCACTCTTAGCCATGAGAGCTTGCTCTAAATCCAAAGGCACCTCTCATTCATCTTGGGTCACTTGCTCTTCATATCGAGACACGCCATTTCATCTCGAGTCAACTTGCTCTTCAATCCCGAGGCATATCCCATTCATCTCGGATCAACATCCAAACAGAGCACATGAGCACGAGCATGGATCACACTTGCCCTTATCAAGGTATGGGAAACCACAAGACTACCCAGATAGAGCACAAACAAGGTTTACTAAATTTCTCTGTTCATTATTTGAGGATTTCACCCACACAACTAGGTTTAGACCAAGGCTCTGATACCAATTGATAAAGACAATGGACCTTCTCTTTAAGTTACCATGGCCTTTGGTTCCCCTAATCTTGTTTCTTCCACGATTCTCAGCAACAAAAGCATGTGAATTACCAACTCCCATCTCCTTTCTTATTATATCTTCATTGAACATGTTTTGTTTGATAACATCCAAAGAAAAAACACCTTCTGAAATACAGTTACTAATAGTCACAACCAAGGTTTCCCAACTGTTTGACAAAGAACTCAACAAGAACAAAGCCTACAATTCATATCAAGATTAATCTTCATAGTAGTCAACTTATTAATAATATCCTGAAAGTAACTCAAATGCTCAGAAAAAAGACTTCCCACCCTTTAATTTCAAATTAACAAGCCGCTTGATTAATGAAACTTTGTTATGTACGATCTTCCTTTCATAAATACCTTCCAATTTTTTCCAGAACACATATGGGTCGGATTTCTTAGAAACATGGTTGAAAATGCCAATATCAATCCATTTCCTAATAGTCTATAAAGTTTTTCTCTTTAACTTTCTCCAATATTTTTCTTACATTTTCTCTGGTTTTGTCAAATAGAAATTATGCCATCCGCTTTTGTAGTTATTTCAATTGGATCAAACAAATCCTCCATCATCGATCTCTAGATGGAATAATTAGTTTATGTTAATTTAATCATTGAATTACCTCCACCATTACTAGTAGACTCCATAACAATGATTAATTAAAATCCGCTCCGATACCAAATGGTAGGATCCAAACAATATATCAACAACTCACTAATATCTCCTCAAAGACAATCAACCAAACAATCGTACTTCAAAACACAACAAATCAATCACCAAATAATCACAAAGCAATCAACAAATAATGGAGCAATAAACCATGAAATTTTGGAAGACGACAAGCAAAGAGTATACACGAATTATACGTGGAAAATCCATTCGATGTGAAGAGTAAAAACCACGGGACTTGTGAGAAGTCCTCTCTTGTTAACTTCTCCTATTATGATAAAATTAAGGAAAAAAGAACCCAAATCAGTCATGCAAAGATTCACTACCCGTTAACACTTTCATACATAAGAGATCAACCCTTGAGAGATAAAAGAATGAAAAATCACCTAATTTCACAGATTCTATTCAACAGTGATTACGGACAACCTTGAGCTCCAAGCAATGATCCAGTCATTCCAAACGAGACTCTATTTGTCCCAAATATACTGAACAAAGTTCAACACAATCTAACGATTCAAACTTCAACCATCGACAACTTTGTGAAAGTTGTTGCTGAAAAACGAACTACACAATTATTTGTCTCTCTCTGATTTTCTGCCTCTTTTTTCACTATCTTCTTCCTTGGGTCATATCCATATCGCATAAAAGAAAATCTAGGGCTTTCAAGATGTGTCAACCCAAAAATTAGCCTCATTTGGGCCAAACATATTACCCAACATTTTTAGGCTCACAAAACATAAGTTTAAAAGTAAACTTTTGCATGTGCAACAATGGGCTAGACACTCACAATAGTTTGTATTTTGTTTTTTGTTTTTGGTTTTTGAAAGTTAAGCCTAGTTTCTCTCTTTTATTTTACAATGATTTGCATATTTCTTAAGTATAATTATTGAATTCTTAGTTAGATTCTAAAAACAAAACAAGCTTTTAAAAGCTATTTTGTAAATTTTCAAAATTTTGCTTGGTTTTTAAAACTATTAATAAAAAAAATAGATAACTAAGGAAGAAATTTGGAGGTGGAACTAGTATTTATAGATTTATTTTCAAAAACAAAAACAAAAGATCAAATGGTTATCAAACTGGAGTTAAGTGTAGTTTATCCTAATTTTTTTGTTCATTGACTAAGGAACTTGTTTAATCTCATTTTGAATTGCAAAACTTCGAAGGATGTCTTCTTAATTAATCCTTTTCTCTCTACGTTCCATCTATGTCTCTTTTAAATATGTTCTCCCTTTCCAACTTGTTTTTTGCTTTTAACATACAATCTTTCTTTCTAACTTTTGTCTATCATTCTCCATTTTCTTTTCTCTCACTTTTCATTCTCTCACCAAATATATATCTCCCTTTGTCATTTTCAAACTTTCCTCTAAACTTTTTTTCTTTCAGGTATCTAAATACATATTATATATCACACAATTTCTTTTCCTATCTAAAATATTTTTCTTCCATTAAAAAATTCTCTCAAAAAACAATAGATTTGTGATTGTCAAATCAAAGGCCAAATGAATGGAAACAAAAATTGAGAGTTAGCGATCTGAGAAAATAAGGACCCGTTTGATAACAATCTCGTTTCCTATTTTTTTTTATCTTTCTTGTTTTTTGTTTTCTATTTTTTTTAGTTTTTAAGAATTAGAAACATGAATATGTTTGATTACTATTTATGTTTATTGTCTCTTAGATAAATAAACAAAAAATAGAAACGTGTTTGATAACTATTTATTGTTTCTTTTAGTTTTTTCCTCATATTTTTGTTGTTTTAGAGTTTAAATATAATTTGATTAAATAAAACAAAAAATAAATAATATGCTTCTAAAAAATACATATAACATGCATTAAAATATAAAAAAACACTGCAAACATTTACATTATCAAATACAAATAAATTCTTATGTAAAATTAACAACAATAATACAATTATTTCTATTTTTATTCGAGAAATTGTGCATTGAGGGGACGTGATTGTCATGCAGATAGCTTTGGTGCACAACATTGCTGATCCGTTTACAAAAGTCCTCATGGTTAAGGTGTTTGAGGGTCACCTGTAGAGTATGGGTCTATGGGACAGGCCATGTCTAGACTTGGGCAACACGCGTTATGCCTTAGTTTATTATTTATGTACTTTGTATTTTGATTATATTGTACATTGCCTAGCTTTAGATCAAGTGGGAGATTGTTGGGGTTGATGCCCTAAATCTCGTAGGATCCTATAGTTTGTAAATGTTTTGATCAAACTCATTGTTTATTTAATAAAATATATGATATTTTATTCCATATATGTTGCATTAACCACAAACCAATAAACTAACATCTATGGTTATCTTATAGCTTAAACATGTATGTAGAGACATATAGGTAGATCATATTTAAGTGATAACCTAAATGGTCTGTAGTAAATGGATAAGGCTAGGTACCTTATTCTGGTGACACTACGAGTATGACCTGCTTTGTAGGTGTTACAATTATTGTAAAGTACTACAAATGATCTGATCCCGATCATTAATGTATAGATATGTGAGCGGAGATAATCTATACAAAGAAGTTTGTATAAGAACGAACCATGAAATGTTTAGTCTCATTATATAACACCATTCATAATAGAGACTTACATTTCACTAGGATGACCATAAGTAACATGACCTGAATCCTGAGTAAGTTGTGAACTTCTGCCTATGAGAGTTGTCCTTTGATTTGTATGGATGAAAGTTGTCAGATTGTTGACTCAATAAGCCTACCATTTTGGAGACTCATCTGGTTGGGGAGTTAGAAACATAACTACACAAGAAGAAATTCACTCCTTCCCCGAGGTTGAGGTTAGTAGATAAATTGCTCCTTTAAGGGCTGATTTTGAGGCTTGAACAATGAGAATCAATTTTTGGATTATTTTGAATTGTTTAAATTAATAAAGATATTTATTTATATATGATATAATTAAGTTTTTTTTAAATATATATATGATATAATTAATTATAATATATTTGATACATTATAGCATTTATGAGAGGAAATAAATATTCAAAAAAAATTCAAATATTAATTATATGAATTAGATTCATAATTGTTAAATTTGATATAAATGTGATTTATATTAAATGCCATATGAAAGAGAAAAGAATTTATAGGTTATATTGTATATGATACAATATTAAAACTATAGATTATATGTTATATTTGATATAACATATAATTATATACATATATATATATATATATATACTATAAGCTAATTGTAATGACGAGTACTTATGATTGAAGAAACTTTTGTCAAAGAGTACCTATGAGCGGAAGTAAGATTGTTCCAAATTCATTGTGACAGAAATATCGCATTCATAAACATACAACAAGTTATGCATTAAAGAATAAATTACAGCATGCTTTGAAAAATAAATAACAAAGGAACGAGAGACATATCTCTTGAAGAACTCTTCTTCTGTGTAACTTTCGCTCTCGTCAGGATCGGCAACTCATGCAGTCGTTGTGATCGCTAAGTCTATCGTCTACCAAATCTCGATGTCGCTCACCACTGCACAATCTTCTACACGAACAAGCAGCAAGGAGGACACGACCACTCAATAACCTCGGTGTTCTTGGAGTGAGAATCCAAGAGGTGTGGGCTCTATTGGATTTGGTAGAGGGAAGGAGGAAACTATGAAGTTTACAATGACCAAACAAGTGGGAAAGCTTTTGGGTCCATCGTATAGACGAGTGCTTGATCGTTCAGCAAAGAGTGCACGATCGTTTAGGTAAATCGCTCATGCGTGCGATCGTTTAATAAAAGCTATATGATCGTTTAAGAAAGTTGCGCATGCACACGATCATTTAGGACTTGAGCTATCGTGTATGCTCTCGTTAGCTAGACAATGGGTAGTGTACTAGAGCAATTATCCGATGTCCTTGCAAAATGAAAACTATTTTCATTTTATCCTTCAGTTACGAAAACTAATTGCAACCTCCCACTATCTCATACGGTTATGGAGAAAAACCACCAACAATTATCTCATAATTGTTTAATTAAAAAATAAATATAATCATATTATATTTATAACCTATTGTTTTAATATCACATCATATGCAACATATAAACCATAGTTCTTTTCTCCTCCACTAGATAGAAATCATATTTTTATCCTTTTCCTCCAATTAATGTATCTCATACATCATGTCAACTATATCATATATAATTGAATCGTTTAATCATATCATATATAATCAAACTCCTTCTTGTCAATTTGAACACTTCAAACTGACCCAAAAATTGATTCTCAACTTGAATCCATTAAGCTACCAAGGGGACCTTGTGGACTTGTGGCTTGAAGCTCTAACGGTACGTGAATAACTGACTAAACTCTTTAGCCACGAGATCCACCATTCGTTAACTGTCAGACATTCCACTAAAGACCGAAAGCTGCACTCTTCTCACCACAGATATATTTCTGTGTTCATCGGATACAACCAATAAACAGTACAATAACCCTTCATAGATGATCGAAAGTACAATTGGGCCAATTTACCGTTTTGCCCCTGTAGTCACATCTAACTCCTTTAGTACCACTGATCCCTCTAATGAACAATACAACACAATCGTACTATGTGTGGACACCTCTTGGGCCATGAGAAGGTGTGTGTCGCCACATCGTTCAAGCTCCGGAATCAGCCCTTAAGGGAGCAATCTATCTACTTACCCCTGCTTCGGGGAAGGAGTGAATTCCATCTTGTGTAGCTGAGTTCCCAGCTCCCCAATCAGACGAATCCCCAAGGTGGTAGGTTTGTTGAGTCGTCGATCTGGCCACTCGCACTCATGCAAATCGGATTGCCTTCATAGGTAGGAGTTCCCAACTCACTCAGGATTAAGGTCATATTACCTATAGTCATCCTAGTGAAATGAAGTCTCTGTCATTAACGGTGTTATATAACGAGACTATAATACTTCGTGGTCTGGTCTTATACAAACTCCTTTATACAGGACGCCCCCGCTCGTATGTCTCTACATGAATGATCAGGATCAAACCATCTGTAGCAAGTCACAACACTTGTAACTCTTTTACAAAGCAGGCCACATCCGTCGCGTCATTAAGATAAGGTTTCCCTCCTTTATCCATATACTACAGACCATTTTGGTTATCACTTAAGGCATGATCCACCTGTATGTCTCCACATACATGCTTAAGTTACAACGACAACCAGGGATCTTAGTTTATTAGTTTTTGTGGTAAAGCAAATAAAACTCCTATGTTTCATAGACAATAGTGAAGAAAAATATCATATATTATTACATCACAAGTGTTTGTTCAATACATTGTTTACAAACTACAGAACCCAATGAGAATTTAGGGCATCAACCCCAATAATGATAAGCTATTGGCCTAATACGTACAAGTGACGTTGCATGCAAAATAGCATATCCCCATACAGATGAAGGAAGCTTAGCTCTCATAAGTAATGGTCTTGCAATTAATTGCAAACATTTTATAAATGATTCTGCTAAACCATTTTGTGTATGAACATGAGCTACAGAATGTTCAACACTTATCCCAATTGATATACAATAGTTATCAAAAGCTTAAGATGTAAATTTACTAGAATTATCAAGACGAATGGTCTTAATTATATAATAAGGAAAGTGTGCTCTTAACTTAATTATTTGAGCAAGTAATCTTGCAAATGCAAGATTTCGATGTGATAATAAGCATACGTGTGACCATTTGCTGGATGCATCTATTAATACCATAAAATATCTAAATGGTTCACTTGGTGGGTTAATGGGTCCACATATATCACCATGAGTTTATTCTAAAAATGTAGGTGATTCAGTCCCCACTTTAGCTTGTGATGGTCTAATTATCAATTTCCTTTGAAAGCAAACATCACATGATAATTCATTAGATTGAAGAATATTTTGGTTCTTCAATGGGTGTCCGTTTGAATTCTCAATAATTCTCTTCATCATTATAGATCCTGGATGACCCACTCGGTCATGTCAAATTGTAAATATGTCTGGATTGATAAACTTCAAGTTTATTGTTGCATATGTTTCAATTACTTGTATATGAGTATAATATAATCCAGAAGGTAAAGCAAGCAATTCTTCCAATATACTTTTTCATTTGAGACAGTAGATATGATATATAGATACTCCACATTATTCTTACTATCGGTCTCAATATGATAACCATTGCAATGTATATCTTTAAAACTTAGAAGATTTCTCTTTGATTGACTAGAGAACAATGCATTGTCAATTGTAAATTTGTTCCTCTAGGCAAAATAATATTTGCTTTTCCAAAACCTTTGATCAAGTTTGCAGAACTTGATATTGTATTTACTTTTGTTTTTAGCATTGTCAATTTGGAAAAATATTTTTTATTTGTAAGTATTGTGTGTATAGTTGCACTATCTGCCAGACATAGATCTCCTTTGCTCATTTTTTAAACACTTGACATATGAAAATGATCCATGTTTCTTTAGCGAGAAAAATGACAGTAGCTCGTGCTAATAATGTGTTGTGAATTTGAGGAGCACAACGGGAACACAGATGTAGAGAAATATAATATAATAATATTAAATAACAAAAATTATAAAATTGGATGATATGAAAATTAGTGGAATTTTGAAGTGGAATTCTTACCAATGTATGTGTAATTTTAAGATCTACCAAATGTCACTATTTATAGACAAAGTGACAAGTAAGATGTTGACTTACATGGACACCAAACATGAATAATTACAAGACACATGACAACATGAAGGGTGACATATGACTTTTGGGACACTAAGTAATGAGCATCTATTTATTATTATAATATTCATAATATAAATCTAAATAGTGAAAATTTTAAATTCAAAAAATTAAAGTAACATGTAAATATAAAAAAATTAATAAAGAAAAATAAAAGAAATAAATAGAAAAAATATATAGAAAAAGGTATAGCAAAATTAATGTTAAAAGAATGAAAAACAATCAAGTGTCTTACCCGATATTTGAACATAGTCCTTAAAACCTTAACATAACTCTAGGCATGCCTATCAACGAACTTGGCTAGGCATGTCAATTATTTGATCATGTAATTGATCATAATAGAACCTAAAATAATTGTCCAAAAAATCTATTTTAAAGGCCCAAAATAACAATTGACCCAGTCAAATGTCCCCTTGCTGATGTCATGACCATATGAAGTTATGGTATTGTCCTACTTTTTTTTTTCCTGTTCTTCTCTGGTGCAAGAAATCTTCCTCTACATATCGTCTTCTTCTTCTTTGGCATGACGAGTCCATGCGAGTAGCTCCCACTCGACAAACTTCGGTGAGCAAGAGACGAGAGAGAAGAGTGATTGTGTGAGTGAGAAAACGGAGAGAGAGCGAGATGAGCGAGAACGAGAGACATAGTGATTTGTAAGTGTAAAAAGAAGAGAGCGAGACGAGCGAGAGCGAGAGCGGACTGCTTTCTTGTGTTCACGCAAGTATATTTTGGTAATTTCACTTGAATTTGATGTCAGCAAAGGGGACATTTTTTTTTTAAAAAAAAATCATTTCACATTTTTTACCTAATTTTTGAGTTATCCATCCGACGAACCCATAGAAACAGATAAATAAAATAGAAATAGAATAAGGAGAAACTATTTTTTGTAGTTTCTCGAATTTGGCCTCGTTTTTAGAAGCGTTTCACAAATTTTAGAAACAAGAAATGAGAATGATTATTAAAGAAGTTGTTTTCTTAAAAAAATGAGAAACAGAAACAGGAAACAAGAAAGGGAAACATTATCAAATGGGCCCTAAAACAATAGGTAATAGGTAAGATAAAGGGAGGGAGATGTAATATGACAAGTAAGGTATATATTTGTCCATCAAATATTTAGAGGGTATCCAATCTTCACTACAACAAAAATTGGTTTTAGTGACGAAAATATTTAGTCGCAACTTTTGCGACGAAATATCAATTTGTTAAAACTTTTGCGACAAATTACTTTTTCACCGCTTAAATCTTGCGATGAAGAACAAATTTGTTGCAAAACTTGAATGAATTTTTTTTTGTCGCTTAAATCTTGCGACGATATTTTATTTTCGTTGCAGTTTGCGATGAATTTTATTTTGCATCGCAATATTGCTTGCGACGATTTTATATTTTCGTCACAATCTGAAATCGTCGTAAACTTAAAAACTAAGAAGAAAAAAAACATGGGCAGCAAAAGCGTTTTAATTTTGACCCTTTTGCCGTCCACCTTCTTTAAACTCCATCTTAAGTTTTCATTTTTCAGAAAGGGGCATATAAAGGTTTATTTTGAGAGTTTAGGGGTGCAAGTTCTTCCATTTTCACATGAAGAGGAGAAGTTCTTCCATTTTCAGAAGGAAGGGGAGGTGGTTCTTTCGAAGGGGAGTGAGTTTTCTTCAACTTTGAGCTTCTTTTAGGTTTTGTGTTTAGAGGTATTTCTTCAATTTCAACTTATTTGTTTTTTTTTTTTTTGGTTTGGGGTTCTCTCTCATTTTTAAGTTTTTTTGTTTCCTTATTATTTAGAGAACATCGTTTGAGCTTGAATTATTTTTTAGTTAAGTATTTGGAGGTATATAAAATTTTGCATTATGATCTTTTAGCTTAAACTTTGTTATTGAGAAATATTTGTGTCATTTAGAGTCTATTTATGTAATTGAAAATTGATTTAGAGCTTATTGTTGGATGAAAGTGTGATTTTTTTTAGTTTATTATGTGTCCAAAAGTTTGATTATTGGATGTGGTTAAAGTTTGATTTGTACCTTATTGTAGAATTGGAATTTTGTCATCAAGCCTCTTGAAGTTTAATATTTGATTTTGAGTGTATTATGTGCTTAAAGTGAAACTTGGAGAATATTTGTGTGATTAAACTGTGATCTAAAGTATATTTATGTGGTTGAAGTTTGATTTAGAACTTATTGTGTGATTAGAACTTTGTTAAATTTTGATTACCTATGCTTAAGAATTTATTCATGACTTAAGTTGAAAGAATCATATATATGATATATATATCATAGTATTAATATATATATAAAGTAATATTAAAAATATTTGCTAATTGTGATATGTATGATATTCATGATTGGTGAATGTAACCCTACTCAGGTTTGAAAGAGGAGAGGTGTTTAGTTTTTAAGTTGTGATGGTGACAAATTGTTATGTTTATAGCATTGATTTGTTCGAACAGTAAAATACGATGACTCTACTCATTATATTTTTCTTATTTATTATTTTGCAGAGTTGTCCAACTCTATATTTTGGTGCTGAAATTTCGGGTAGGTACACACTATTACTAAGACATTTTCTTATGTGCTTTTTTTCTATATGTGAAATTGTAGGTAGTAAGCCTTCAATTTGTTTATTTTGAGTATATATTGTGTATTGGAGAATATGTGTGTGATTAAAGTGTTATTTGGACGCTATTTATATGATTGAAGTTTGTTTCAAAGTTTATTGTAGGATTGAATTGCGACTTTGAGTCTATTGTGCACTCAAAAATTCTATTTGGAAGTTATTTGTGTGATTAAAGTTTGATTTGGAGTTTATTTATTTGATTTAAAGCATGATTTATGTGACTAAATTGTGATAAGTCGAATGTGTAATTAGTTTAATTTTGATCTTCTTGTGTGTGATTAAAATTTGATTCTAGTCTTATTGTGCAATTTGATTTGATTCTTATTTTGTGATTTTTATCCTATTAAATCTATTGAACATTAAAATGTTACATTTTACATATTGATCTTGTTTTCTTAGTTGAATCTTATCACTCATAATTTTAGTTGGGAGAATTGACACGGACAACTACCTTCAAACCATCTCCACAATGGTATGATATTGTCCACTTTGGGCATAAACCCTCATGGCTAGGGTTGGCAAAATTTCCCGCGGGGCTCTATCCCGATCGAGGCGGGGAATCCCCGGTTTGACTGGGGATGGGGTCAAACCGAGGAATTTTTTCGGGGCCCCGTTCGAGGATGGGGCGAGGACGGGGATGGTATCCCCGCCCCAACCCCGATTAATCCCCGTTCCCAATTTTATATAGTTATATTTTTAGTATTTTATAAATATATATTTATAATATATAAAATAACTTATTTATATGTATGTTTATAATGTATACTATAGATTTATAGTGTTGTAAGCCCAATATTGAATATATAAATTCTAAATTTAAGCCCAAAAGTCAAACCCAAACTTAAATAATTAAAAGGAAAAAAATGGAGAATCCCTGTGGGAAAACGAGAAATGGGGCCCTGCGGGGACCTATTTCCCCGACGGGGAGTCCCTGCCCCTGTCCCCGCTTTCAAATGACAGGGACGGGGGCGAGGGACCCTCCCCCACCCCGCCTCGGCCTCGTTGCCAACCCTACTCATGGCTTTGTTTTTTGTTTCACCCCAAAAGGCCTTATATCACTGGAGAGAGTCACCCTCATTTATATATTGTTAACTTGTAGAAATACAAGTTATTGTGGCTCATAAGTTGGAACAATTAGGATGTTTAATGATAAAATCTCATCATTTTTAGAAGAAACGCATGGAATTATTCGAACACTATCAAACTTATGCAAAGAAATGTTTATTGTTAAAACACTAAACACTAATGCATGATATTGCAGCGCATGATTAAGAAGAGTGTCGTAGGCAAAGTCTAACGCATGGGCATGCGTCGGAGGGATTCAACGCAAGGAAGATTCATTGATTCAGGCTGTTTGTGTCAAATCACCACTTGTAAGCATGAGCACTTGCAGCGGGCAGCGTCTGAAAAGCATCTGAGTGATAGGTGGCTGACCAGGGTATGGAATTTAATGCTGCCCATAATCTAGTTGGAGAAGACTAACGCCTATAAATAGAAGAAATCCCATCAAATGAAAGAGTTCCAAGTTCCAAGTTCTCAACTCTCAGTTTTTAGTCTCAGTTTTAGCTTAGTCTTAGTTTTAGATCTTTAGAGCTGTGCTGTGGTGTCGAGAAGAACCAGAGGGAAGAAACCACCATCATCGTCGATCAAGGAGCGAAGGAAGCCGAGCTCGAGAGAGACGCTTCTTCCAATTCTTCCACAAGTGATTGTACACAACTAGAATTAAGCCAAAGAGGACAAAAGATTGTACTCTTCGGCTTGACTCATTTCATTTCATCTTACTTATCGCCTTCATCTTTTCATCTGATTTAGTATTAGTTTTGTAAAGACAACCAGTTTCTTTATAAATTCACATATTTGATCTATTATACTTTGCCACTGTTATTGTTGTTTATGTTGGATGCATCTATACTTCATGCAAAATTTCATTTCGAACGCTTAAGCCAATTAAATCAATTGGTAAAACCATCTTTAGCTTAAACTATTCAAGAGAATAAATAAGCCAGCATCAAGTTAGAACGCCTAGTGCATCTAGAGATAGACGCACTGGTGTTTTATTACGTCCTGTGTTTGACGCATACATCCTAGAGATAAGTATTGTATGATATTCGCATTGAGAAGTTTCAAATAGATTCTAACGCATAAATGGAGATAAACAAGTCATCTCATTCGCATAATATTCTTGTTTGTGTACATCCAACTTAGATCGACGCATATCACTTGCATCAAACTCCATTTTCACACGACCCATCATTCCCTACTCTACCCTTTTGTATCTTCTTGCACACACACACAGCACCTTAGTGTAAATAACTCATTTCCCCATACATTTAGGATATCCCTACAACAGTTACAATGCAAGGTCTGTGTTAGCTTTAATCTGAATCCCTGAGTTTGACCCTAGACTTACCAGGAACCTAAATTGGATTTATACTTGGATCTGATTCAGGAAAACTTGAACGTCAATAGAGGAGTCTCATGCATCCTGTTGCACATCACTAACACATCAATGCATTATCAACGCATCAACTCGTTATTAACACATCAACGCGTTATCAACGCATCAATGCATCATCAACTCTTCTTTGTATAATTGTGGTTGCTATTGGTGGTCTCTCAATATTTGTCTAAAAGTTCTCTCAATCTCCGGGTCGTAATTCGCAAGAGATTGAGAGTTCTGTAAAGAAATAAAAAAATTATCGTTAGCAAACTATCTTGCCGAAGTCCCCGACAACGGTGCCTAAAACCTGATGCTTGTATTTTATGAAGTGAAAATATGGATGATATACGTTGATGGAATTGTGTTGTGCACTCAAGTTTCCCCAGTGGAATTCAAGTGTAAATTCCTCTGAGTTTCCTGGTAAGTCTAGGGTCAAACACAGGGACTTGTGAAAACAGATTAATTGATAATTTTTATAAAGACTTTGCGATAACCGGATAAATAATAAAGTGTTGGGTTTGTTGTTTCCGTTGATGAAAATTAAATAAATGCGAAGAGTTTGAAAAGCGTTGGTAAACGGGAGATGCGATGAAATTCAGTGAACGGGTTGAGAAGGGTTTCGGCTAACACTCCCTAGAATGCGTTCATGTTATGCGATCATGCAACATGCATACAACAGTAAACCACCTCTCAGTGCGAATACCACGGCTTCTAAGGCTAGAACGCATGTGATATATGCGACAAGTCTATAGGGTCTACACATAAACCTCTATTGCTATTTATGCGATGACAACATGACATCCACGCAAATATGCAACCACATAATATCATTCTCAGCATGTGATGTAGAATGACAAACAAAGCTTATCTTTAAATCCCTATCTCTTGTTTATGCAGTTCTAATCTTGTTCTCTCGAGTCCAGATTCTAACCTAGCTCTCTTGAGACATTAGGTTCTTTCTTTAGACTCTCTCTAGAGTAACTCTAAAGGGTATTTTGCACAACATAAAACAAGACAATCGCAAGCAAATAACTTCCAAGGTCATGTTAGGTTAGTTCTTCTTAACCCATTCGACTAGTTTAGCTACTCATGCATATTAAGAGAGTGAACAGATGTAGAAATAGAAATTCCATTATATAAGTATGAAGATGAAGTACAGAATAACAATGCAAGTATAAAATGAAGAGCTTGGTAGCAATCTCTTGCTGCTAGACGTTTACACTGTTTCTACTCGTGCTCAAAATATAATCTCGCTCTCGCGAGAGTCGGCTCACTCTCTAATGTTACGCCCCAAGGTTCTCTCTTGAGTTTCGTTGAGTGATCTCTGGCGCCACCACTCTTCTATTCCTCCGCCTTAAAATGGAAAGGAAACTATGAACAGAAGCGTGAACTAATCAACTGGTTAACCCCTTCTCTGAAGAATGCCCTTGGTATTTATAGAGCATCCATAGTGAAAGGCGACTTCTCTCTCCTATCTGTACAGATGGGACAACTTTAATTCCTGACTGATACGCCGGATAATTGTCACCGATAAAGCTGAATGTACTTTGTGACCGTTATCGGCTGTCAACTTAATTTGGATTCGATTGTCATCAACTTTTTATCCCATCGCTCTTAATTATCCTTTCACCCGGATGCGCCCACCATGTTGCACTGACCAAGTTGCGACGATCCTTCTCGAACGAATGTATGCGAGCACGATCAACGCAAAGCCTTGCGTTGAAGTTGCGCTCGACCACTGATTTCCTATGATCGCAATTCTTGCATTGTGTTAACGCATATTCTGCACAAAAATACAAAGATCAACTATTCTAATGCACTGAACGCATACGACCGCAATATTATGAAATTGATGCTTAATGGACGCAAGTTAACATATTTCATCAATGCAATCCAACATTGTTTAAGAACTTAGCACTATGATAACGTGCATTTTTTCCCATTATCACACCCCTAAATTTAAACAATGCTTGTCCTCAAGCATAAGCTAAAGATTCCTTTAGCAAGTCAACCGCATAGTTCTTTTCCTAGACTTCTCAAGGATACTTCATTCAAATCCTATATGCCATAATTTCCTTAAGTCTTATTCAAGTCTCTTCTTAAAATATTTCTAAGACCTAGGGACTGCAAGCTTACCTTTCAAAAGGACTTTACTAAATTTCGAAACATCGCATGATTTATTTCAAAAAAGAAAATTCTCTACCGGGGTGTCAAATGATTTTATCCTTGCACAAAAATTTTCTTCATTACTATTTTTTTCTGACCTTGCACTGATCCGAGTGCCTTGCCTTTGTTTTGGCTTGCCCCCACGAGTGTCATGCGGACATCCAACTACGAGCAATGCACTCTTTCTCATAATAAACTCATACCGATTTGGCAGTGGAGTTGCGATCATTGATTTATGCGGTGATCCTGGTGACTTACTTTCGTTTTGGCTTGCCCCCACGTGTGTCATGCGGTCATCCAACTACGGGTAAGTGCCTTTCACAACTTAACTCTTATCAACATGAGTTTCCCCATTGTGTTGACAGTGGAGTTGTTATTTTCAATTTTTTTTGTAGCAAGGTCGAAAATAAATACCTCACCCAGAAATTTAAAATGCAGCAATGTCCTCATTGCCAAAAGATTAAAATAAGTCATGCAATGATCATAGAATACGTTGTAAAGAGAGTTTGAAAGAAAGCTAGCAAACCCCTAACTTCGAGAAATATTTTATGAAGAGACCATCTTAAGATTAAGTTGACTCTAGTATATACGAAAGAAATAGAAGCATATTTTTCATCATTGAAATCATACTTGGCAAAGAAACATAATGTGGTAACTCACTAAATTTATCTATGTCAACTGATTGCGGTGATAAAAAAGGATGCGGTGATAAAACGTTGAAAACTAAAATGCAATGTGATAGCGAAAAATTTTAAATAAAGATAAAGAAGAATACACCCCCAAATTTTGCGTTGTCGCCTGCATTATGTATTGACGCATCCATCTTTGCGACGATCTCTATTCTTTGGGTTGCGGTGATGGAGTAAGATAAGTACTTTTTCACGTAACATCCCTGCAATCCAACGCCTCGATCGTTGCAAGAAAAATAAAGAGATGGTTAAATTAGTTTAAACAAAATAAAACTCGTTATCGACTTTTTTTTTCAAAAAGAAAATAAGGATAGGTAAAGATTGAAAGGATAAAGTGAAAATTTTGAATAGTGGAAAAGAGTTGAAGAATTGATGTTTCCCAAAACTTGCATCCCTGATAGATTGCGATCATTTGATAATGCAGGGACCACCTACTTCTGTCTTTATTCAAATTTCTTTAGTTCCATGGAGTCGACTCGGTAATGCAAGCCTTTTTCATGATATGCCTTTACTCTCTGCCCATTGACTTTGAATATGTTGGTTCCATTGTCATTTGATAACTCAACCGCGCCATGCAGAAATACTTGTCTAATTACGAACGGTCCGGACCAACGTGACTTTAGCTTTCCCGGGAAGAGTCGCAGACGTTAATTGAAGAGCAAGACCTTTTGCCTGACTTGGAGGTTCTTACCGCATATGCATTAATCATGCCAGCGCTTGGTGCGCTCTTTATAAATCTTCGCTTTTTCATATGCGTTGTTCCTTCATTCTTCTAGCTTGATCAGTTGCATTTTTCGCGCTTCCCCTGCCTTCTTTCAATAAAAAATTCAGCTTCTTTACCACCCACAGTGCCTTATATTCCAGCTCCAAAGGCAAGTGACACGCCTTACCAAATACCAGCGCATATGAGAACATACCTATGGGTGTTTTAAATGCGGTCTGGTATGTCCACAATGCATCGCCAAGCTTTGTCACCCAGTCTTTTCGTGAAGGCTATACTACCTTATCAAGTATCGACTTAATTTCTCGATTGGACACTTCAGCCTGACCATTCGTTTGCGGATGGTATGCGGTGGCCACTTTGTGGAGATATTGTACTTGCGCAACTCCTTGATATTGTGATTGATAAAGTGGGATCCTTCATCACTTATGATAGCACGAGGAGTGCCAAAACGAGTGAAAATATATTTCTTCAGGAACTATGAGACTACCGTCGCATCACTTGCAGCGCATGCTATTGCCTCTACCCACTTGGAGACATAATCGACGGCTAATAAAATATAGTGTTTGCCATGCGAGGGAGGGAATGGTCCCATGAAATCAATCCCCTATACGTCGAATAATTTCAGCTCCAAGATAGTGTTCATTGGCATTGCGTTTTTCCATGAAATGTTGCCTGTGCGTTGACACCGACCACTTTCATTGCGTAGTCAGCAACATCCTTGAATAATATAGGCCAAAAGAATCCACTTTGCAAAACTTTGATTGCAGTACGCTGCCCTTCAAAGTGCCCACCATATGGTGAGTCGTGGCATCTTGATAATATGCATTGTTGAGCAGCATTTGGTACGCATAACCGAATAATCTGGTCTACCTCTCCTATAAAGATTTGGCTCATCCCAATAATAATGTCTGCATTCATGCTTGAGCTTCTTCTGTTAGTGATATGTGTAGTCTTCAGGGAATTGCTCGCAAACTAAATAATTAACGTTGTCCGCATACCAGGACAATTCTTCTACGTGGAACAGCTGCTCGTCTGGGAACACGGCACTCACCTTAGTCTCATTGCAGTCAACTTCAAGATTTTCCATTCTAGACAAATGATCCACAATCTGATTCTCTGTCCCCTTCCGATCAATTATTTTGATATCAAATTCTTGAAGGAGGAGAATCCATCTGATCAACCTCCATTTTGCGTCCTTCTTTGTCATTAAATATTTGATTGCCGAGTGATCAATGTGGATGAGTACCTTGGTTCCCAACAGATATGCCCAAAATTTCTCCAATGCAAAAATCACAGCTAGGAGTTCTTTCTCTGTGGTGCTATAATTTGTTTGAGCAGGGTTTAAAGTTTTACTCGCATATGCGATGGGATGTAAAATTTTTTTTCTCTTTTGCATTAAAGTTGCTCCCATCGCATACCCACTTGCATCGCATATGATTTCAAATGGCAGTGTCCAGTCCAACGCAATCAACACGAATGCGGTAATCAGCACATTTTTTAAAACTCTGAATGCGTTGAGGCAATTGTTGTCAAACTCAAATTTTCTATCTGCCTCTAACAACGTAGTCAGTGGTCGTGCTATCTTAGAAAAGTCCTTGACAAATTGTCTGTAAAATCTGGTGTGCCCCAAGAAGCTTCGCACAGCCTTCACGTTGGTTGGAGGTGGAAGTTTTTCAATTGCTTCAATCTTTGCTTTGTCCACCTCCAATCCATCCCGGGAGATCTTATGTCCCAACACTATGCCCTTCTTAACCATGAAATGACATTTTTCCCAATTGAGCACCAGATTCGTCTCTTCACATCTTTTCAGAATCTTCTCCAAGTTAGCTAAGCAGACTTCATAAGTGTTCCCATAAACGGAGAAGTCATCCATAAATATTTCTACATAGTCCTCGAGATAATCTGAAAAGATCGCCATCATGCACCTTTGGAACGTGCTTGGCTCATTGCAGAGGCCAAATGACATGCGGCGAAAAGCAAACATCCCATATGGGCAGATAAATGTGGTCTTGTCTTGATCTTCAAGAGCTATCATGATTTAATTGTATCCGGCATACCCATCTAGGAAGCAGTAAAAATCATTCCCTGCTAGTCTGTCTAGCATTTGATCGATGAATGGCAGAGGGAAATGATCTTTCTTTGTGGCCGCATTACACTTGCAATAGTCCATGCATATGCGCCATTCAAAGATGGTTCTTTGCGGTATTAATTCGTTGTTCTCATTTGGGACTACCTTTATTCCACCCTTCTTTGGCACACAATGCACGGGGCTGACCCACGTGCTATCTGCTATGGGATAGATAATACCCGCATCTAGCCATTTGATAATCTTCTTCTTGATGGCCTCTTTCATCGCAGAGTTGAGTCTGCATTGATGTTCAATTGTTACTTTGTGGTCGTCTTCAAAACGAATGTGGTGTATGTAGTACGCAGGACTAATTTCTCTGATGTCGGCGAGTGTCCAGCCAATTGCTCGCGTATGTTTTCTGAGAATGCTCATCAACACATTCTCCTGATCTTCGTTGAGCGCAGAGGAGATAATAACTGACAGCTTTTCATTCTGCCCCAAAAATGCATACTTCAAATGGTTTGGTAGGGTCTTTAGTTCAAGTATTGGTGGCTCCATTATGGAAGATTGCGTTGTTTTTCTTTCTTCATTTGGCTCTACTTCTTGCTTTACGATCATATCTTCTTTCTTGTTTGTTTTTGTTGTGATCGCATTACAAGCAGCAACGGATGTGTTGGCATCCTCTTCTTCATACTCTTCATCAGACTTTTCTTCTTCAATCAAATTCAGGTCATCATCAGAATCTTCCAAGTCTTCTTCATCCGGAAACTTCATGGCACGAATTATATTAAATTTGAGCTTTTGTCCGTTGATACTCAGAGTGATTTCCCCTTTATGCACATCAATTTGGGCACGACCCATTGACAGAAAAGGACGCCCCAGAATGATGGGCACATCTTTGTCGGCCTCATAGTCTAAAATGATGAAGTCACCTTACCTTCTGGATGAACCAGAGATCTATTGGCCAATTGGAGAGTCACTGATGTGGGCACAAGTTGTCCCATATTTAATTGTCTAAAGATTGACAAAGGCATCAAATTTATGCTGGCTCCTAAGTCACACAGGGCTTGCCCCATGTATAGTCCTCCTATGGAGCATGGTATAGTAAAGCTCCCAGGATCGCTTATCTTCGGTGGAATTATTAATTTGGAACTTTGCGTTAATGCCACTGTAGCAAATTTTCCAACGCCTCTCTTCTTAGTTACCATATCCTTTAGAAACTTTGTGTATGCAGGCATTTCCTCAATCGCTTCACTGAAAGGAATATTAACATGTAATTGCTTTAACATAGATAAGAAGCGTTGGTACTGTACCTCTTCGTTTTTCTTCTTCCTTAGTCTCTGCGGGAAAGGGGGTAACTGAACTTTCACGGTTTCCGTTTCAATTGGCTTTGAGGTCAACGCAACCTCTAGTTTTACTGCTTCTTTTTCTCTTTCCTCTTCTTGCGTCGCTGCAATCTCAGATTCAGCAGCAATGGAAGTTGTTCTACTAAGTTCCTTCTTTTATCCCTCCACAGTCTTCCCACTGTGCAATGTCACAACCTGACATTGCTCCTTACCTGATCCCCCCAGGTTGCATGGAAGTTCAGTTGAACTTGGTAGAGCCCCTTGCAGTCTACTTTTCAACTCACTGACAATATGACCCATCTGTAATTCGAGATTGCGAATGGACGTGGCCTGGCTTTGAAGCACGGTTTCGTTTTTCTCTATATATTGCTTCAATAGGCTCTCCAAAGAAGAGGATTGCGGTGGTTGTTGTGAGCTACTTGCTTGATTGCTCGGTTGACCGTTGTTGCGTAGGAAGAATCTTGGTGGCCCTTCTTTTTGCGCCAAAAACAAAGCTACGAGGGTTTATGCCCAAAGTGAACAATATCATACCATTATGGAGATAGTTTGAGGGTAGTTGTCCCTATCAAGTGGTACCATAGCCATGCTCCTAAATTAACCATGCTCGGTAGAATCCTCGGTGTCAAACAAAGATGTATAGTGGAGCCTTGGAAATAGTCATGGTATGATCCGTGGTTCAACTCTATTGGATAGGTGGTATACTCGGGTGAAAAGAAGTTAGCCTATATATGAGTTAGATGGATGGATGACTATTTGAGGGGAGGCTTGGTGGTCTTTTGTTCGAGGGGAGGATTGTTGGGAATGCAACCAAAGTCCCATATTTGTTAGATAAGAGGAGGTTCATGGGTATATAAGTGAGGATGACTATCTCCATTGGTATGAGGCCTTTTAGGGTAAAATAAAAAACAAAGCCATAAGGGTTTATGCACAAAGTGGACAATATCATACCATTGTGGAGATAGTTTGAGGGTCGGACAATAACATACCATTGTGGAGATAGTTTGAGGGTCGGACAATAACATACCATTGTGGAGATAGTTTAAGGGTTGTTGTATGTATCAAGAATGGTAAGTTCTTTTTAACTATAATTATGATTTAGTATTAGATGGGGTTGAAGAGGAGGGGAGATTTTATTATTATTTTTTTTGTTATTCTAATTTGTAACTTTAGTTCGATTTAATTAAAAGAATTGTTTTTTTAACCAAAATTAAGCTTTATTTTTGTTGCAAAAATGAATGACAAAAACTTTTCGTCGCAAACAATTTGCGATGAAAACTGCTTTCGTCGCAATTTGCGACATTTCTCGAAAAACGTCGCAAAAGATATTCATTGACGGAACTTTTAATGACGTTAATATTTACGTCGTTGAAGGTTTTTTGCAACGAAATTCTGGCTATTAGCAACTTTTTAATTTCATAGCTGAAAACTATTTTTCTTGTAATGCTTCTATTGCCATGTCACTAAATATAAATGAAGAAAGATGTCAACATGATGATAGCTTAACTGGCATAAAGTATGAACTATCAACCAAAAGGTCTAAGATTTGAATCTCCCACTTTATGTATTCTTGAACTCAAATATAAATAAAGAAAGACGATTAATTAGACAAAGCACTCAGAAAGGTATTACTTTTCATTTTATCCCACAAAAGCAAAACTCAAACCACGTACATGAAACAACATGTTCGTCCAAATAGACCATAACTTAAAATATACAACTTACAAGGATAAACATACGAAGGTAGGATAGAAGTATACTCAAGGTTCGAAATATCAATGTCGGTAAAAATATTGAGGTCCTGATTTTATAGAAGTATTGATGAAAATATCAGGGTCCCAAGTTTATATAAATATATTGTCGATGAAAATTTATGGAACTTATTATAATTAGTAAATGAAACGTTGATTGTGTTTTAGTTAGACTATAGTTGATTTAATCATCATTTCTAATAAGCAAGACAATATTTAAATATATACCTATAAATGCTTGTATAAATGTTGATGCGAGAGCAAAATTTTTTTAAAAAAATTGATAAATAATTACATAATAATATAAAGCGTAGAAATATTTCAAGATAAAATGATGTGAAAATGAAAGTTTTGGATAATAAAAGAAACAAAACTCACATCAATTCAATTTTAAGGTAAAATGAAGTAAAAAATTAATAGAAAATGTTTGCATGAGTTAATTAAAAAATAATTTCACATATTTTCTTAAATGAAAATTATTATTACGATGATCATCCTCATCATTTAAAGAATTCGATAAATAATAACAATCTTGATCAACTAAATTTAAGATTGATTGAGAGTAGAAGAACTAAATTTAAGATTTATTAAAAATATAGTTGCTCAACTTTAGTTTTCCAATTTTCTAAAGAAGCACGTCTCGATTGAATTATATAGTATCGCATGCTATCAAACTCATGTATTAATTTAATATTTGAGTTATATTTGATATGAATATTTGCAGTTATGAAATAAAAGTAAAACCTTCTATTAAAAAAAAAAGTGAAATATAAATTAGAATTATATGTGGCGTTAGCCGTTAGCTTTGCTTGCACGGAATAGAGAACGGAGGCGTCATTTTATAATTACACCTTACAACCATTATTCAATTTTTCTATTTATATATTATTTTATGATGCATATGCGTGTTCCAATAATTATTAATTTATATAAAATAATAAAACACGATCTTCTAGACCGGATTTTTCTTCTTCCTCCCTTCGAAAACCCTAATTTCACCTTATTCTTTGTATATTTCCCCCTCTAAAGTATAGGTATTTACTTTGCATTTTGAAAGAAAGAACTTATCAAGATTCTTATGATTAAATAATATTTATAACTATCGATTAATACAACTATTATTATTGGATGATATTAGTAGCAAGACTAAGTCGAACCACAAGAAAACGTGAATATAGTTTAGAACAAATTAAATTTTTTAGCTAAAGCGGTAAGTTAGGGTTTTTGTGATGGTTTGCTAATTAAAGTGAGAAAAAGTAAAGTGGAATGAAGTAAACGTGCAAGAAATATATGAGAGGCCTAGCTTAAGAATTATGATTCACCTAATTATTCAATTTATCACGGGACTTCTAAATATAACTTTTTATTCATTCATGTGCTTAGCCTACTTGCTGCAATGACAATCACAAGTGCCTTAATACATTAATCAATAATTTAATTAAAATAGATGCTCGATTAATTAGGTTTGATAGCATCCATAAAAACCTCACGCCCGCATTAAGTCTAGGGACTACACTAAGACGATTAGTCTTGGATAACCAAAGTTAATAATCAATTTTGTTCTTGAATTAAACCAATCATGCAATGTTGTAAATGACCCATTTTAAATAGTCAATCAATTTACACACGAACATGCTTTTATTTTGTGTTACTCGACGATTCTCATTAGGCTATATATTACATACCAAATATGAATCTCTAACAAAATAAAGAATAGATGGTGAGTGATTAATCCAATAATAGATTCTAATCATATAAGTTAAAATCACATTCAAGAATCATAAACTTTAACAAGAGAGATTTCAAATTAAATCAAGTCTTTACAATCCAAACAATGGGTTTTTTCCTACTCTTAAGCTAGAAAACGAACCTTAACAATTCATTAGAGAAATATGCCAAAAACCATCATCATTTGGTTTACTTACAATTGAAAAACCAAAGCAAAGCTAAAATCTAATATTGGAAATGGATAGAGAGCGAAATAATAAAGAAAAAAGTGGTCATTCGCCAAACACGACCACTTGTTCATAAGCTATGACCTAATTATGACGTGTTGGATTTATAGACACGAACAATACTGTGGCATTAAAGCATTTTTTTCAGCGTATGCAGTGTGGCACTAGGTCCTTGGGGTATTTTAGTCTTTTTTCTCTTCCCTTTGACCCAATTGCTTCTTTAGGAATCCAAATTGATTTGTTTAAACTCTATTTTCACTTTAACGCTTGATTTTACCTTCTAAGTCTTTTATACCTACAAAATCATCAATGCATAACAAAATTCGAATTAAGCTGAGCAAAATAGTATATTTTCAAGTGCCATCATCTTTTCATCTCATTTTCTACTTCATTTCATTTTAATCCTCTCTTTCCTGTTTAAGTTTTCTCAATTACCTTTATACTTTTTTTCTTTTGTTTTTTTTTTGTTTCCTTTCTCTTCAATCCGTGTTTTACCATTGTTCATCCTTTTTATGCCCTTGGATTGTGTCTATGTTGTCATGTTTCTTTCTAATATTGCAGATTAACTCATCTTGTATTTTGCATTCTTTGTCTTAATTTTGATTTCATTTTCTGCATGTTCACTCATATATTATCTTACGATTGCTTTATCTTTAGTCAGATGGAGAATTGGATGTCCATATAATTTCTTTCTTTCTTTCTTTCCCTCTCTATATCTTTCATGAAAAGAGGTTAGTTGCATACCCCTTTGTGTTTGCGCGACCAAGCCTTTTCTACAACAAAAACGCAAGCAGCTCTGATGACTTCTCTCTACGCGCAAAGAGTTGACCGCTACCGGGGAGGGAAAAACATTTAAAAATAGGGTGATCCATTAGCCCAGTAAGTGATTTAATAAAAATATAAATCTCATGTTTAAACTGAAAGCTAAAAAACATAATACTGAAACTAAAAACTTGCCAAGCAAATGTGTACATAAAACTTTTAGAACCATCGTATCTGAAAACATAGTTGAATTGATTCCCAGTTTAGAGAGAACCCTTTTTCTCGATCTCTCAATGTCGGATATCCTTGTTTAAGAGAGAACCCTTTTGCTCAACTTTCAAACATATGCCTGGGTTGGGGTGAGAACCCTTTTGTTCAACACCTTTCTGCCAATGCTGGGAAAGAACCCTCGTGGTTCAATCCTACTGAATTGATTAACTATCATATATGCACAACAAGCTGAGAAGCGATGTGTATTTTGCAAATGGAGGCCAGACCACGTTTGTTCCTATAGCGTGAATGAGTGACAACCATGTTAGAACAGATGTCGTGAAGAGTTGATGTGCCGTGGAGGAGTCACTACCCTAAAAGAAATTATGACGCAACCTTGGTACTAGTCGCTATGTCGGTTGCTCCCCAAGGTTAATATAACATCCAAATTCAGGTGTGCACTCGCTGAAAAATGGACTAGAATCAGAAGAAAAGTTGCCCAGAATAGATGAAACGACTAGGATTTAAAGGAAAGAAAATAAATGGGTAAAACAAAACACATAAACGGGCAAAATAAAACGTTCATAAAAGGGTAAATAAATCATTTAATTTTTTTAATAACTAAGGTCCTGAGGCTATTTAATATAGTTTGAACTTTATGTAGTGACATAAATGTGGATCAAGTTCAAATATATAGCCAAAATGGTCTATAGTATATGAATGAGGTTAGATGCCTTGTTCTAGGGACATTATGGATGCGGCCCACTTTGTAGTTAGTACAAACGATGTGATTCTAAACCGTTTATGTGGAGACATGAAAATGGGGGCATCCTATGCAATGAGTTTGCATAAGACTGAACCATGAAATAGTCATTTTTTACGTTCTAAATGTCGTTTTATGTATAAAACTGACTATTTCGTTAATTGATGACCTAGGTAACTTAATCTTCATCCTGAGCTAACTATGAACTTCTGTTTACTCGGAATTATCCTTAGATTTGCATAGGTGAGGGCATCTCATTATTGCTGGCCCAATAAGCCTTCCATTTCAGGAGTAAGATCAGGTGGATAGCTGGGAACATAGGGTGCAAGGTGGAATTCACTCCTACCCATTATAGGGATAGTAGATAGGTTGTTCCCTTTAGTACTGAATCCAGGTCTTGAAAAAGGGGCCCCACCCTCTCCTTGGCCCGAGAGGGGTTCGGTTTATAGGTTGGACCTTAAACCAATTGTTCATTATAGGATCAGTGAAACTTAAGGAACAAGATGTAGTCTTGGGGGTAAAATGGTTTTTATGACCCAGCCGAGATTACAAACAACCTGTAAAGGATTAGCTTACTAATCATGGTTATATAAAATGGACATAAATATATCTATAGTGAGGAGAGTGCAACTACGGGACTATAGTGGAATGACCCGTTAGTTAACGAATGTTGATTAGCTCCGTCTAAAAGAGTTTTAGCTGGCTAATCTCGGATCATTGGAGACCATGATCTATAGGTCCATTAGGTTCCCCTACTAGCTCATAGGAATAAACTTAGAACAATATGATAGAATAATTCGAATTGTTTGAATTAGGTGAAGAAAGAGAAACCAACAAGTATATGTGATATAGGGGTCGATTTTTCAGTTTAGAGATACAACTTTAATATTTAAATGTGATTTAAATATCATGAATATGAATACGTTCAGGGCGTAAAGGCAGTTTACGTCACTTTAGGATTTAGGGATGCCCGACACACGTGTTGGTGCAAAATCCTAAAAAATTGGAACGTTGTTCAAAACTATGCCTATTTGTAGGTTATCCAAAAGAAACAAAAGGTGGTCTATTTTACGATCCTCAAGAGAATAAGGTATTTGTATCGAAAAATGCCACATTCTGAGAGGAAGACTACATAAGAAGTCATCAACCTTGCAGTAGAATAGTATTGAATGAAATTTCCAAAGACGCTACAGATAGAGCTAGTTCATCTACTAAAGTAGTATATAAAATTAGTATATCTGGTCAGTCACATCCTTCTCAAGAGTTGAGAATGCCTCGATGTAGTGGGAGGGTTATTCATTAGCCTGACCGTTACTTGGGTTTAACAGAAACACAAGTCGTCATACCTGATGACAACATAGAGGATCCATCGACCTATAAACATGCGATGAAATATGTGGATCATGATCAGTGGGTCAAAGACATGGACCTCGAAATGGAGTCTATGTACTTCAATTCTGTCTGAAAACTTGTAGACCAACCAAATAATGTAAAATCAATTGGTTGTAAGTGGATCTACAAAAGAAAACGAGACCAAGCCGGTAAAGTACAGACTTTTAAGGCTCGACTTGTGGCAAAGGGTTATACCTAGAAAGATGGAGTGGACTATGAAGAAACTTTCTCTCCCGTTGCCATGCTTAAGTCGATTAGAATACTCTTATCCATTGCCACCTTTTATGAATATGAAATTTGGCAGATGGATGTCAAGACAACCTTTCTAAACGGCGATCTTGAAGAGAGTATCTATATGGCTCAACCAGGGGGGTTTATTGCATAGGATCAAGAACAAAAGGTTTGTAAGCTTCAAAAATCCATTTATGGGTTGAAACAAGCTTCTAGATCTTGGAATATAAGATTTAATACTGCGATCAAATCTTATGGCTTTGTACATAATGTTGAAGAGCCTTGTGTTTACAAGAAGATCGTCAATTCTACTATAGCGTTCTTAGTTTTATATGTTGACGATATTCTACTCATTAGGAATGAAGTAAGTCACCTAATTGACATCAAGAAATGGCTAGCAACGCAGTTCTAAATGAAAGATTTAGAAAATGCGCAGTATGTTCTCGGGATTCAAATTATTCGAAACCGCAGGAACAGAACACTAGCCATGTCTCAAGCAACTTATATAGACAAAATGTTGTCTAGGTATAAGATGAAAAATTCCAAAAGAGGTCTGTTACCTTACAAATATGGAATTCATTTGTCAAAGGATCAATGTCCTACAACACCTCAAGAGGTTGAGGATATGAGACGCATTCCCTATGCTTCCGCAGTAGGGAGCCTGATGTATGCAATGTTATGTACTAGACCCGATATATGCTACACAGTAGGGATAGTTAGTACGTATCAGTCCAATCCTGGATATGATCATTGGACTGCCATTAAAAATATCTTCAAGTATCTTAGGAGAACGAGGAACTACATGCTCGTGTATGGTACTAAGGATTTGATCCTTACTTGATACACTGACTCTGATTTTCAAACCGATAAAGATGCAAGAAAATCTACATCGGGATCAGTGTTCATTTTGAATGGAGGAGCAGTAGTGTGGAGAAGTGTGAAGCAAAACTATATTGCGGACTCCACAATGGAAGCTGAATACGTAGCTGCATGTGAAGTAGCAAAGAAAGCAGTATGGTTGAGGAAATTCTTGACAGATTTGGAGTCGTTCCAAATATGCATTTTCCTATCACCCTATATTGTGATAATAGTGGTGTAGTTGCAAGTTCAAGAGAACCAAGAAGCCACAAGCGCGACAAACATATTAAGCGCAAATACCATCTGATCCGGGAGATTGTACATCGTGGAGACGTTGTAGTAACCCATATATCTTCTAAGCAAAACATTGTTGATCATTTTACAAAGGCCCTCATGGCTAAAGTGTTTGAAGGTCACCTATAGAGTCAAGGTCTACGAAGTTTGTAAACTAGGACAAGTGGGAGAACTTTTGGGTATATGCCTTAGTTTATTGTATTCATATGTGTTATTATACTCATATGTTTCTCACTTAAATTCAACATTGTGATACTCCACTAGGAGTTTTAGTCCAAGTGAGAGTTTGTTGGATTTTATGTCCTAAAACTCATAGTTTGTAAATTAATAAATATATTCTGTTTTGTTTTTCGATAAAATTACTATTGAAATTATAATCTTGAATCCAATAAACTAAGGTTCTGAGGCTATTTAATGTAGTTTGAACTTTATGTAGTGACATAAATGTGGATCAAGTTCAAATATATAGCCAAAATGGTCTATAGTATATGAATGAGGTTGGGCGCCTTGTTCTGGGGACACTATGGATGCGGCCCACTTTGTAATTAGTACAAACGATGTGATCCTGAATCATTCATATAGAGATATGTGAGTGGGGGCATCCTATGTAATGAGTTTGCATAAGGCTGAACCATGAAATAGTCACTTTTTACATTTTAAATGTCGTTTTATATATAAAACTGACTATTTCATTAATTGATGACCTAGGTAACTTAATCTTAATCCTGAGCTAACTATGAATTTTTGTTCACTCGAATAATGAGGGTAGCTCATTATCGCTGGCCCAATGAGCCTCCCATTTCAAGGGTAAGATCAGGTGGATAGCTGGGAACATAGAGTGCAAGAAGGAATTCACTCTTACCCGTTATAGGGATAGTAGATAGGTTGTTCCCTTTAATACTGAATCCAGGTCTTGAACAAGGGGCCCCACCCTCTCCTTGGCCCGAGGGTTCGGTTTATAGGTTGGACCTTAAACCAATTGTTCATTAGAGAATCAGTGGAACTTAAGGAACAAGATGTAGTCTTGGGGGTAAAACGGTTTTTATGACCCAGCCGAGATTATGAACAACCTATGAAGGATTAGCTTACTAATCATAGTTATATCAAATGGACACAAATATATCTATAGTGAGAAGAGTGCAACTATGGGACTATAGTTGAATGACCCGTTAGTTAATGAATGTTGATTAGCTCCGTCTAAAAGAGTTTTAGCTAGCTAATCTCGGATCGTTGGAGCCCATGATCTATCGATCCATTAGGTTCCTGTCAAACCCCCTCCCAAATTACTCTCTTAATCTGGAAGAGGATATGACAATGGTAGTTGCTAGCCCTACTGCCAGTACTCACCACCTTAGCCTTCTAACCTAAATACCAACTTGTCAAACATTAATAATCTACACACACAGCATGCCTCCATAAGGTTCTACATAAGGTTATATAAACACATGCAAATAGCCATGACATAACATCTACAGGAAAAAATATTCACAGTTGGGCCCAACAACACTAACAAAGCCCTAGTCCCTCTCAAAACATGTGTATATAAATAGACCATCAACCTAAGTTCTTCTTAACAAGCCGAGCCTTTCAATGGCAAGCAGCAGCAGGATCAACCTTGAGGAATCTGACCGCTACCTGAAAAAGGAAAACATAGAAAATCTGTGAGCTAGTAGCCCAGTGAGTGACTATAGAATCATATTACACTATGCATTATATCATTATAAATATGTAAATATACCGATGAGCATCTCAAGCAACTTTCTCTAAATGTAATCATTAAGAACCATTCTTAGACATCATTAAACATCATTATTCCTTAGTTGAGAACGAGCCTACAACGCTCTAGCTCCCAACGTCTGTTACTGGTCAAGAGACCTATACTTCGGCCTCCTTTTAGTGGTATATGGCCTAGGAGACCCATACTTTGGCCTCTCATTCAGAACTACCAACGTGCACGTGGAGTTTTCTAAGAACCATCAATACCTTAGATACTATTACCCAGATACCTTCTCCATGTCCTTCAGTATCGGGTTATTTCGTAGCATCAAATTAAGTTTCATTGCATGTCATTTACACAATGACTCATTCTATCATAGCTTTCCTCTAGAAAGCATATTTCAATATTAGAAACTTAACTTTTGTAATGATTTCACATCATACCTTGGCCTGCATTAAAACATATACAAGCCAGAGGAGATACGCTAAGCTATTCATTAAACATTTGTTGCTTGAGGAAATATAAATTCATCATCAACATCAATGTAACTTACATGGTCTTTTATGCGTAAGTATTGAAAACATTAAGTTCGTTTAGTCACTCACAGCTCGTCGGGGCCCTTAATGGTTTATACGTCTCTCCTAGCTCTTCTTGGCCTGAAAGGACATAATTCCCAGTTAAATTCCTTAGAATTCTCAGCAAAATATCTAAGATAGTTCATTTACTAATGGAACTTTCATCAACAAAACAACATTACTTGCGAGATAATCATCATGAGTAAATTCATCCTCATGAGAGAGATCCTCATGAGCGAGATCAAGCATTTCACTAGCAAAACTTCAACCTAGCGAGACTTACTTCTTCTAGCTAGCTTTGCTTCCTTACCAACGAGATTCAGCCCAAGGTTCCAGCGAGATTTCCTTCTTGAGCGAGAATTAGTGAAAAAAATTAGCAAGATTATCATCCCCCGCGAGATCCTCATGCTCCTTATCTCGCTCTCGCTCTCTACTGTGAGTTGGTTGCTTGTTCTTCCCAAGTAGCTGTCTGCTTATGCACAGATTATCTGTTTCAACTTCAAAAATTCATAACTCAAAATCCAAAACTCTTTTCAAAAAACTTTCTTCTACAAACTTGTTTAGAATCGAGTTAACTTTCTTATCTTAAATATCAGTTGAGAATTCCTTGTAATTTGACCTGGAGCTTCCAATATTCACCTCGAGCCCTAATTAAACTGAGAATCTGCCCCCTTCTGCAAATTCTTCACTTTTGTTCTTCTCCTCCTGAAATCTTTCTCTAGCAAGATAATCTCGAAAACTATATTCTTCCAGCTTTCAAATGGCACCGATTTCACTAAATTTGCTCATGCCAATTGCCGAAACCAAGCTTTTGAAGTTCCACTTCCTTTTAATCTTCCTTCCGCCTCCCGAGTTCAAAGATTAAACTGCCACATCACCCCACATTTAATGCCTCCAGCCAAAGCCAACTAGTGAGCTTCCTCATTTAATGTGTTTTTTTTTCCCTTCCCTTCCTCCATAACTCCTATAAATAACATGGATTTCCATTTGTTAAATATTTAATATAACATTCCTTTGGCTAAACATGCTTATCTAGGAAACTTAGGTTTTGAGGTTTATAGTTCCCCTACTAGCTCATATGGAATAAACTTAGAAACAGTATGATATAATAATTCGAATTGTTCGAATTAGGTGAAGAGAGAGAAACCGACAAATATATGTGATATAGTGGTCGGTTTTTCAGTTTAGAGATACAACTTTAATATTTAAATGTGATTTAAATATCAAGAATATGAATACGTTCATATTCGGAAGCTCGGAAATAATGGAAATGGTCAAAGATGTAAAAAGTCAAAGAGCTGACTTTTGACTTTGAAAAGTCAAACTTTGACCGACCTTATATTCAAATTGTGATTTGAATTTCGAGAAAATGAATGTGGATTCATGCTCGGGAGGTCAAAATTTGTCAACACGAAAAATCATAAAAAGTCAAAATGTTGACTTTTTGGTTAAAGTTTGACTTTGACAAAATGACTATTTTGCCCTTTGACTAAAGTTAGTGGGAAAATCCAAACTTTTGTTAGATAATTTCACTAAAGAAATAGTGAGCTAGATGTTGGCTTATAGTGGAGACATTAAGCCCACTTAGATAATGGATTCTAGGTGTTGGGTTTGTATGAATTGATTTTATGCAATTTTTGCATGACTCTTTTCTATAAATATGGGTTTTGAATTTAGATTAAAAACTTTTGCCCATTTTGCCAATTTTAGTTTTAAAATTTGGGCTGGAAAAATCACAATTTTGGAGAAAAATTTTCAACCCAATCCCAACCCAAAATTTCATCTTCTTTTCCATCTCTTTCTCTTTCTCGGATTCTTCATCCATCGGGTCCCACAACCTGATTCTGAGTCCAGAGGATAGTAGGTCAGCTCTAGTGGTGGTCCGAAAGAGTTCGGGTCGAGATTCAGCAAGGAAAAGCGTTTCGGGAGCTACAAAGATAATTTTTAATTTATTGTTTTTTTTTTCAATTGCATGCTTTTTTCCTTTAAATTAAATGCAATTAGAGTGTAATTAGATCCTTATTCCACTTCGTATGTCTCGTGTTCCATCAGTTTTACTCCTAGTCCTTTTCTTGATTCTGTGATATAGAGTGTACTTTTTATGGCCATGCATATAAACCTCGGGTCACCGTGAAAACTCTAGAAAGAGTCCTTTAAACTCTGTCATAAAAGGCGACCACACCTTCATTATCACGTGAAATGCATCTTCAAGTTTGTTAGAAATAAATCACTCAAAACTGAGCTATGATGACTTCGTCATTTAGTCCGTGTCAGAACCATCTCCATCAAGTCTATCAAAGACGAGCCACTCAAATGCTGAGCTATGAAGATTTCATTATTATCTATCAAGTCCATATCAGGACCACCCAAAAAAAGTGTTATGGATCACTAAAAGGTTTTAGTATTATCCATCAAGTTCATCTTAGGACCACCTTCACAATGGGCTATGGACCATCAAGTCTATCGCAACATATCACCCAGACGAATGGCTATGGACCATCAAGTTTATTGCTATAGACCACCCAAACAAAGGGTTATGTATCACTATAAAGGTTTAAACTCCATGTGTAAGAATAAACAACGTGCATGCAGAAACAATTTGGATCTTAAGCACTCTAAATTTCATTAATTTTAAAGATAAAACATGCATGCAAATAACTTTGAAATTAGAGTTTGAGTTAAAACCTTTGTAGCTCCAAACTGACCACCAATTCTGCTTCAATCTTTTCACGAACTGACTGTGAACCATCACGAAAGTCTTCCCGACTATTCTCCAGTCTTAAAACAGGGTAGTGGAAATTCTCCCGTTCCCTGGTCAAAGACTTGGTTGAATGTGTGGTCATAGCTTAAACATCAAACGAGAGAGGCCAATGACATCAACCCTATTTCAAATGTCGATTGAAAACTCAAATGAAACCAGATGGGATCCGATGAATGACTAAATTGAGGATGAATTTAGAATAGAAATTGAGAGAGAATTGAGAACTTAAATTCTAACTCTTTTAGAATCTCTAAATTGCCAAAGAGAATTTTTTTTCAACTAACTTGAAAATTACAAAAATGCCCAAGAACTTGAATTTTTATCAAAGCATCTTATTTATAGAGCAATTACATGTAATTCATGCAAAATCGAGCTAACCAAATTTTGACACTTCAAAATGTACTTAATTTAGTGAGATAAGTAGTATTTTGTGGAATCAATACTTTGCCAAATGAATTACTCACTAATTCACTAAAAGTTGGATTTTTCAACTAAAAATCATTCTTGGATCTTTTCACTAAGTGAAGTCAATATTTTAACTTTTGACTATTTTGAAGTCAACATTTGACTTTAGTCAAATTTTAATTCAAAACTAATTTTGGAAATTTCCACTTAATGAAGCCAACTTTTGACCTTTGACCTTCAAAGCTTGGTGAAGTCAACATTTGACTTTGATCAACTTTGATTAATTTCATTTAATTCAAATTTAATTCAAATAATTAATTTTTAAATCAGATTAATATTCAATAATTCATTAAAATTTTAATTAATTTAATTTAATATTCAATTATTAAATCCAACACTAATCTCGATGAATCGTTATTCATAGTTTTGATATTTAAATCTTATTTAAGTATCTCCAACTCTCTCTTTATCATTCAATTCCCAATTGATTGATATGCCGTTAAATATATCGCATATATTTAATGTTTATTTCCTAATTCGAATATGAACACTTCAAACTCACTTGTTACACTGTTATAAGGTTTAGTTTTATATGAGCTAGTAGGGGGATCTAAAGGACCTACAGATCATGAGATCCAACGATCCGAGATTAATTGGCTAAACTCTTTTAATCAAATTAACCAACATTCGTTAACTATTGGGACACTCCACTAAAGCTCAATAGCTGCACTCTCCTTACTGTAGATATATTTTTGTCTACTTAATATAACCATGATTAATGAGTCGATTCTTCACAAGTTGTTCGTATTTACAGCTGGGTCAAAATTACCATTTTACCCCTATAATGCATCTTGCTCCTTAAGTCTCCACTAATCTACTAATGAACAATTGGTTTATGGTCCTGCCAATAAACCAAGTCCCTCTCAGTCATAGGGAGGGCGATGCCCCTTGTTCAAGACTAGGAGTCAGTACTTAAGGGAACAACTTATCTGCTAACCCTAAAATCGGGTAGGAGTGAATTCCATCTTGCAAAACTATGTCCTCAACTATCTACCTAGTCTTACCCCTAAAATGGGAGGCTTATTGAGTGACGATGTTGAGCCACTCTTACCTACACACATTAAAGGATAATCTAGAATACATAGGAGTTCATAGTTAGTTCAGGATTAAGAACGAGTTACCTTAAGTCATCAAAATGAAATTGTCAGTTTTAACAGTAAACGACGTTATAAAGAAAAGTGACTATTTCATGGTCCGGTCTCATGCAAACATCTTTTTCATAAGATGCCCCCACTCGCATATCTATGCATGAATGATTCGGGATTACATTGTTTTTCTTAAATACAAAGTAAGTTGCATCCATAGTATTTCCAGGATAAGGTGCCCAACCCTATACCTATACTTATAGACTATTTATACTCAAATTTGATCTATTTTTATATCTCCGCATAAAGATTAAGTATTCATGCTATAGCCATGGGTTCATTAGTTTATTGCATTTAGGCTTTAACAAGTGCAATTTACATATTCAATAACAGCTTTACTAAATATACCTCAATAACATCTTTATTGCAAAATAGAATATGTTTAATGTTTACAAACTGCGAGTTTTAGGACATATAACCCAACACTATGTTTACTGAGGATTCTAAAATTATTTTCTTTGTTAGGCCTTTGGTTAAATGATTAACCAAAATCTTCTCAGACCTCACATATTCCAAGGAAATAACTCATCCATTTAACAATTGTATCACAGCTCCATGTCAGACATATATGTCTCCTTTTGCTATTATATACACTATTCTTGGCAATACCAATGGCAGCCCATGAATCACAGTGTACAGAGATTGGCACTGATACCCTCACAATGGTACATCCCTTAGTAGACTTCTAAGTCATTTAGCCTCTTATCCTGCTGATTCTAGAGGAATAAATTCAGATTCCATGGTGAATTTAGCTATGCAAGTATGTTTTGCAGACTTCCACAATATTTCTCCTTTAAGTAAAAATACATATCCATTAGTAGAACTGACTTTGTCATGTCAGTTACCTAGTTTGCATCACAATAACCTTCTAATACAATAGAAAAATTGTTGAAATGCAAACAGTAGTCTATTGTGCCCTTAAGATATCTTAACAGACGATGAAGAGCATGGCAATGATCCTTATCAGGATTATGTGTATATTTACTACTTATGATCTTTGCATATTTAGACTAAGACACACCATCTCCTTTATTTTTCTTAAGATTATGTAGTGTAATTGACAAAGAAAAAAAAAAATTCATTTTCAATTTTTCTTATTTTAAGGCCAAGTACTAGACAACTTGATATTACTTATTGTCTTTATGTTTGTTCCAAAGATGAGCATATCATCAACATACAAACATATAATCACACACTATCTCCAAATGACTTTGAATAAAATACCATTATTTGGGAACTTGCTTAAAATTATAAAAAGCTTTGTTTTTGTGCATACCCTACAACTACTTATTCATCTAAGAATTGCATGCCTTTGTATTTATATCATTTAGGCATTGCTAAATTTTTCAATGTGGGACAAAACTCTCCCACTCCCTTAACTTTTGCTATGGGTCTAAGTCTAGAAGTCATTTCCAACAAACCAAAGACCAACCCATGACTTCTAAACGTGGTGTGGTGGCCACAACCACACAAATTCAGCACACCTATTTTATTTCAACTTTAGATTTGAGTTGCACACTTATTGACCACCTCTCTTATAAGATTAAGTGTAACCATTTAATTTTCCAGATGCAGTAAATTTTGTGTCCATTGGCATTTATTTTTCTCTATGTCTTGGTTAATTCAATTTGGTTTAAATTTGATTAAATGGACCTTTTTTAATTACAGTTAATTATTGAACTCATTTGAATTGTTTGAGTTGCTGTCTAATGGAGATTAATTAGATTTAAAATGAATTAATTAAGATATTTAGGATATGTTTGGTGGGCAACTCACATTCTGTTTTATGTTTTCATGAATTCAGCTAATGTGCGTTTGGTAGGTAGTTTTAACTTTATTTTTTGGAAAACCATTTTCGGATTATATGATCGAAATAGTACAAATTCTGAAAACAACATTTTTATGTTTTAAATCAATGAATTTAAAAGCTTAAAATGTAGAATTATACTAAAAAGATAAAAACATTAACTAATACAGTATTTCATGTAATAAACTAAATTATTATTGTTAAATTAAAATATCTAATATATTATATATTATATGATTTTAAAAGATAATTATTATACAATTTGTTTACCATAAAATAAGTTAATAAATTCATTGAATAATAGTGAGTAATTATTATTAGTCTTATGGTTCATAAATATATTATCAAATACATTTTAAAAAATGATTGGAATTAAAATTTAAATTCACAATTTGCTACAAAATACATATTTGATGCACATGAAATATAACTATATCTTTTAGAAATTATATATATCTTCGAAATGTTGAGATAAATTTGAGATTTTTTTTTTACAATACGTGGGAGGAGAATTGAATTTTTTATTTCGAAGTTGACTGTACAAATTTTGTCGGCTAATTAAAAGTTTAGTAACAGTTTAAATGGGAGAAATAGAGAAGATTTTGAAGAAAATAAAATGGTTCTGTTTATTTATTTATTATTATTATTATTATTATTATTATTTGAGAATGAAAATGGTTCTATTTATGAGGTTATAGAAGAAGAAGGAAAAAAAAAAAAAAAAAAAAGAGAAAAGGAGAGAAATAAAAAAGAAACCCTAGAGAGGTGATCTTCCTCTCAATCTTCTTCTCCGGCGAGCATTCAGAAACCCTCGAGCAGCTGCAGGTCTGCAGCGACTCCATGCGCGGATCAGGTTCGTGTTTTTCCTCTCTCTACAGGACGTGCACGAGTGGCGAAATTCTTCCTCCCTCCGTCGCGTTCATCTTTTGGCGAACAACGAGCCACCACGCGACCAACGACGTCTTATAGGCTCCGGCGACCCATCTCTGCGCAACCTCACCCTCGAATCTGATTTGCAACACGAGACCCACTTTGAACAGGCTTCACAGCAGAGTTCCTCACTTGTTCGACGAGCTTTGGCATTGACCCACACTCCGATTGGCTTCAAATTAGTGTACCCGTAACGTTTAAGGTCCAGATCTGCAAATTTTGGAGCCTTTTCGTAAGATTCGGTAAGGATAGTCGCTTTAATTTTCTTTTCGAATTGAATTTAAGTGGCTAAATGTTATTCTGAACTCTTGGAACTCATCTGTTGTCGTGTTTGGGTAAATTTCTAACTATTTGATTAAGGTTCAGCAAGGTTGAACACATTTCGGATTAGTTCGGACTCGATTAAAGTGTCCTAGATCAGTCTTTGACTTGTTAAAGGTTGGTGGTTGTAGTTTTGGACTAATTTGGAGTGACTAATTAAGGTTTATGGTGGGTTTTGGTCAAGAATATTCCTATTGAAAAATCTCTCGGTTTCAATTAAGGTTTTCAAACCGAGTTCTAACACCTAATCATTGTGTGAAAGTATTGGCTAGTTGGAAGTTTTGTTTGATTGAAAGTATTGACTGATTGAAAGTTTTGTATTTGAAAGTATTGAAAGATTAATGCTATAAAAAGTCTAAAGTACTCCTTGTTAAAGGTGTTGAAAGTTTATTTGAATGGTTTGGTTTTGTTGAAAGACTATTTGAAAGTTTTAGGTTGAAACATTTAGCTCTGAAAACATATTTGCTTGAAAGATTTTGATTTCGAAGTTACCGTTTGCAGCAAAGTTTAGATTGAAAGCTTTGTAGTGATTTGTGTTTCTACTTACTAAAGTAATTTCAAAACTTGATATGGGAATTGCTTTTCGAGTATTTTTGTACTCATCTTTGTTTTTCCAAAATGCTTTTAGATGAAGGATCATGTGATAGTTCTAAAGAAAGTGAAACTTGGCGTTCTGGTGCAGGACTTCAAAAAATGTTTATCTTAAGATTTAATAGTTTGATCTAAAAATTGTTTGTAATAACTTGCTTCCGTTGAAGTGTGTAAGTTGTCAAGGTTTCTTTTTGTTCTGTTTTTTTTCACAATTTTGTTGTAATAGCTGTATTGAGAAATACGAGCTTTTATGTTAAGCGTATTTGGACATGCTCTAGTTAGGATTTAAGTTCATTTGGGTTAGTTTCATTGGGCAGAACACTCTAAATCTCCTTTCGAATTAGTTTAAGGTTCTTTAGATTTGTCTCTAACAATTGGAAGCTCTTATTTGTAGTTTCGGAATAGTTTCAGAATTATTTGAACACTTTCCAATGAGGCTTCAAGTCTGCTTTGGTGATTTTTAGGCATTAGAACTATATTTTGATCCTTTCAACTTCAATTAGGGTGCTGTAGTTTAGTCTATAATCCTTGGGAACTCTTTGGTTGGAGTTTGTACTTGTTTCAAAGTGTTTGTATTGTGGTTTACGGTTGCTTTGGATAAGATTATGCATTACGGATGCTTTTTGAGACTCTAAATAAGGTTTCTTAGAACTCAAGGACACATATGTACAACATATAGAACAGATCCTGTTCAAGTAAGGTCGTACTCTAAATAAGGTTTCTAACCAAGCTCTAGCATTGGAATCTTGTTTTAATAATCCATGAGTCTTTTGAAAAGCATAGGAGCACTCTTGAACAATAGGTAAGAAGACTTCTACCTATCGGGTTTGTTTGTTGTATGTTTAGCATGTTACAGGTTTTATCTTTGTTATGTATATATATGCCTTGTATAAACTATTCTTGAAATTATTATATGTTCTGTTATGGCTAAGCATGTCTAGATGCTCGTTGTGTTGATTAGTGTTATTATGTGATCTTGTGATCTAATGTTTGTTTGTTGAGATTGCTTGGTTAATTACATGAGTTAATGTTGAAAGCATAATGTGGTTTCATGTGCTTTTGGCATAAGGCATGATTTAGAAGTATGCTATAGGACTCATGCCTTTTGGTGAGTTTGTGTGATAAAGAGGTTCAAGAACCGTGTCTATAAAGGAAAGTTGGGTGAATATTGATGTCACTGTTGGAATTAGAGAAGCATCCGGACCTTGCATATGGTTAAGGGCCGGTGCACAATTCGAGACCTTAGGCACGGCTAAGGGTTGAACACTGAGCGTTGTAGAGAATAACATCAGGACCTTGAGTATGGTTAAGTGTCAATGCACAATTTGAGACCTTAGTGCGAACGATGGGCGCTGTAGAGAACATTGAGACCTTGAGTATGGTATGGTTAAGGGTTGATGTACAGTTTAAGGCTTTAGCTACGACTAAGGGTTGAACGGTAAGCACTGTAGAGAACATTGAGATACTGAGAACGGTTAAAGGGCCAACAGGTCTCGAGGGACTTAGCCGCAGGCAGTCTTGTAAAAGTTAACTTGAGTGTCGAATGAGCCTAAAGATCTTAAATAAGAAGTATGCATTGTATGATATGTTGATTAATGTGCCTAGCATGTTGTAATTGTTTACTTACCTTCCATATTTATTATGCGTATATAATTGTATAATTGTTATGTATTTTGCAATGGTTGCTTGTATGCTGTTTGGTGACCCTTCAAGTGTGGGCTACTTACTAGTACATGTTGCCACCACCAGATTCAAGTCTTGTCATGGTTGCCCTTGAGTTAGGCAGTTGTATTAGACTTTAGTTGAGTTATTTTGTTTCAAGAATTGGTTTGAGATTGACTTTAGCTGAAGTTGGTTAGTTATGTAATGTATTAGCATTTGGGAAAGTTCTGTTGAATCTGATTAGAAAGTGTTTTGAATATTAGTTCTCTTGGTTGGATTTGTAGTTAATTTGTTTATCTTGTGGTGTTTATGGTTACTTTAGTATGTTGTTGTTGTTTTTTTTTTTTTGTTCTTTTCCCCCCTTCCTAAAGCATCATAGTCAGTAGAGTTAGTTAAAGGGTAAATTTTGGCAATTCTCTCTAGGGTGTTACATTCAAATTCAAATTTATAGTTTTTGACTACTGAGTAAATCTTTTGATCTGGATGTTATTTTATAGTTTTCGATTTTTCTAATTGATCTTAGAGTCTGATGGAACGTGTAGAGTGGAATTTGTGATAGAATTAGATACTAATTTTCTATTCTTTTGATTATTTTTCAGCATAAGTAAATGATTACTCAGTTCCTTGTCCGTGTGGAGACACATTAGTGATTTATGTTTAAAGCTAAAATTTGGAAGGAGAAGAATGGAGGCCAACATTTGTGACGTGAATCACCTCAATTCCGATGTTCTCTTACCTCCAAGGAAGCGTCTTCTTGCTGGCTTGAGAAAGCAAGGTGCCGATGGTGATGGTACTTTTAATCCGCCACCAGTTGCCTCCGCTTGTTCTCCTCCTCCATCTCCTTCTTGTGGCTTCACATCTATTGAATTTAATATACGGCTTAACAGTCTGTTGAGTGCTCATTCAAATTCTAACCCATCACCCGAGGAAATAGTGGAGGCCTCGAGATCAGCTGCTGCTGCAGCTGTGAAGGCTGCAGAGGCTGCTAGGGCAGCTGCTGAAGAGAAGGCTGCGATTGCAGCAAGGGCTGTTACAGCTGCAAAGAGTGCCATGGACTTGGTTGCCTCAATTTCTGAAGAAGCAGCTTATAAAGAAATAAACATGAGAAAGAATAAGCTGAAGAAACATGTACCAGTTCAGTTTCTGTACACAAAATATCAACCTCTTGAGAATACTAAGACAGATGAAGAGTTAGCCCGCAAATTGCATCGGGCAATAAATAGCTCCCCTAGAATTTTGAAGAATTCATCTGGTTCTGATGTTAGAGGCCATAAACACAAGAAATTGAAAAGCTCAACGGGCTCTGAGAAAATTAGGGTTTCCACATGTGGACAGGAGTTGGACTCTACAACTACGTGCAATGGGCATGCTAAATCTAACGAGGCTGACTCTGAGTGCAGCCTTCAGGAAGTATACAATCTCAAAGCTGATGAGAAGACTAGTAAATATGAGAAGAATAATCAGTCTCTGACGGATAATGGAGAAGAAGAGACAAGCCAGAAGGAGAAAATGTGTGACGATATTAGCGTCACTGTTAAAAAGAGGGGAAGAGTAAAGCTTAAAAAATTGCCCTTGAGTATTTGTTCTTTCAGGGACCAAGCAACTTTCAAGGATGACATGAATAATGGAAGTTCCCCAATATTGACTGTGCAAAACACGGGGTCTCCCACATCTGGAAAAGTTATTTTGCATTCTGTAGATAGCCCTACTGAAGGTGTGATGCCAATAGATTCTACATCAGTATGGAAATGCCAGGAGTTTAAAGCTCCCCTTTCTGTCAAACAAAACAAAGTTGTGCAGTCATGACTGAAATGACATATGGTATAAGGTCGCTGCTAATAGAAGTTGATAGTTGAGGTAGGATCCGTGCAGCTTTTCTTATAGAAACGACTTTACTCCATCTGTCTTCCTTTTGATCCTGCATATCTTGTTTCACCATGAACTGGGACAGACCAATTGTAAATTTCATATCATGTGTTTGAATATTCTCCAAAGTTGAAAGATATTCTTTATGACACAGAGCTTGAAGTCCAAATAAGAGAGGGAGGGTTACGATAAACCGAATACTTGAACACTCCTTGTTTTTCAGGAGGCATTTTTGTCTTGATTTCACTATATATGCTGAATATACTACAAGCAATCCCCATGTATATGTAAGTAAGATCTGTAGATGGTTGTTTTATGGTCCTGCTACAGTTGTATCCATATATTACTTAATGATGCCCTCATTTGTAGGAGTGTGGATTGAAAGAAAATTTCAAACAATTGTGTTGTACTTGTGGAAAGAGTGAAACGTTTGTTTGTTTGTTTGTTTTCTTTCCGTTTTTGGGGCATCTAGTCTTCTACATTCTCATAGAATTACTATTGTTGATTAACTAATATTAAGATCGTATACTTTGTATCTTTTCTTTTCCCCTTCAAGTGGAGGATGCCCTATCCTCGTCAATGTAATGCTCTTATATATTAATGAAAGCTTCCCTTTATATTATTAATATATTGTTTTGGCTCCAATAATTAATGTTGTATTTGAAGTATTTTTCTCTGTTATTCTTGTGTTGATGGTCACACAGATGAGCTGCAAAACTCTGTTATCATTTATAATATTTAATTTAATAATCGATGGGACGGATTAGATGGTTTTGTGGTTTGAAATTCTGTCGAGAACCTGGCATTCAAGAGATCTCTTTTGGCGGATCAAATGTTCTACCAAAGTACTGACAACATAATTTTCCAGCTCAGCAACAACAATCCTCTTGTCAACTTTTTTGAGATGGTTTTAAAAGAATAGTTATACCCCTGATAAATTTATTATCTCAACATGGTATGAACTATATTATTTACTTATGCTCTTGTTTTTAGACCGAGTGGAAATGGTGATGTATATATGGAACATTGTAATTTAAGAGATTATTTTTGTATGAGTGAAAAAAGGAAGATATAGTTGTTATATGCATGTATAACCAACCCATCAAATGCTTTGATTTCAAATATCTGTTTTCATTTTTCCTTTTTTTAGTATAAAGAATGTGGGAGGAGGGTAAAATCAGGTGTTAAAGGAAAGAATCTATGTTGAAAAAAACAATTCTTGAACTTGTATACAACATAAGATGGCCTCTAAAGAAGCTGAATGAGAAGAGAGACAATTGTAATATCCTTCTCTTCTCTCCCAATAGATCATCATGTGATCACTATTCTCTATTCTATGCCACATATCTCTGTATTTTTGGCATATAGCAAAAGAATACAAGATGGGCGAGGTGGTTTCGTTTCTTCAAAAGAAAAGATTGAATCAAGGCAAGATCCACATGAAGAGTGCAGACCAAAGAGCAAGAGAAAGAGCAGCAGTCAAATAAGTCCAAAGCATAATAACAGAGCATTCCTCTTGACCAACGCCGAACAACTGAGTCATTGTGCTAATGGACATAGCCGGTGGCGTGGTGTATTGAACCATCAACAAAAACTGGTAAAGTGGGTCCGGCGCTAAAAACCCTAATGTCTTTGCCACTTTCACTACCAAAATCCCAATTGCAGGCAGAGCCAAGTACCGAACCCCCATCACTCCCACCATCGTCTTTGGCTTCACCTTTGACGATCGCAACCCTTGAATTAGATTGCCGCCTAGTATCAGAATGGTGCTAGGAATCGTCCCATTTCTGAACAGCAACATACATATAATATCATAAAGAAAAATCCTTTCTAGAATTGAAAACAATAAAACAGAGCACATACCCAAGTAGTTGAACAGAGTCTTGGATTACTTTAAGTGGAGCATTCTCCCCAACTACGAGATTTTTTAGCCATGACACCGCTCCAAAACTCAATCCTACAATCTAATCATAAATGTTATTTTCTTTATCTCAATCTTTGGCATTCATAATTGATTATTTGTTGTATGAAAACATCCAGGACACTACTTATTACTTACAGCTCCTAAGGATGGAGGGGTCATTGACTCTTGAAAAATGGTGTGCAGAATGTGTAGTGTTTGAGCCCAAATGGAAGACAATGAACTGGCCGCTGCTTCTTGGGATTCAATCTGGAAGTAGAAGAGAAGAGAGATCAAAATTAAAGCAGCTTCTTCATGAACAAATCTCAAAGGTTGTGTAAATTTTGAAGCATTTACCTGTTCAACTGAAACAGGACCATCTTGCTTATGGAGAAGATGAGTTTGGAGGTGGGCAATACCTGAGGCTTCTTCAATTGCTTTCACTCGCAAGGAAGATTTTCTCAGAAGGTGGTAAGTATAAGTCCATTGGAAAAACCCACTTAGCTGAAATTTCAACCAACTCAACATATTAGTTTCCAAATTTGTATTAAAATCCTCAAAAGTTCAAAATGAATTACCGCCATGGAAAATGATGCATAGGAGAGTCCAAGAGAAGCACAAGTATTGTGGTTGCCAAAAGGGCTGCCATTTTCATCACAAATTGCAGGGATAATGATGAGAAGAAGGTACCCCAAGTTCCCTAATGATTTCGACCAACAAAAGAAAACATTTGTTAAAATTAGCCCAAAAGCTTAGAGTGAATAAAGAAGGAAAGAAAAGCAACCAGTAGAAGAGACTGCCATGACAAGGCCTTCAAGATATGGCTTGGGTTTCAAAATTTTGATAACAATCCATCCCAAAAGCCCTCCAAATAGAAAGGTAAGAACAATGTTGACTGGCATGAACCACCTATATATATTGTCGAGGAGATTAATGAGTAGTGAAATGAAAAGCATTGAAATGAATATAATGGGTTAATTATTTAAGGTTATACCATGAAACAATGTCCTGGAAAGTGACTGTTTTGGCCAAATTTGCAAACATGAGACAAGGAGTGAAAACAGCAAACACAATCTGCCATAAAAGAAACAAAAACCACAAAGTAAATCAGTGTTGAAATGGCAAAGATTATTGTTAATAATGGGAAAGCTAGAGCAAAAAGGGTAAAATACCTTGTTCAGAGAAATTCTAGCATGGGCAGGAAGAAGATTGCAGTAATCAGTGGACAAAAAGGCTCCCACTGAACACATCAAAAGGACTTGCAAATTGGGGATGAATGCCACCTCCAATAGTGACAACAAACCCATATCATGAATTTTGGTTTTCTTTTTGCTTTTTTCCAAATTCCAAGTGGGATACTATATGGAGAAAAATGGAGTTAAATTAAGGTGAGAAAAAGAAAGGGAAGTATTAGCCTCCTGTGCTGTGTTCAGAAGAAGAAGAAGAGCATATATGTATTTCTACATACTATTACTTTACCATATACACAACACAGAAAGATAGAGCCTTCCTAGCTACAGGACAACATATTGTTTTGGATTTTTATTGTGTGTTATAGTCTTTTTTGCATTTGGTCCCATTCATCCCTTTCTTTTTCTTCTTTTAATTAAAACCTCCCCCAAATGCACACAAATATATACTATTTTTATCAATTAATTATAATATACCTGCATCAAATCATCTTCTCCATGCATTGTCTATTCAACATTTTGACTTTTTAATGCTCATTTCTTCTGTGTGGCTATGTTGTCCCTTGGAGTAGTTGTAAAGGCAATGTGTGCCATGCCTGCTCAATAAAACTCTTGAAGTTCTACTACATCACAATGGGTTTGTATCTATAATATATTACAAGGTGAGGATGCTGGAAAAACATTTTTTTTTTACACTTTTAAGTGTAATAACATAGCATTCCTCTTGACCCACATCGAACAACTGAGTCATTGTGCCGATGGCCATGGCCGACGGTGTGGTGTATTGAACCATCAACAAGAAATGGTAAAGAGGATCCGGCTATGCAAAGTACGGAACTCCAATCACTCCAATGGTTGTGCTTGCCTTCACATTTTGAAGTAGTTACCTATGCCAGCAGGGTGTTGTTCCCCATTTTGTTTAAGGAGAAGGTGAGCTTTGTAGGTCCCCATTGGAGGCGTGGTTGGGTGCTTTCGACTGCTTCTCTGATTCTTCAACTTCAAGTTCTTCCAATCTCATGGACGAGGTTTTCACAAGCTGGTAAGTACAAGTTCAGAGGTAAAACCATCCTACCTGAAATTACTTTACCAGTTCAACATATATATTATAAGAATTAAATGACTCCAATGTAGCAGCCACCTCGCTGAAAAGAAATTATGAGTAGATTTATTGAGACAGGTCAAGTCCGAAAGTCTAGAGAGGTAGGAAGCCTATAGTCCTATCACTATAAGAAATAATGAATATGATGATAGCTCATGAAAAAAAACTATAAAAGACTTTCTATAGTATTTTCTGAAAATTTTGACAATGCATGTTATTAAAAGTTTGAGACTTTTTATAACATTTTTGTAAAGCTATAATGGATGCTGTATAGAGTATGAAAGTATAACTTATTTACGCTGCTATAAAAATATCAAATAGCGTTTTTTTTTTATTAAGTTATAGTATGTTTATATAACTAAAATAATAGATTATCGTTAATTTATAATAACATTTTCTTAATGCTATAATATTGTATTTAGAGCTTTAATATTATGCTATAATAAGTTTTTTATTCTTTTCTAATTACTATAATTATTATAATAATCTTTTAATAGCTTTTTTTTTCTATATAAATTTTGTTATAGCTTTTACTGCTATAAAAGGTGTAGCTTTTTTCTCAACAATTATTTTTTATATATAATTTATTTTTGGTGTTAAAAATAAAATCATTTTCTTTTTTAAATATCATTAAGTTAATTAAATTTTAATAAACTTTATTCCAATTACTCATTTTTAATTAGATCCACAGATAGTAAGTACTTCATAACACATTAAATAACATTAACTTTTATTCATAATTGAAGTTTCATAATCTATTAACATTACAAAAAGAAGTAGTCAATAATTATCTAGAAAAAAGAAGTTATCCAAACGATACAAAATAAAGTATTTACGGGATGTAATCACCAACATAAATTTGTTCACAAAATAAAAAAATCATCAAATGTTCAAAATTTCAATATTGTTGTCGTTGAGCTATCATTTTTTATTCCTTTTCTTGAGTTAGGGATGAAAACGGGCGGGGGTGGGGCAGGGATGTACTCCCCATCCCATCCCCGCCCCATTCCCTGTTTTGGGAGTTGGGGAACCCTGTTCGGGAATTTGGGCCCCCGCGGAAAAAATTTCCCTTTTTTAATTTAATTTAATTTTTTATTATTTAAAATTAACTAAATTTAATATTTATATTGAAATTTTAAATTTTATGTAGAAAATTAGTATATTATTAATATATAGTTGTTTAAATTAAACGTTGCATGTTTTTTTTTAAATTATAAATTTAATAAAAATTAAATGTAGTATATATGATTTTTTATTTTTTATTTTTAAAAAAACTAAAATATAGTTGAGCTACTGTTTTAGTAATATTAATTTTTATTATTATTATATATTATATATATAATATATATATTATATATATATATATATATATATATTAACAAAAAAAAAAATCGAGGCGGGGACTGGGATCGGTTCGGTTCGAGGACGGGGGTGGGGATCCTCTCCTCGTCCCCAACCGGGGACCGATTTAAATCTCTGGTTTGACCCTTGTCCCCGGTCAAATCGGGGATTCTCCTTCCCGATCGGGTCGGGGATTCGACCTCGCAGAGAATTCTGTCAACTCTAGTTTGAATAAGATAACATTCCATTCACCTACATAAATATATAAATATATGAATATGTGAATGCCAACAATAGTGAATTAATTAAATTAAGAAATTTTTAATAAATGTTAAAACTACTTTGAATGCAAGAAAAAACCTAACCTAAACATGACTAGTTTAATAACTAAAATAAATCTCCAAATGAAGAAAGAACCTACTCATCAAGATTAGAAAACAAAAATACTTCAACACCACCGAGTGACTATCTAGTAATTGAAGACATTACACACAAATTTTGTACAAAAAACATCCTAACATATAAAAAAATGTAGGTAAAGAAGCATTAAATTACACAACCATCAAAGTTTCTAAAACAAATATAATGAGCCTAATTGGGAAGGAATCATCGCAGGTCTTCCTTGACCATAAAACACACGTCTCACAACTCTAGATGCCTCTTCAAGGTTTGAGAATATCTCAACAAAATCTACCATATATGAACAAGTTAGCAAGAAACATATGGAAAATGGAAATAAATTTTGGTATACCTGCAATAAGTTTTGAGCCTCCCATGCTTCGCTATTGTGATCAAATACTCAAGCTCTTTCAAATAGATAGTATTGAAATCGAGAGAACTGACAAGTAAAGAAACAATTCATATCTCCATAAAAAACTCCTACACAAACCTCTCCTCATGGTCCCACTAGCCACATGCCCATACCACACCCATTAACCAAAATTGAATTAAAATTAAAAAATACATCCTTTGGAAACAAGGGAAACATAAACTCAAAATCAAGCTTGAAAAGAATGAATCAATCCTTAACTAATGAGAAAAAAAAAAAAAAAACTCCATATCCAAATCTAAGAAACATGTTTAAAATAGGAAGTTATCCAAAATTTTGTGTAGAACCCCAAATCATAAGACTCATAACTGATACATAACCCTTCAACAATGAAGCCTAGAGGTTAATAGTAAGAGAGACTTTAAAGTAAATAAAAAATTGCAAAACCTCTTAGATCGAGAAACAAACCTTTTACGATAACATCGTTAACAAACAATCTAATAAATTTCACCAATTAAGAAATATGACTTTCAATCAAGTAATTTTATATATTAGATAGAAGTAGAAAACTATTACAAGGACATTCAATAGGATCAGAAAACAGAACATTAAAGTAAATAGAAAATTGCATGTGTAGTACAAACATGTTATCATTTATATCACTCTTTATGAGAAAATTTTGATCCTAAAACAAAATGCAACATTCAAACACTACAAAATCAAATAAAACAACCTTAAAGTAGACTTTGAGGTCCGAGTCACGAACTTTGCAGGCTGAAAAAGAGAAACGACTGAGTGTTAGTTCAAAGCAAAGAGTACATTAGAGTCGAAAAAAATTAATTGGTTGGCAATACCAAATCAAATGCAGAGCATTGAATGACTTTTTGAATTTCAAGTTATAATCATATTAGTTGTTTATTCAAGTACTTCACTACAACATCTCCCGCACACAGAACTCGATCTACCTATCCAACCTGCATGAAACCTTGAATCGAACAATAATTTCAAATCACACGACCAAAGTAAAGAGAATAAAAAAGATACCCTAAAAATTGCAACAAGAAGTTGAATCACCTGGCCATAGATGAAGTTGTGGAGAAGAGCATAGTGGAGAGGATTGTTGTGATTGACATCGTCGAATTACGAGGCTTTGGCAGATGGACAGGCATTGACAAAAAAAAAAAAAAAAACAAAGGAAGAACAAGGAATGTTTTACTTTCACTCGATCAAGACTTGTACCTCATGATCAATATTTCCCTCTTGTTTGCATACTTCTAAATTCCCCTACAAATGTGATTTGACATGTAACAAGAATATCATACTCATTTCCATGGGTAAAAACTCCCTTAAAACACACAAAACAAAACAAAACAAAATACTAACTTATTAGAAGTTAGGTATCAACTACCTATCAATTTAGAAATCATGAAAGCTTCTCCAAAATAAAATTCATCCAAAATTAAAGCTAGCAGTCAATAACGTATTAAGTAACCTATCAATTTACAAACCATGAAAGCTTCTCCAAATTGAAATTCAAGGATATATATTGTTTAAGTATTAAGTAACACTCCCCTCAAAATTTGAGATGCGAAGAAAAAGGCGAAGCAATCGTAGACATATAGTGTTGTCATTTTCTTCTCATTACAAAAACTTAGTACATAGAAACTTGTAACAAATAACAAGAAATAAGGTTCTTTTTACTTACTAGCAGTGTGTTGTAAATAATCTATAAAATCTCTTCAATTCACTTAGGTGAGTCTCTTTAACCAGACAATTTGATTCTAGGATGTGCAAAAGTTATTATGCTTATAAGATGAAACCCTCGTTGTGCCAATAACCAAACCATATCTAGAACAAATAACTCGAGGAATAATCTATAAAAATAGAGAATGAGAATATGTTCTAATTTCTAACGTGTTGCCTAAACTTGGCTTAAAATCTACATGTTCTAAGCTCTCATTAGTAAGTTAGTAACAAACATTAAAAAAAGAAACTAGACAAATAAATTTAAGGAACTAATAGTGTACTTAACACTTCGTATGTTGAACCAGCTATATTGTGAACTTAAACGTTTAAATTTCAAAACCACACAATAAACTTGTAAATGTCAAAAGAAATTATTTAGCTCCCTCTTTCAAAATTAAGATCCATTTATTTGCCACCCTCTGAACTATAAAATGTTACTTAAATTAAGAAAAAAATAAAAAATAATGATCAAATCAAGAATCTAAATTTCACAAGACATGTCAACATATGTAATCAATCACATTTTTTTAACACATCATCTTCCATTCAAATAAGAGATGTGTATGTAAGGTTCAGTTTCTATTTTTATGTGGGTTGGTTTTTTAGTTTTTGTTTCAATAGTTTTTTTTGTAAAAAAAAAAAAAGGAAAAAAAAAACCTTTAAAGTTGTTTAGTTTGAAGAGGATTGAATCCTTGCCTTCTTCACTATCCGACTAGTTACATTGTTGTTACACTTAACAAACAAAAATCCTAAAAAATCAACTGAGAATTTATAAATTTTCAATTAAAAGCTACTGCGAAACATATATGATCTATCAGTCTGTATCATCTTCCAAAGTTAAAGCCAAATTACATTTAAAAAACCAAAGCTTTATGGAACATAAGAATTAAAGTATTCAAAGAATTAGAACTAACAAACATTTAACAAAGCACTTGAAAATAAATAGTCACCACATTAAATGCCTATGAAAAGTTTCTCATCCAATTATTAGAAAGTTAATTTGTCTAATATGCTTCATTCTAACAATGAAACCCAAAACTTGTTCTCCATCTAAAAATCAAAATTAAATTCCTCTCACCTCTACAAATTAGAACCAACATCGCAACCAACATCTAAAAATCGAAGTCACAGACCTTTTCTAAAAATAAAAACAAATTCCCTGGTCGTCTTCTAGAAATCAAAGTCGCAACCTTACTCCTCTGAAAATTGAATTTGTTGTCGTAACCCTGATTCTTTGAAATTCACGATGTTGCAACCCTCTGAAATTGAAAACAAATCCTCTTCCTATCTATTAGATAAAACAAAAATATAATTAAAACAAAAGATAAAATCTAATCACTATTAGCTTTGTTGTAAACGTAGGTCGAACCATATTTTTCGCAGTTGTATCAGTCAAAGTGGTTAGCCATGAAAGTTCAAGCGCTGCATTCAGTATTAGGGCACTCTTTCCTGAGTCTCTACACCTTTGCAGAGCCATCGACCTTGTAGAACTGGAGGATAGTGAGCTTCACCTTCTCGTGCTTGTGCTTGATCTTCTTAGGCTTGGTGTAAGTCTTCTTTTTACGCTTCTTGGTGACTCTTTTGAGACCTAGAACAAGGTGGAGTGTGGATTCCTTTTGAGTATTGTAGTCGGATAGGGTTTCGCAATCCTTTACCTATCATTAAGATAAAGAAGTTGGGGAGTTGAGAGAAAAAAGCAGTGAGACTAAAACTAGGGAAGAAGAGATCGTGAGAAGCTAATGATACCTATTTTTTCTTTCTGTAAAATTTGAGAGTTAAGCGCGCAACTTTAAAAAATTTTTAAAACAAATTTCCTCCTTCTCTTTTATAGTCAATTTTATAAAAAGCAATATTAAAAGGCTATACAAGGCCATATTTGGTGGAGTGCATGATGAGCCTAAAAAAGCCTAGGTTAGACATAAGAAGTCTCAACCTAGGAGGGAGGCTTTAGAGATGTCCAGGCGTAATGAGGCCTGGAGAGCATGGAGAAGAAGCCTACTCATGATAAGCCTACAAGGGCTTGAGCCTAAAGAAGTCTAGGCTAGGCATGAGAAACTTGAGTCTAGGAGGAAGACTCTAGAGGAGGCTAGATGCGATGCGTGCATATGGAGTGTTCGGTGGCTAAGTAGGTGTCGTTAGGTCTACCTAATCCGAAACAAACAATATTTATAAAATTCATACATCTACTAATACTAGTTTGTAGTTAAAACGGAAGTAAAAGGTTGATCCACAAGGAAGGTTTTAATTCTAATCCTTTCTTAACTACCTTGACATTTAAAGCAATAAAACGGGGGTTTGATAAAATTGAAAAAATACGAAAAATCAAAAGATAGAAGATGATTGTAAATAAGTGAAGAATAATCTTGCTTCTAGTTCAAGTTAGATGTTCAATGCAATTCCGATCATCGAATTCTAAAAGTTAATTGACAATCGGATTATGCTCACAACTACTCACTTAATCGATCAAGCTAGTCTCTACAAAGGCCGACAACTAGCAATAACCTAGTCGAGAGAGTGTCCTAATCATTGATTAAGGTTGGATAGGCCAAACCTTAATCAACCTATATGCTCCTACTTCTATTGGGTTCGATAGTGGTCATATAGAATAGAAAACATGCGCATTAGGTTCTAGGATTCAATTGCATTGATTAATTGTTAAGATAGCTTACTTAATTAACCAAGTTTTCTCCAAATCTAGTAATTAATGCATCCTAGGAATAGCCATCAAACACAAAATTACTATTGCCTCTTGTAGATCTTGGCTAGACATCGATCACATTGAAAACAACGTATTCAACAATGATTGTGACAAAACCAAGATCTAGGCTATACATGTTCAAGATAAAGATCATTCAACATGCATCAAGATTAAGCATAAATTCAAGAGAGCAAAAATCAGATTGCAATTGCTAAGGAAAAAGAGAAAACTCAAAATAATTTGCAAGAACCCTTGAAATCTAGAAACAAGATTCAATCCAATCTTCACAAATTCATAGACAAACTTTATGAAGAATTACAAGAGTTTTGTTTACATTTCAACAAAAATATAAAATCTAACCTAAATTGGAACAAAAATTACCAAAGAAGTGAAAGAAATCGAAGAGAGATCCCAGCCTCCATGGAATTTTCTTCCCCTCCCCCTACAAAAATGAAGGAAAAACCTTTTATAGTTTGCAGGGTAGCATCACGACGCTGGCGTAGCGTTGCAACGCTAAATTGATGAAAAGCCAAGAAGCGTTGGGCTTGCGTTGCAACACTGCCGTGTTTTGCAACAGAATGAAGCGTTTTTTCTTCAAGCGTTGCGCAACGCCTCTTCTAGGATCGTGATGTTGCAACTCGATGGTGAAACTCGATCCTCAATGGCATTTTGGTAATTTACGTGATTCTCTTCAATTTGTCGATTTTCTTGGTTATTTTGCATTCTTTTTGGTACAATCTTCTCTTAATGACTTCTAAATGCCTCGGGGACCGTTTTACCTACAAAATTAGCAATTAAAGCAAATAATCAATACAATTTTGGGGGAATTAACATAGAAAATATGCATCCTTTAAAAACCTAACAAAACACCCCCAACTTAGTTCTTAGTCGTCCCAAGCAAGTCTAAACTAGAACTATGCATACATTCAAGTAAAAGCATGAATATCAATCGTGCATTTATTTAGAGAACTCATTAAAAAATGTTAATATGTTCATGTGGTTTACTAAAAATTCGATTCTATCTCTATTTTCAACAATCAAGTAAACGAATGATACAAATGGGCATTTAAACCTTTAAAATATTTCTAACAAAGAATTGAAGTCTATTTTTGAAAAGAAAACATCTTTTTTCTTGTAAATCCATAAAGGAAATGACTACTTAGTTCTAGTTTATTTAAAGGCTAAAACTAGTAGAAAGGCTATATCTAACTCTCAATTCCTCATCGCCATACATTGGTTCAATTATTGGTCTAGGATATACCTACTTGCATTGGATAGAGACAATTCTAATACAAGGGTGCTTTTTTATAAACTCACACACACCAAACGTAATTAGCATTTCTTTTACTTAGAGGGGTAACTTTCACACTCATACTACTGGGAACCTATCGCTATTTTCTCGCGGGCCCTAACCATGCAGACACTGAAGGAACTCTTATCAAAGAGTACCTCTGAGTGGAAGCAAGATCGTTCTAAATTCATTGGGACAAAAACACCACATTCACAATCAAACATACAAGTTATGCATTTAACAATAAATTACGGCATGCCTTTCAAACTTATATGCAAAAGAACGAGAGACATACCAATTGAAGAATTCTTCTTCCCTTGAACTCTCGCTCTCGTCAGGAATCTGCAACTCACGCAGTCGCTGCGCTCGCCAAGGCTATCATCCACCAAACTCGCTGTCGTCTACCATCGAACGGACTTCTCATGAACTGGCAGCAAGGAGAACACAACCACTCGGAAACCTCGGTATTCTCGAAGTGAGAATCTGGGAGGTATGGGCTCTATTAGATTTGGTAGAGGGGAGGAGGAAACAACGATCGTTTACCACGACCAAGCAAGTGAGAGATGTCTGAAGTCTATCGTATAGGCGGGTGCTTGATCGTTTAACAAAAGGTGCACGATCGTGTAGTAAATGGGGCCGATCGTTTAGGTAAATCGCTCCGCGTGCGTGATCATTTAGCAAATACTATGCAATCGTTTAGGTAAGTTGCGCGTGTACACGATCGTTTAGTAAACTTTGAGCAATTGTGTATGCTCTCATTTGCTAAGCAATGGGCAATGTACTAATTCGTGTAGTGATTAATCGATCTCTTTGCAAAATGAAAATCATTTTCATTTTATCCTTCAGTTATGAAAACTGATTGCAACCTCCCACTATCTCATTAGGTTATGGAGAAAAAACCGCCAATAATTATCTTATAATTGCTTAATTAGAAATAATATAATCATATTATATTTATAATCTATAGTTTAATATCACATCATATGTAACATATAAACCATAGTCATTTTCTCCTCCACTAGATATAAATCATATTTGTATCCTTTTTCCTCCAATTAATGTATCTCATACATCATGTCAACTATATTATATATAATTGATCTGTTTAATTATATCATATATAATCAAACTTTCTCTTGTCAATTTGAACACTTCAAACTAACCCAAAAACTGATTCTCAACTTGAATCCATTGAGCTACCAAGGGGACCTTATGGACCTGTGGCTCGAAGCTCCAATGGTACATGAATAGCTGACTAAACTCTTTAGCGAGATATACCATCCGTTAATTGCCAGACATTCTACCAATAGATGCACTCTTCTCACCACAGATATATTTCTATGTCCATCGGATATAACCAATCAATGGTACGATAATCCTTCACAGATGCTTGATGCGTTATTTTATGCGATGAAATAATGGTGTAGAATGCGATGGTAGAATATACGTTGTGCATGCAAGTTTTCTCAGCAAGATCCAAGTATAAATCCTACTGAGTTTCCTGGTAAGCCTAGGGTCGAACACAGGGACTAAGGAAAATAGTATGCAATGGTAATTTTAGATCACTTTGCGGTAACAAATAAATAAAGTGTTGGTTGGTTTGTTGTTGAAGGTATAAAAGTGTATACGGCGGATTTGAGAAAAGAGTAATTATGTGACAGATACAATGAGTATGTGGAGGAACGGGTTGAGAAGGTCTTTATCTAGCGTTCCCTAAGAATGCGTTCAAGCTATGCGATCATGCTACACTCATACGACAGCAGTTCATTTTTCAATGCAAATGCAGTAGCTCATAATTTTAGGACGCATGCGATGAATGCGATAATGTCTATAGAGCTTAGTCCTAAGTCTCTACTTCTTGCCTATGCGATGACGAAAGATGCACAGAAGGACAAGGCGACCGCATACAATCATATCCTATCTCTAGGATGCATGCGATGCGTTAATAGCAAACAGAGCTTATTCCTAAGCTTCTATCTCTTGATTATGCGGTTCTAATCTGACTCTCCCGAGCCTAGATTCTAATCTGACTTTTCCAAGCCTAGATTCTATCTTTAGACTACCTTTCCTAGTATCCCTAATGGACGAATGACACATACATAAAATAAGATAATCGTATAGAATGAAGTTCTCAGGTTATGCTAGCTAAGTGTTTCTCAACCTATTTGACAGATTTAGCTACTCATGCGTAATGTATAGAGAGTGGACAAATATAAAGATGCAATTTCCATTTTATAAATAGATTCAGAGTACAAAATGACAATTAAAAATCAGGGTAGAGAGCCTGGTAGCAATATCTTACTTCCCAAGGTTTTTACACTGCGTTATCTCTATTCTGCTCAAAAGATGTTCTTGCTTCTGCAAGAGTTGGCCCTCTCTCTACTTTCTACGCTTCCCGACACTCTTCCAAGCTTACCGGGACGATCCCTCGGTGTAATCTCCCTTCACTCGCTTCCGCCTCCTAAGTAAAAGAAAAACTATGAACAAGGCTAACTTCTATCTATATGGTGAATTCTGTAAACTGAGTGAACTCCTTCAGTGAAGGTGGCCTTCGGTATTTATAGAGCTTCAGGGTGAAAAGCTTCTTCTCCCTTATGATTGCACTGATGGGATGACATTAATTCTCTGTCTAATGCGCCGAATAATTGTCACCGAAAAGTTGAGTGTCCTTGCTACAGTAGGTCGTTAACAGCTTGTCAACATAATTCGAAATCGACCGTCATCAGCTTTCTGTCCCATCGTGATTTATTAAGCTTTCACTCAGATGCGCCAGCTCTATGCGGCCACATTCTTGAGCAGATTTTCGCGAGCGCAAATGATCGCACAACCTTGTGGTCGCAATCTCTTAATGTGCTCGGACGTTAATTTCTTCGGATCACATTTCTGCCTTGCGACAACGCATTTTCTGCACAAAAATACATGAGTTAGTTGTTTTCATTCGATGGACGCATGTGATCGCAATGTTGTGAATTTAATGCTTTTGGACGCAATATTGTATATTTTTACCATTGCAATCCTGCATTGTTTTATAACTTTGCGTTGTAATAACGTGCATTTTAGCCCGTTATCAATGCTCGTAAGTACAGTTGGGCCAATTTACCATTTTGCCCCTATAATTATATCTAACTCCTTAAGTACCACCGATCCCTCTAATGAATAATACAACCAATTTAATAATTAATGAATATAATCATATTATATTCTTACCCTATAGTTTGATATCATATATCTACTATAGTAATTTCTCCTCCACTTGATATAAATCATATTTATATCTAATTTCCTCCAAAATGATGTATCTTATATATTTAGCCAATTATATCATATATAATTAACCAGTTCAATTATATCATATATAATCGAACTCCTTCTTGTCAATTGAACATTTCAAACTAACCCAAACACTGATTCTCGACTTTATCTAAGCTACCCAGGGGACCTAATGGACCTATGGCTCGAAGCTTCAACAGTATGTGAATAACTGACTAAACTCTTTAGCCACGAGATCCACCATCCGTTAACTGTTAAGCATTCCACTAAAGACCAACAGCTGAACTCTTCTTACCACAAATATATTTCTATGTCCATAAGATATAACCAATCATGAGTATGATGACCCTTCACAGATGCTCTTAAGTATAGCTTGGCCCCTGTAGTTACATCTCACTCCTTAAGTACCACTGATTCCTCTAATGAATAATACAATATAGTCCAACTATGTGTTAACATTTATCGGGCTAAGAGAAGGTGTGTAGCGTCACATCGTTCAAGCCCTGGAATCAGCCCTTAAGGGAGATATCTATCTACTTGCCCCTGCCTCAAGAAAAGAGTGAATTCCATCTTATGTAGCTGAGTTCCTAGCTCCCAAATCAGACGAATCCTCAAAATGGTAGGTTTGAATCGGCAACCTGGCCACTCACACCCATACAAATCAAAGGACCGCCCTCAATGGCAGGAGTTCCCAACTCACTCAGGATTGAGGTCATATTACCTATGGTCATCCTAGTGAAGTGAAGTCTCTGTCATGAATGGTGTTATATAACGAGACGTTAACACTTCGTGGTCAGGTCTTATACAAACTCTTTATATAGGACGCCCCTACTCGCATGTCTCCTACATGAATGATCAGGCTTACTTCTGTCTCTTATACACATCTAGATGTGTATAAGAGACAGGGCTTAGATCATCTGTGACAAGTCCCAACACTTGTGACCATTCCATAAAGCGGGTCGCATCTATAGCGTTATCAGGATAAGGTTTCCCTCCTATATCCATATACTACAGACCATTTTGGTTATCACTCAAGACATGATCCACTTGTATGTCACCATATACATGCTTAAGTTACATACAGATAACCAGGGATTTTATGTTTATTGGTTTGTGGTAAAGCAAATAAAACATACAACTGAGCAAAAACAAGATGTGATGTAAATATCATATATTATACATCACAAGCGTTCGTACAAACTGTTTACAAACTACAGGACACGAAACTTTAAGGCATCAACCCCAATAGAAAATGGATTAAATAAAACAATAAAGACATTTCGATCTGATCGAGGTAGATAATATATAATTCTAAAATTCCAGGACTATTTGATAGAACATGGAATTTTATCCCAACTCTCAACACTATGTACACCTTAGCAGAATGGTGTATCAAAAAGGAGAAAATGAACCCTGTTGGACATGGTTTGGTCATGATGAGTTATGCTTCCTTACCTGACTCGTTTTTGGTTTATGCACTACAGACTGCAACCTACATTTTGAACTGTGTTCTATCCAAAAGTGTTACTAAAACACCTTTGGAGGGAATGGTCGTAAAGGTAGTTTACGTCATTTCAGGATTTAGGATTGCCCAATACACATGCTTGAGGCAATTCCTAAGAAATTGAATCTCGTTCAAAATTGTACCTTTTTGCAGGTTACCCTAAAGGAATGAGATGTGGTTACTTCTTTGATCCTAAGGATAATAAAGTATTTGTGTCAACAAACGCTACATTTCTAGAAGAAGGCCACATAAGGGAGCATAAGCCACGCAATAAGATAGTGTTAAGTGAACTTTCCAGTGAAACTACTGAACCTTCAACAAGAGTTGTTGAAGAGCTCAATACCTCAACAAGAGTTGTTGAAATTGGTTCATCTAGTAGGTCACATGCACCTCAAACGTTGAGGGAGCCTCGACGTAGTGGGAGAGTTGTGAACCCGCCTATTCGTTATATAGGTTTAACAAAAACCCTAGTTGTTGTAGTTGACGGTGATGTTGAGGATCCATTGTCTTACAATAAGGCAATAGAGGATGCTGACAAAGATGAATGGATCAAAGTCATGGATCTTGAAATAGAGTTTATGTACTTCCATTCGGTTTAGGATCTTGTAGATCAACCTGATGGAGTAAAACCTATGTTGGGTTTTATGCCCTAAAACTCGTAGATAATAAATGCTATCAATTGACCATCATCAATAAAGAGCTATCGATGTTAATTCAATAAATGTTATATCGTGTTGTTTTCTATTTTGTTTTAATAATCCTAAATCCAATAAACTAACATCCAGAGTTGCCTTATGAGACTTGAATTGTATGTGGAGACATATAGGTGTCAATGTTCAAAAAACAGCCTAAAGGGTCTATAATATAGGGATAACGCTGGGTACCTTATCTTGGTGACATTATAGATATGACCCACTTTGTATTTGATACAAATGCAATGATTCAACGCGTTCGTGTAAATGACATGCGAGTGGAGGTATCCTATGCAATGAGTTTTCATAATAACGAACTACGAAATAGTAACCACTAGATGTAATGTCATTAACTAGTTAGGTTCCTATTTCAATTGGATGACCTAAGAATCTTAGTCTTAATCCTAAATGTATTATGAACTCCGGTTCACGAGGAATTGTCCTTTATTTATATGGGTGAGAGTGTCCAGATCATCGACTGAAAATGCCTATCATTTTGGAAATACAAGATGAAATTCACTCCTTCCTGACTTCAGGGTAAGTAGATGAGTGTTCCCTTAAGTGGTGTCTCTAGGACTTGAACAAAGTGCGTTGCTCTTTCATTGGCTCAAGAGGGTTTTTGTTTATTGGTTGGACCATAAACATATTGTTCATTAAGGAGCATCGGTACTTAAGGAGTCAAAGGTAACCTAAGGGTAAAATGGTAATTTGACCTAGTTGGCATTACGAACACTCATAGAATCATGATAGATTATTTGAATCTATTCTAAGACCCCTTCAATTCTATTTGAAGATTTTTTCTGTCTAAAATCAAAATTCTTTTATTCGATCGATTACCAATATATTCCCTTGTTCTGTACTTTTTTTTTTGTCAATTGAATTGAATCTATTACATTTTTGTTCATATTGAAATGAATCGGAATTGATAAGGAGTTGGTCAATCATGCTCGAACATGTACTTATTATAAGTGCCTATTTATTTTCTATCGGTATCTATGGATTGATCACGAGCCGAAATATGGTTAGGGCCCTTATGTGTCTTGAGCTTATACTGAATGCAGTGAATATGAATTTCGTAACATTTTTATTTTATTTAAATTTCATAAACCTAAATTAAAACTAAACTAAATGATAAATATGATAAATGAAACGAAATCTAGTAAAGTAAAGTATTGTACTACAAAACAAAGAGGGACTTGACTTATTCGAACCAAACGATAGCGGCTTCAAACTCAGCCTATCGAGCACAATTTTGCAAAGAAATAGTCCACTTGTTTCTCGAGAAGAGATGGGAAACATGCTCAATCTCATTTGATTGAATAGTTGACCCAGTTCCTTGTTGTTAGAAGAAGCCCTCCACTTCAATTGGTATTTTTGTTATTGGTCTATATCGGTGGATATAGAAATATACCTACAGTGAAAAAGTGTAGCTGTGGGTCTTTAATAGAGTGTACCCACAATTAATGAATATTGATTAATTTGGTTAATGAGTTTAGCCAATTAATCTCATATCGTTGGAGCTTCTGATCTGCAGGTCCACAAAGTCCCCTTGTTAGCTCACTAAAGGATATTAAAGAGGAATGATTTGAATTATTCAAAACAATTTGAGGAAATTGTATATTAATATGATTAATATGTAATTGATTATGGATGTGATCTATAATTTAAATTAAGTTAGAAAGAAACATTTGAATGAAGTGAATTAAATTCACAAAGAATTAATTAATTAATAGAAAGATATTACACATAGACATACAATGTTTAAAGTAATTAAATAGATACGTTAAATTGGATTTAATGTATAAATGGTTATTTAATTAATGTGCTAATTAATAAAATAAGTGTTATTTAATTAATTGTGTACAAGGATAAATTGAGAAAGACTTGGAGAAGGGGCTAACCATTCTCTATATGAAGTCTTCCTTATGGCCCTTAGGCAAAATTTCATTTTGCATTTTTTACCCTAACCACCAAAGAAATCCTCTCTACCCTCTTCAAAGAATTCTCTTCTCTTCACCCTCTTTCAATAGTTGGATACCACCCATCCTTCTATTGGAATTCTAGAGAATAACAAGGTTATTTTCGTGGTCATGTTCAATATTGTTCGAGGAGAAGTTCATGTTCGAGATCGTGTTTGTCAGAAAAGCGAGAGGATCATTCTAAGAACTCGAAAATCTCCAAAGGTAAAAATGGTTCTACCTTCATATTTTCCTTCTTCTCAAGCATGCTTTTAACATATTTATCTTTCTATATTCTGTTAGAACACTGTTTTTTGTTTCTTTAAAAATGGAATTTCTAGATACAAAATGTTCGCACGCTTCCGCTCGGGATTTTATCCCAACAGCCTATAAGTTGCAATTGTATATACAAGAGAAAATGGGGTGCTGACGGGAAGGTGTAAACCTTCAAGACTAGACTTGTGGCGAAGGATTATGCACAAGTTGAAGGAGTCAACTATGAGGAGACTTTTTCATCTATTGCCATGTTGAAGTCTATTCAGATACTCTTGTCCGTTGCCTTATATTATGACAATCAGATTTGGCAAATAGACGTTAAGACTGTCTTTTTGAATGACAATCTTGAGGAGACCATATATATGCAGTAGCCTGAGGGATTCATAACCCAAGGTCAAGAGCAAAAGGTTTGCACCCTTAATCGGTCCATGTATGGATTGAAACAAGCTTCTCGATCTTAGAATTTAAGATTTGATACTGCAATTAAATCTTATGGTTTTGATCATAATATTGATGAATCTTGTGTTTACAAAAGAATCATTAACAATTAAGTAGCTTTCCTAGTGCTGTATGTAGATAATATCCTACTCATTGGGAATGATGTAAGTCTACTGAATGAAATTAAAAATTGGTTGGTGACTCAATTCTAAATGAAAGAATTGGGAGAGGTGCAGTTTGTTTTGGCCATTCAGATCTTTAGAGATTGAAAGAAAAAATCGTTGGCCTTGTCTCAAGCATCATACATTGACAAATTGCTTGTCAAGTTTTCGATGCAGAACTCTAAAGAGTTACTTTGTCTAAGGAACAATGTCCTAAGATACCTCAAGAGGTTAGGGAAATAAGATGGTTCCCCTATGCATCGGCTGTTGGTAGCTTGACGTATAAGATGTTATGTACTCGACTTGACATTTGCTATGCAGTGGGGATAATCAGTAGACATTAGTCTAATCCAGGATTTGATCATTGGATTTCTGTTAAGAACATCCTCAAGTATCTTTAAAGAATGAGGGACTACATGCTCGTGTATGGTTCTAAGGATTTGATCCTTACAAGATACACGGACTCTGACTTCCAAATTGATAGGGATTATAGGAGATCCACTTTAGGATCAGTGTTTACTCTTAATGGAGAGGCTGCAATCTGAAGGAGCATTAAGAAAGGGTGCATTACTGACTCCACTATGGAGGTAGAGTATATAGCAACTTGTGAAGCTGCCAAGGAGGTTGTCTGGCTTAAGAAATTTCTGATAGATCTGGAAGTGATTCTAGATATGTCAAAGCCCATCACCCTTTATTGTGATAATACTGGTGTTGTGGCTAATTCCCGAGAGCTTAGAAGTCACAAACACGGGAAGCACATAAAGTGGAAGTATCATCTCATTCAAGAGATTGTGCATTAAGGGGACGTGATCATCACATAGATATCTTCAACGCACAACGTTGTTGATTCATTTATGAAGGTCCTCAAGACTAAGGTGTTTGAGGGTCACTTGCAGAGTTTGGGTCTACAGGACATGTCGTATCTAGTGTAAGGCCAGTGGGAGATTTTGTATTGGGAGTGTTTTATGCCCTAGTTTCTTGTTTTGTGTAGTTTTGTATTAGTATGACTTTTATGTTGTACACTTCACTAGCTTTAGGGCAAGTGGATGATTGTTGGGGTTGATGACCTAAGTCTCGTGGGTCCTGTAGTTTGTAATTGTATTGTATAAACAATTTATTTATTTAATAAAATCTGAGGTATTTTATTTGACGTTTAGTAGCATTAACTCACAAAAAAAAAAAAAAAAAAAACAAACATCCAAGGTTATCTTCTATAGCTTAAACATGTATGTGGAGACATACAGGTGGATCGTGTTTAAGTGATAACCTAAATGGTCTGTAGTAGATGGATAAGTTTGAGTACGTTATCCTAGTGACACTACAAATAGGCCCATTTTATAGATGTTACTATTGTAGTAAAGTTCTACAAATGATCTGATCCTGATCATTCATGTAGAGACATGTGAGTAGGGGTGTTCTTTACGAAAAGGGTTTGTATAAGACGAGACCACGAAATGAATAGTCTCATTATATAACACCATTAATAGTAGAGATCGACATTTCACCAGGATGACCATAGGTGACATGACCTGAATCTTGAGTGAGGTGTGAACTTCTTGTTTATGAAGGCGGTCCTTTAATTTGCATGGGTGATAGTGACCAGTTCGCCGACTCATTATGCCTACCATTTTAAGGATTAGTCTAATTGAAGAGCTGAGAACACAACTTCATGAAGGAAATCAAACATTAGAATTTCCATGAGCAGCGGAAGGATCGTTCTAAATTAGATTCAGATTGAACACAAACAATTACAGTATAAGAAACAAAAACTAACAGATCATGCACAACACGAAATTACAGCATGTTAAGATGATACAAGGGATAGAGGATGCATATCTTTGAAGAAACATTCTTCATGAATCCCTTGATCAATCTCCAAGTGTCTAAGAATAGCACAGTCGAACACAACGACCGGTACATAGCACGAACACAACGATCGACCAACAACTCCTCGAACCCAATCGAGTCTCACTCGATTCACAAACTAAGTGACGACGCCAACACAATGGTTACCTTGGTATTCACGATGTGAGAATCTAAGAGTTGTGGGCTCTGTATGATCTTAGCTTAAGGAAGTGACTGGAGGAGAATGGTCATGTAGACGATCGAGCAAGTGGGAGATAGGAAGTTGTCTATCATATAGACGATATGCTCGATCGTTTAATAAATGGTAGCCTACCATATAGACTTAGCCATTCGATCGTTTAGCTACGATCAACTGATGAACTATCGTATAGTCAAAGCTCCACGATAATTTATTCTCTCTCAGTTATCGCTTAGTGAAACATTTTCACTTGATAGCTTTTCTCCGTGAGTTATTTTCGAATGAAATTACTTCTCTTTTAGGAAAACAATTTTCTTTTTATTTCACGGTTACCATAAAACCACCAATAACCTCCCACTTAATCAGTTATTAGAGAAAAAGAAATTAATTGACATATAATTAATATATTATAAATAAATATGATAACCAACTTATCATCTTATATTAACCTACAATTTTAATAATTCATCTCATGAAACATATAAACCATAGTTCTTTTTCTATTTTTGTGATACTTAATGTAAATCATATTTACATTAATTCCTCAACTTGATGTATCTCATACATCACACCAATTATATCATATATAATTGAATTTCTTCTTGTTAATTTGAACACTTCAAATCAACCCCAAGAACTGATTCTCAAATTGAATCCATTGAGCTACCAAGGGGACCTTATGGACTTGTAGCTTGAAGTTCCACCATCTGTTAACTGTCGAGCACTCCACTAAAGACCAATAGCTTCACTCTTCTCACTATAGATATATTTCTGTGTCCATATCAATCAATCAACAGTGCGATAACCCTTCACAGATCATTCGTAAGTATAGCTGAGTCAATTTACCATATTGCCCCTGTAGTTACATCTAACTCCTTAGGTACTATTGATTCCTATAATGAACAATAAGTCATAGCCCTACTATGACTAGGTTCTCTCTTTCAAAGAGAGGTTGTGGCCACTATGTTCAAGACCCCGAATCAACCCTTAAGGGAGCAATCTGTCTACTTACCCCTGCTTCGGGGAAGAAGTGAATTTCGTCTTGTGTAACTAAGTTCCCAGCTCCCCAATAAGACAAATCCCCAAAAAGGTAGGCTTGTTGAGTTGGCAATCTGGTCATTCTCACCCATACTAATCAAAGGACCGCCCTCAAAGGCAGAAGTTCTCATAACATTCAGGGTTAAGGTCATGTCACCTATGGTCGTTTACGTTGAGATGTAAGTCTCAATTATCAACGACGTTATATAAAGAGACTAATCATCTCATGGTCCTGTCTTATACAAGCTCTTTGTATAGGTGATAACGGGCAGAAATGCACGTTATTACAGTGCTAAGTTATAAAACAATATAGGATTGCGATGGTAAAAATATACAACATTGCGTCCAAAAGCATTAAGTTCACAACATTGCGATCGCATGCGTCCATCACATTAAAATAGTTAACTTATGTATTTTTGTGCAGGAAAATGCGTTAATGCAAGGCAAAAATGCAATTTGAAGAAATTAACGTCCGAACGCATAAGAGATTGCAACCGCAAGGCTATGCGATCATTTGCACTCGCGAAATAAAGATTGTGACCGCAAGGCTATGCGATCGTTTGCATTCGAAAATATGCTTGAGAAGGTGGCCGCATATTGCCGGCGCATCAAGGTGGATGCATCTTGGTGAAAGCTTAATAAATCACGATGGGATAGAAAGCTGATGACGGTCGATTCCGAATTAAGTTGACAAGCTGTTAGCGACCTACTGTAGCAAGTATACTCAACTTTTCGGTGAAAATATTTGGCGCATCAGACAGAGAATTAATACCATTCCATCAATACAATTATAAGAGAGAATAAGCCTTTCACCCTGAAGCTCTATAAATACTAGAGGCCATCTTCAGTGAAGGAGTTCGTTTAGTTTTAGAGAATTTTCCCTATAGATAGAAGTAACATTGTTCATAGTTTTCTTTTACTTAGAAAGTGGAAGCAAAAGAGGGGAGATTACACCGAGATATCGTCACGGTGAACTCGAGTGTCGGGGAGCATCGAAAGTAGAGAGAGGGCCAACTCTTGCGAAAGCAAGAACATTATTTTGGTGGAATAGAGAACACAGTGTAAAATCCTTGGGAAGCAAGGAATTGCTACCAGGTTCTCTACCCTTATTTCCATTGTCATTTTGTAATCTGAACTTATTTATAAAAATGAAAATAGCATATTTTTATCTGTTCACTCTCTGTACATTATGCATGAGTAGTTAAATATGTCGAATGGGTTGAGAAGCAATTAGCTAGCATAACCTGGGATCTTCATTCTATGCGATTATCTTGTATTATGTATGCGTCATTTGTCCATTAGGGATACTCGGAAGGGTAGTCTAAGGATAGAATCTAGGCTTGGAAAAGTCAGATTAGAATCTAGGCTCGGGAGAGCTAGATTAAAATCGCATAATCAAGAGATAGAAGCTTAGGAATAAGCTCTGTTTGCTATTAACGCATCGCGTGCACCCTAAAGAGAGGATATGATTGTATGCGGTCGCCTTGTCCTTGCAAGACGTCATTGCATAGGCAAGAAGTAGAGACTTAGGAATAAGTTCTATAGACATTATCACATTCATCGCATGCATCCTAAAATTAGGAGTCATTGCATTTGCATTGGAAAATGAGTTGCGGTCGCATGAGTGTAGCATGATCGCATAGCTTGAACGCATTCTCGGGAAACGCTAGCTAAAGACCTTCTCAACTCGTTCCTCCGAATACTCAGTGTATCTGTCGCATAATTGCTCTTTTCTCAATTCCGCCGCATACATTTTATAATGTAATCAACAAACCAACCAACTTCTTGATTTATTTGTTACTGCAAAGTGATCTAAAAATTACTACCGCATATTGTTTTCCTTAGTCCTTGAGTTCGACCCTGGGCTTACCAGGCAACTCAGTAGGATTTACACTTGGATTGTACTGAGAAAACTTGCATGCTCAACGCATTTTCCACTAACGCAATCCTTACCATTATTTCATCGTATAAACTACAGGACACGAGACTTTAGGGCATCAACCCCAACAAATGTCAGGTTTGGTACATAACTATGAATCACATTCATAAAAAATATATTTGAATCTCATTCAAATATTTATTTCCTCCCCTTAAAATATAATTTATCAAATACATTCTGACAATTATATCATATATAATTGAAACAATTTAATTATATCATATATAATTAAATCCCTCTTATTAATTTGAACAATTCAAATTAAAATCAGTCCATTCCCTCGATCTGGGTATAACCCTTTGCCATGAATCTAGCCTTAAAAGTCTGCACCTTTCCATCTACACCTCATTTTCACTTGTAGATCCACTTACACCCTATAGGTTTTACCCTACAGCAACAACTGAAACAACCTCATCAGTACCAAATCGAAAAGTCAACTCTCTTTGTGGCAACATTTGTCAGGAACTAAATCCTTGGTAGGAAGAACTAACGTGGTTAGTAGCACCTAAATCAAGTATCCAGATAGAATCATCATTCTCTACCAAATACGTCTCAAAGACCAATAAATCACATTTACTATCTTTAGACTTCTTCCTCTTCTGAAGAGTAGTGGGATCAGTATCATAACCTAAATAACCTCCAAGTTCCATTTCAGAGAACACTTCTCGTCGATGAACTTTATTAGAGTCAGCTACACTTGCTTTCTCTAACTAGAGGTTATCTTGGGAACTGACACTACTGGTTTCTTTGTCATCCATCCCTTTGTGCTCAAAAAGTAAGAACGGACGTTCAAACAATTCTTGCAACGAGTCCATGATCTCACGTGCAATGACCATGTTCTCAACCCTTTTGGCTAAAACATCAGGTATGCTAGCCAAAATGTGAAGTTGGGCCAATGAATTAGCCTTCATCCACAAATTATATGCATGACGAACACTTCGCGATGCATCAAGGGTAAGGACTTGAGGACGCTCCTTAATCTTGAACTCTTTCCACTTTATGTAATCGGTCAAACTAGAGGCATTTAACAGAAAAACATTCATGTTGCTGAGAAAGAAACACATTGACCTAGATTAGGTTTTAAGCAAATACTCGTTGAAAAACATACAACTTCCAATACAGTTTAGCAAAACTGAAATGAACCCTATGTGACATCTAGTTTTGCAATGACGCTTCAAAGGTGTAACTCCCCGAATTTTTATTATTTATGTAATTTTAGTTATTTTTATTAATGAATGGCATTTTTTGAATTTTTGGACTTAAGTGTAATTGCGAAAATTTAATTTTTGACGTTAGAAATTATTCAATTTAGAAATTAATAACAGAAATTAATTTCATTTTGAGAAGGAAAGAAAGTTAATAAAATAAAGTAGAACAAGGAAAAGAATATAATAAAAGTTTATTCTATTTCCTTTTAAGTAGTTATTCTTATTATTTATTATTATTTATTATTATTATTATTTTATATAAAACAAAATCCCTTTTCTTCTTCTTCCTACGCACGCCCCCTTACACTTTCCGCACCACCCCAACCTAGAGTCCGATGCCATCAACTGCTCTTCCCACTCGCATCCAGTTGTCGTTGAAGACGCACCGACCTTCATGTGTGACGAGCCAAGCGATGCCACGATTCCTAACCAAAGACCTGCTGCCACTCTCACCACCTTAGCATCAGTCACTCAGCACCCGCACGCCGGTTCGCTCACGTCAGATCCATCTAGCCGTTCCCGTTTGATGTCACGCCGGATTCTGCCAGCCCTGAAGCTGACCGTTCGTGCGCCAGATCGGCCGCACGTTCGTCTGCTCCAGCGCACCATTCCGTCTAGTTAGCATTGTATCGTTTCATCCATTCCGTCCACGCCCTCTGTTCTCCGTCCGTCGCCACAGCCGTCGTTGGTTTTTGCCGGATCTTGTAGTTTTGAGTAAGATTGGTTGAGTTTTGAAGGTTATTGTTTTTCAATTAAATTTTGGATTTCCTTTTTGGTTGATACCTATTATATTTAGAATTCAGATCAAATATTGGAGTAGTTTGAAGTGTGCAATGTGCTGTTCAGCAGGTTGGGTTCATTTCCAACAAGAAATTTGGTAACATTTGTTTTTCTTGAGGTTGATCTTTGGACATCCACTAATGATTGGATTAAGTAATGACCTGACTTTTGTATTTCGAAGGTTTAAGGTTGCTGTCCATTAGAACCTAATGTATTTTTTCTTTGTGGAATTTAGTGGAGATTTTGGTGCCAAAGCTTGGAAGTGACCGTTGATCAAGTCACACTTAAATTATTTTTGGGGTTGATTGCATGAATTGATGGGTGGAATTGGGCCTTAGTGTGAATTAAATGTTGGGTTAGTTTAATTTGAGTTTCATCATCGAGTAGTTACTTTGAGGGAAATATTTGGACTTGCGGTTTGAGGTAAGTAATCCTACTACTAGAATTACCCACGGGCCATGCACTAGATGTATGCTAGCATGATAGATGAATATTATGACAGAACGATAGCATGATAGACGGATAGTATAGTATAACCGATGTATGTTCTTGTATGAGGATCTGAAAGACTTATTTGTATACGTAGATACTTGTATGCTAGCATGAGTTGATACTTGATTCCATGAGGTTGTATTTGATATGAGGATATTGAGGCATATATGTATGTTGTAGAGCCATGATGTTGAGGTGTATATGTATGTTATAGAACCATTACTTGTGATGTTGAGATTGAAAGATCTCATTTTGTAGAGTTCCATGAGCACGTTCGGATCGCTCCGATCTCACCGTGACCGAAATACATATTATACATTCAATATAAATAGTTATGCAAACAAAATTTAATTAATGGCATGCTCAGACAAAGATATAACAAGGGAAAAAGTGCCATGCCAATTAAAGACATTCTTCACACTTCGACACTCCAAGCAGTGGAACCCTCCAATCGATCTACCAATGGCCAGCAACAACATCAACAATAGTAGCACGAAAACCGCAAACACATGATCGCAATGGGGACGACACCATCACTAAAGAGCTTCGGGTATTCTTGGAGTGAAAACCCAAAGGGTGGTCTTTGGTGAATTTAGTAGAGGAAGGAGAAAACACAAATCATGTAGGCGATAAGCAAGTGGGAGGAAAAAAAACGCTATCGCATAGCAGACTGCTTATCGTTTAGGAGGAGTTACACGATCGTATAGGATTTGCTGAACGATCATTTAGGAAAAGGTATACGATTGTTTAGCTAAAACCCGCACACCATACGATCATTTAGAGAAGCTATCCGATCGTATATGAAATAGTGTGCAATCGTTTAGGCGCGAGGTAGACGATTGTTTAGGCGCGAGGAGCTATCGTATAGTTTATCGAAATGTTTAAGCGATCGTTTTTCTTTCTACCAATGCGCGCTCTCACTTTTCTCTTCGAGTGATTAACCGACGGGCAGTGGAAAATGAAAACATTTTTCATTTTAACTCATCGGTTACAATAACAGATGTTACCCCACTAACCCACGTCCGAACGTAAATTTTGACTTAATTATCATATAATTAACCAATTAATTAATTAATTAATATAATCATATTATATTTTTAACCTATAGTTTGATATCACATATCTACTATAGTATTTTCTCCTCTACTTGATATAAATCATATTTATATCTAATTTCCTACAAAATAATGTATCTCATACATTTAACCAATTATATCATATATAATTAACCAATCCAATTTTATAATATATATAATCGAACTTCCTCTTCTCAATTTGAATATTTCAAATTAACCCAAACACTGGTTCTCGACTTTATCCAAGCTACCCAGGGGACCTAATGAACCTATGGTTCGAAGCTCTAATGGTCCGTGAATAGCTGACTAAACTCTTTAGCCACGAGATCCACCATCCGTTAACTGTCAGGCATTCCATTAAAGACTAATAGCTGAANGCATTCCATTAAAGACTAATAGCTGAACTCTTCTTACCACAGATATATTTCTGTGTCCATCGGATATAACCAATCATGAGTACGATGACTCTTCATAGATGCCCGTAAGTACAACTGGGCCAAATTATCGTTTTGCCCCTGTAGTTACATCTCACTCCTTAAGTACCACTGATTCTTCTAATGAACAATACAACATCGTCCTACTATGTGTGAATACCTCTCGGGCTAAGAGAAGGTATGTGGCGCCACATTGTTCAAGCCCCGGAATCAGCCTTTAAAGCAGCTATCTATCTACTTACCACTGCCTCGGGAAATGAGTGAATTCCATCTTGTGTAGCTAAGTTCTCAGCTCCCAAATCAGACGAATCCCTAAAATGGTAGGTTTGAATCGGCGAACTGGCTACTCGCACCCATACAACTCAAAAGACCGCCCTCAATGGCAGGTGTTTCCAACTCACTCAGGATTGAGGTCATGATACCCATGGTCATCCTACTGAAGTGAAGTCTCTGTCATGAACGGTGTTATATAATGAGATGTTGACACTCTTGGTCAGGTCTTATATAAACTCTTTGTATAGGACGCCCCTGCTCGCATGTCCCCAACACAAATGATCAGGATCAGATCATCTGTGACAAGTCACAACACTTGTGACCATTCCACAAAGCGGGCTGCATCCGTAACGTTACCAGAATAAGGTTTCCTTCCTTTATCTATATACTACAGACCATTTTGGTTATCACTCAAGACATGATCCACTTATATGTCACCACATACATGCTTGAGTCACATACAGATAACCAGGGATTTGATGTTTATTGATTTGTGGTAAAGCAAATAAAACAAGTAACTGAACAAAATATCAAAATGTGAAGTAAATATCATATATTAACAACACAAACATTCGTATATACTGTTTACAAACTATAGGACATGAGACTTTAGGGCATCAACCCCAACAATCTCCCACTTGTCCTAAAGCAAAGTAGGGTGTACAAAAAACTTAGTACAAAACAATAAACTAAGGCATAAAATCCCAGTACAAGAAAATCTCCCAGTTGCCCTAGTCCAACCACGGGCGATTCTGTAGACGCATGCTCCGTAGGTGACTCTCAAACACTGTAGTCGTGAGAGCCTTCGTAAACGGGTCAGCAATATTAAAATGGCCTGGGTTAAACTAATCTGTCTCATCTCCTCAACCTCTTGAGGCGTCTTCGGACATATTTCCTTAGACAAAGTGACTCCATGTCTAAACGGTAGTAGGCCTCTCTTGGAGTCTTGCATTAAGTATTTGAACAACATCTTGCCAATGTATGATGCTTGAGATAGTGCTACCACTTTGTTCTTACGATCTCAAAAGATCTGTATACCTAGAACAAATTGAGCCTCTCCCAAATATTTCATTTGGAATTGGGTCGCTAGCCAGTTCTTAACTGCAGTTAGTAGACCTACATCATTCCCAATGAGTAGGATATCATCTACGTACAACACTAAGAAGACTACTAAAGCGTTGATGATCTTCTTGTAGACACAAGGTTCATCAACGTCGCCATCCTGATCAACATCCTCTATTGGCTTTCTATAAGACAACGGATCCTCAACGTCGTCATCTGCTACCATAACAAGGATTTTCGTGAAACCCAGATAGTGAATGGGCGAGTTCGTAACCCTCCCACTACGTCGAGGTTCCCTCAACTCTTGAGGTGAAACTGACCTACTAGATGAACTCCCATCAACAACTCTTGCTGATGTAGCAACCTCGTCAACAACTCTTGTTAAAGTGTCAGTAGTTTCATTGGAAAGCTCACGCAACACGACTTTTCTTTGTGGACTGTGCTCCCTTATATGATCCTGCTCCAGGAAAGTAGCATTTATTGAAACAAACACCCTATTTTCCGTCGGATCATAAAAATAACCCCTCGTGTACCTTTGGGGTAGCCTACAAAGCGGCATAACCTTGACCGTGGTTCGAACTTCTTGGGATTAGCCTTAAGCACATGTGCAGGGCAACCCCAAATGCAGAAGTGATGTAAACTAGCTTTATGCCCATTCCACAACTCTAGAGGTGTTCTGGCAACATTCTTGGGGAACACAGTTGAATATATAGACCGCAGTCTACACTGTGAAACCCCAAAACAATTCCGGTAAGGAAGCGTAACTCATCATCGAGCGAACGATGTCTAACAAGGTCCTACTTCTCTGCTACACCATTCTGCTGAGGTATACCCAGAGCTGAGAGTTGGGAAACGATTCCTTGTTCTATCAAATAGTCCTGGAATAACGAGTCCAAAAACTTTCCACCTCGATCCGATCGAAGTGTTTTAATCTGTCTATCCAATGTGTTTTCAACTTCAGCCTTGAACTTTTTGAACTGCTCAAAAGATTCAGACTTCCATTGCATAAGATAAACATACTCATACCTTGAGTAATCATCAGTAAAATTGATAAAATACTCATAGCCACCTCGGACTCGCACATTCATCGGACCACAAAGGTCAGAATGTACTAACTCAAGAGGCTCCTTGGCTCTATAACCTTTTCCAGTAAAAGGTCGTTTAGTCATCTTACCCTTAAGGCAAGATTCGCGCAGTGGTAATGAATTTTCTTTTAACTCACTTAGAAGTCCATTCTTCACAAATCTCTCAATCCTATTGAGATTGATGTGCCCTAAACGAAGATGCCAAAGTTGGACATTTTCTTTTAGAGAAATACATCGTCGTTTTGATTGAATTACGAAAGTTCTGAAAAATTCAGTATTATGGGGGGAATTAATTGCTAACAACCTTAGCACGTATAAATTCGATTCAAAATTTCCTGTGTAAATAAAACATCATCTTTATGAATAAACGCTTTATTCAAATTAAAAGAGATAATATATTTACATTGCAATAAACACTTTACAGAAATGAGGTTCCTCTTTAGTTCAAGAACAATATTTATATCATTTAAAACAATAAACCTATTTTGTAAAGCTAACTGGATCCTCCCACTACCACAGCTGAGATGACGTGCTCAGTGCTTACTCGCATCGTCATCTCACCAGCCTCTAGCTGTCGCCAAGATCTAATCCCCTAAAAAGAAGAACAAACATGGTTAGTGGCGCCTAAATCAATTATTCAGATGGAATCATCATTCTCCACTAAACAAGTTTCAAGCATAAGTAAATCACATTACCTTTATCAGCCTTGGCCTTAGCCTTGGCTGCTTTCTTATCTTTCAGATACCTAGGACAGTTCCTCTTCCAGTGTCTATCTTGGTTACAGTAGAAACACTTTCCCTTAGCAACTTGTGGATGCCTACTTGGAGCGATAGGCGGTGGGTTAGCAGGTGCCTTCCCTTTTTCCTTACCACCCTTCTTCTTCTTTCCATTTACAGATTTAGAAGCAGAAGGTACATACTTTGTTCATGAGGTCGAACCTCTGTGGAATGTCCTGGAGGATGAAGCAATATTTACCCCACCCTTCTGTCTCTCCTTACTTTTCAGTAAAAATTGGTATGTTTGCAACTCGTTGAGGAGAGTTGTAAGGTTATATTTCACTTTGTTAAGAATCACGTTACTAACAAAGTGCAGGAAGCTCTCCGGCAATGAATGCAGGATTATGCTAACCTGGTTGCTCTCATCGATGGTAGACCCATTCAACTCTGCCACATTAAAGTGGACCATCATGTTAAGCACATGTTCACGAACAGAGGTGCCGTATTCCATTTTTGAGTTGAATATGTATTTAAGAGCCTCATGCATATGTTGTTCAGATGGTTGTCCAAACATCCCTCGTAGGGACTCCATAATCTCATGCGCTGAGACCATAGGCTAAGTCCTTTCTCAGTCCTTGGGCCACAAAACATG